>NC_135177.1:19314059-19642559 GCF_041146795.1 Maylandia zebra
ATTATATATTATATGAATGTCTAACTGTAAATGTTGGTTATGATCTCTTTTGACTGTCTTTTAGTTTCCTGGTACAAGGTCGTTTTAATAAAAAGAAAGTCAGCGCTTAAACAAACAAAATATAAGCATCCTTAAAAACATTTTACTATCAGCACTCACATCAACAAATCTCACCAAAGTCTGTCAAGCATCAAAAGACTGAAAAATAATTTTACTTGGGCAGTAAGAGAGAATTTGTGTCCTTTGTAAAATATTGATTATATCCTGTAAAAGTACATTAAGCTGATAAAGTTCCAAGTAAGTCTCCCTGCTTAAAACTTTTTTTCCCAAACTAAGATGATTCTATACACATACTTGCATTTTTCCATGATAAATACAATAAGTGTAATTGAAACCCCACATTTAGCATCCACATTATAAATTTCCCAATATTTATTCAAACAAACATGCCAATATTTCATCGTTGAAAGAAATTAAGGGAAGAGTCACTTTACAAATATCAGCTGGATGTCTAACTCCTGAGAAATCCCATCGGAGGACAGGGTGTCAGGGAAAATGAATCAGAAAGAAGCATCAAGGTCAGCGTGATATTTCCAGGCTTCTACTTTACATGGCCGCATAGCAAATGAAGGCCTTCAATCAACTCAGATTGGGTGGATGGACACCAACACCCTACAGCGAGAGTAATAACAAAGGCATAAATCCATCAAATAAAGAAAAAAAGAGGACACGAAAAAAAATCGGGGTCACACCAATAATACTCTTTTTGACTAATTCCGATGAAACAAATACGGTGGAAGCATGCTTTTATGCTCAGTTGTTCCCGTTTTATATGCCTGAGCATTTCTGCAGTGAGGCTGGTGAATAACACGTCCTAATATAGACTCACAGTGAAGTAAAACAATACAAGCTCAACACTTGTGATCCTTAATTAAACAAATTGCTGCAAATGAATGCATGCCTGAGAACCAGGATGCATCCATGACCAACAATGGCATGCTTTACAAGCTTGTTATTATTGCAAAATGCTCAATCCTTTTCTTATTCCTCTTTAATACAACCTGTCTGAATTTGCAGTTAGATGGTTTTAAAGTGAAATGTGTCGAGGCCCCCGATTCTTAATATCTTTAGTGCCAAAATTGAATATATCCAGGATATTAATATTGTGGGGGTTGATCCAGCTCCTGAGAACCATTCATCTAAAAGTTTCTGCTATATAAATATGAGCGAGGAACCCAATGCACCAGTGCTTTAACAATCAATACATTATCTTATGTGCAAAGTCGAAATGTTGAGAGATTTTTTTTTCCAAGTGTGTGGAACAAATTAAAAGCCCGGCCAGTCAGTAAAAGACCAATTCATAAAGGTGAAAAAGTGAGGCTGCGGCTGTGATGGGGAGGACCAGTGAAAAATCTCTGCTGACCCTCTCATCCCTCTGCTCATCTATCTCTCACTACTGTCCACTAATAGATTTCCCCTCACTGATTTATGGGAGAAAAAAAAATGTCACGGTGGAATAGGCTTTTGATAAAATTGTTCAAGAGATTCTGGGCAATAAATCCTGTTCTTTACATCAGGGTTGCTAGCTACTTTCACATTCTTGTGCCATCAATAAGAGCGGCCAAACATGACGACTAATCAATAACTTTACAATATTCTGGGCAGTTTGGGAAAACAGTAACATTTATATTTAACAGGAAAGAGCAAGTCACTAGTTCTATATGGGGCGATCTATGGATAAGACTGTAACTTGAGCTGAAAATAAGTCAGGCTGTGTTTGCACTGCTAGCTGGAGAGAAATCGCTGTCCTTCACAACAGCTGATTAAAGCTGCCTCAAAACTAATGACAGATACTATCTATTCTTTATTTCTGTTTGCATTCGAATGTCCACAAAACCTGTTAAATTCACATTAATAAAAATATCAAATCAATCGGTTAATCATTTGGGCTTTTTTGTGCCAGAAATCCAATTCAAATATGAAAAAAGGGTCATTTAGTGATCATTAATCAATGTGTCTTATATTGTAATGGCTTCCAAAGATGAGCCTATTTTTCCTGTAAAGAAAAACAGGCCAATATAATCGTAGTAACAAGTTACAGGATCTCTAATCCGACATCACTCACTCATCTGACAGGAACTCTTCAGTCAGCCGAGTGGCGCCAGAAAGGATGAGTGATTCAGCAAACCTGCCTGGTGTTGTCTCTCCGCTCTTTCAATCTTTTACGATGTAGCTTAGAGAAAAACAATGAGTCTGTTTCTCAGTACAGGTGTTTCTCTGAGGAGATGACTTGTAAAAACAGGTAGATTTCCTCTGAGACGTGAATTGACTCACATAAAAGGCTTCTGCTGCAGCAATAACTCACAACCGAGTCCTGGCCGTCTGCCCAGAGACACTGAAATCATAGCGGTGTTTAATTTGCACAAATAACCTCACAGGGGTGAAATATAAAAAATAAAAAAGTCCCCGTGCGACTGATGGCATTTGACAGCATTTGCGGTAATGTCATCCTCGGCCGATCGGGAGATAAACATCAGCACTGTAACCTCAGACTGACAAAGAAACAAACAGTCAGCCACTCAGAAGAGCATACTTTAGAGGACCTCTGCACTCGCAATAAAGGCCAAGAAAAACTGGAACATGAACTTAAAGCCCTCTAAAGACAAGGTTGTCACAAGAGATGAGAGAGGAGAAAGCAAAAGACAAATAGCAAGCGGGGGGAAGCCATGTGGATGACTTTGTCTTTCAGATTAAAGCCCGAGCAACAAAGACATTTCTGACAGGGTGAGGAAATGAAATGTTTACAGTAAGAGGACTGATAAGAGAGGCCACATAAGACATTCGAGAGCACTTGTTTGGACTGCCCTGTGTGTTGCTACAGATGAGAAGTGGTCGTTCTTAAAACAGGTGTCAGGGCATGTGAAAAATGCCAAGTGGTGCGCTCCCCCCATTTAATTTAAGCCATCTGTGTGTCAAGACACCCCCAGCAATTTCAGTGCAACGCTGCACCGATATCAGCGATTTGTTTTGTCTTTACAGTGAAATTGAAATACTTTCCGACAGCATGTCAATGATTCTTTTCCCCGACTACTAAAAGGCTGAAATTACATTTGCTTTGCTATAGAACAATTTCGTCCATGCATTGATTTGGCTGCAGCCACATAAGACGCTGCACTGCCTTTATTATGCAGACTCCAAACCTGAGAGGCTCAGGACATTTGAATTATTTACATCAGTTGTCACAGGCTGGTGTGATTTCAAAGAGCATGCTCCCAGAGGCCCATTACCCTGCCCTTGTTTGTCGGGGACGAGATGAGACATTTTCTCACTGATAGGCTCCTCTTCTGATTCCTGCGGGAAGGAAAAACACCATGTTAATTTAATGCGTCCTGTCCCGATGCGATACACCGGCGCCAAAAAAAGATGCTTGTTCTCATCTATGTAATCACAGCGGCAGGAGCAGAGGGCACACATCCCCTGTGCCTCATTTCAGGGCTAATCTTTCATTTCATCTCTCCATATCAAACAGCACAAATGGCTCAATTTGCATGACGGGATTTGTAACATGGCAAATCAGGTGTCAGAGTCGATTAAACATTACACCCGCACACTATCATAATCAGCCCTCTAATGAGTGTGGCCGCTGGTGTGAGAGGCTTGGATGGATCAGGGAGAACGGCTTCTCCACGCTGCCCAGCGGGGGGTGAGTAACTGGGGGATTAAATCGGGGATGCGGTCCCTCCGGCTCTGACAGAGGGGCTCCTCGGGGTGGCGGGGCTAGAGCCCTGTGATGCTGACAAGACAAGGCGACACAGGCCACACACAAACACGCACACTTCAGGAGGACTGGATGAGAGAGTTTCTCTCACAGCTCAAGCACACAGACAACCGTGGGGCAGCATCTGAGGACTGCTTACTCCTGTGTATTCTCAGCTTTGAATACTAATGCGTGGGGCTATTGCAGAGGATAGAAGCCCCAGCAGAGCGACCCCAGCCCTCAGCTCACAACAAGCTGATCCTGCTGCCTCAATGAAACGAGGCAACGGGATCATTAAGATGCTACAGAGACTCTGGCCACTAATTAATCTTACAATACTGGTTGTGCTTTTATTTCATGTAAACATCAAGTCACATGATAAGCTGATGTCACTCAGCCTCCGCTGAGCTGCCCCCTCCTCCCCGCTGTCATCTTCAGTCCCGTCCCTCTTTGTGTACAGTTTGCCACTCCCATTGTCCAGCCTTTTTTTGTTTTCTGCTGAATATACACTGATGCTAATTCTACTGCTGGCTGTGTAGCTGTGCAGCTTTTGGTCACTGGTCCACAGAGACTTCCCTTTTACCACCATCCTACCACCCTAAGCATCAACATCCCCCTCCCCCTTACTTCTTTCCCCACCCTCTGCCCTGCTCCCCATTTGGGGTGACCCGGGTGCTGTTCTGAGGGTTCCTCACACCCCAGAAGCTGTCAGTGGCCTCCTTCCTTCCCATGAGCGGAACACACAATAGAGAAAGGGCTCCGGCTGAGAGGTTCAGTAGCCATTAACCCCTACCAGCTGTTCCTGCCGAGGGTATTCTGTGCCACAATACGTGCCCCCGAGGGGGCCCTCACGTCCACTAATCTAGCCATTGTTGGCCAGGAATGCTGACAGAAGAAAAGAAATTTTTCTTGTGTCCATGCAAGCGTGTGTATCCATGTGTGAGAGCCGAGAAACGTAGGGCTAATTTCTATAGTTGCCTGTAAAGAAGGGAGACCATGAAGAATACCCTATTTAGCTGCTTGACAAAATTCTTCTGCCTAAAAATGGAAAAACAATGGCAATTGTTTTCAAGTAAACTCCTTTACACTATCTGGATTTAAGAAGAAAGGGGAAAAAATGATATTCCTGTCTGGTGTGCAAAAAGTTAAAATAACTTTATAAGATTTGAATTATTTGGTTATCTGTGATTCATTTTTAATGCGTGGTCAGAGAAGCGTTCAAAAACGGCGATCGCTTCCAAAGCCATTTCTGCAGAGATTAAATTTTGGGAAAATGTTTCCATTTTAGTACTTTGCTCTCAGAATATATTAACAATTAGTCCATTTCAATTAACATGGAAATTAAAACAGCATTTTCCAGTCAATTTAACCATGATGCAGCCATTAGGGGCTTCTGGTGTGCAGAGCATGTTTGCTACTCCAGTCTATAAAAAAAGGAGAAAGAGAGAGAAAAAGATTCCTGCTTCATATCCAGAAAGTAATTTTGATATTCCAGTCAGCACACATATTAGTTCATTTATTATTTTTAAAAATGGTGTAAAATAAACACCCACAAAAACTCAAATGCTTAAGGCAATTTGTTACAAACGTTATAATGACAAATGGAAGATGAATAGTCTTTTCATCTACTCTAATTCTTTTTTGGTCAATCTTCAAAAGGTTTCCTAAATGTAAGATATTGAAACTAAAACAGTAAACACACCCAAACAACATTTACTTTTGTCTTCCAGTGAAGTCAAAGTCAACAAATGTCAAAAGGTGCGATATTTCTTAATGACATCAACAGGAAGCAGCGCTTCACAGCCGTCAGCAGGCTGTAGGATGTGATATTTGCAAGAAGGAAGTAAACACAATAGCACCTAAAGAAAGGGGGAGGGCAGGTCTAATGTAAACTGTGAGGTGAGTTTTGAAGAGGATAGGTATTTTTCTAGTATGTGTGCTATCCCACAGTCTATGCTGTGTTGTGACAGGCGGGGGATCTGCGTCAGTCAATTATATGTCCCAACAGACTTTTGTGCTAATGAGTTGGTCCAGCCATCGGCAGACTTCCCCTGTCGTCCAGAAAAGATCA
This sequence comes from Maylandia zebra, assembly GCF_041146795.1. NCBI lineage: Eukaryota > Metazoa > Chordata > Actinopteri > Cichliformes > Cichlidae > Maylandia > Maylandia zebra. The sequence goes on from NC_135177.1 coordinate 19,319,888, forward strand.
CTTTCATTGCTTGCAGAACTAATTCAGGGCACAAAAGTGGGAGCTTCACCATTGCAGCCTCTTTTACTGCTCCTTTTGTGGAAGCTTTAGAAGTGCGCTGAAGAGAGGGCCTAGCGCTCAGGCCTCTTCATCTCCAGTCCATTGCCTGTCATTAACATACATATCCATATGAAAAGTGGGGTAAGGCCGGAACAGCTGTCCAGTAAAGAGGCAGTGATTCCCTCTCCCAAATGCTGACAGAAGCCTTTAGCCTTCCTTGGGCAATAATAAACCAAACCATTTAAACAGTCTTTCAGGGAGTGAGAAAGAGATTGGGCCATATAATGCTACATTCACAGGCACCAGTAGCTCTCACTGGCTCGCAACAGTCTTCTAGTTAGACTCGCTAAAGTTAAGCGAAAAAGCAGGAAAAGAATCATAAAACTGTGAGACAATGTGGATATCATAAAATGACAACAAGGTTAGAAAAGATCCAAATTTAGCCACAAAGATGGCCGAGTGATTCAAATGGGCAGTTTTTGTGCAAACGGTTAGATGGTAACAACAGTCATTATGCAACTGCCACTTCTGAGCTGGTATTTTTTGTTAGTATCACTTCCATGTGGTGTCACAGGGTGGATATTAATAAGAAATTGATTTGTTTTACTGCGTTTTTGAGCAAATTGATTGGAATAGGAAATATTAATGTTTAGCAGCCTTTGTAAGTGTTGCCTGTGGTTGGCACTGTAATAAAAAAAAATGTATATTTGTTTGTTTTGACAGCTCTGCTTTTCACCAGGCTTTTCATCCTGAGCAAAATGATTCGGTCAGAGGGGACTCGAGGAGTGTATGGGGATGGAACTGAGCAATCCTCTTGTTTAAACTTGGGCGGTGGGCATGAAGACAGAGGTTAAGTGACTTGCCCCAGGTCACATGGGAAGTCGTTTACTTAGGGTGGATTTTCTCATCTAAACCCTCAGCCACTTAGACCAGAAGGGTTTCTACAAGTACATACTCAGTGTGGGCTTTTTTTTTTATGAAGCTATTTCTTTTTAACTGTGTCCTCTTCTTATTGTCACCATTCTCGACGCAAGCGTGGAGAGTCTGTTAGACACTCACGGTGCTTTGACGTGTTTACAAAACTGGATCTTTTGTGTAATTATCAAGAGTGTTTTGTGGGGGGTTTTCTTGTGCATCAGTTCACATCAGTTTGGGAAAACTTTGAATTGATTTGCCTAAAACAGGCATAAACACCCGTAACAGACTGTTGAAATAATAACAAAACACTAGAAGATTTTATTTTGGAAAAAAAATACAGATTGTGAGCTTATTTAAAGAAAATTAAAGTAATCTTTATTCTGGCAGAGATTTTGATGATGGAGAATCGTGATTATAGTTGTTGGCATTTTGGTGGAATAAGTAGTGTTTTTTTTTTTTTCAAATGTTACCATATTTATATTGGGTTTTTTTTTTACTTTTTCTCTTTGTTAGAAAAATGGAAATTACTGTTTGTTATGTCAGACAAAGAAAATGATTGACACAGAGCAGCTGATGATTATTTTCAAAAATTGAATTTAATCACAATTTTTCTTTTCTGTGAATCCTTGAGTATCAGCTACCTTTAAATGATGGCTGCACATTTGCAATTTATTGTTAGTGATTTAAAAAAAAACACAATAACAATTTTGTGTTAGTCAGTCATAGCAGGCACAGTGTCTATGATGTTATTCAAAACCTTAGTTTAAGGATCTTTTTGATATTTGTCTCCTTCCACTCAGTGGTTTTCTATGCTTGAGATGCCTCGTTCTCTAGAAAAGGAGGTAAAGGGAGAAGCCAGAATCCGGATCTAATGAATAAGAAAAGCCTTTAGTTAAAAGGGGACTGGTTTGTCTCTTCATGGGTCGCTTTTTATTCAGCTTTAGAAAGACGAGGAGTCCTGATTGATAAATCCCCTCTTTTGCCCCCCTGGGGGCCCGTGACCCCAGAGTCATCAAGTACAATGCACAGCACCTTAAGTTTCTAAATCTGGGATTGAAAAATAGAAGAAGTGAATTTGTGTCAAATGAGGGAGCTTTGACGTGCTTTTTGCAGCAGCGATGATTTCGAGGCTGCGTTGCCCGTGGAGCTAACAGCAGCTGGCTGCATACGGGACTTTTTCATCTAATCCTTCTACCCCGCCACCACCTGTGCATCAGCAACATCAACAAAAAAAAAAAAAAAAAAAGAGAGCGAGAGAGGGAGTGGGGAAAAAACCTACTGTAATGGCACTTGTTGCAAGCATTTAAATCCAGCGGAAGTGATTTTTCATACATAAGCAGCCAACACCTCAGGCCCCTACCTATCACAATCCCCCCTCTGCTCTATCCTTTATTTATCACAGTTCTGCTGTTTGTTGTGTCTTTAAGTCCCACAATTCATTAAAAAAAAAGGGGGGGGGGGGGGGGGGGGGCGTTGTGGAGCAGAAGAGAGGGACGGAGCACGGAGAAGCCAAATCTGGCTGGGGGTTGCTGTGAGGGAGCAGGGGGTAAAGGGGAGGGATTAGGATGACTTCTTGAACACATTTTCTCCCTTTTGCTGCAATTAAACAAAGTAGGCCTGTGATTAGTGCAGCGCAGGGAGCAGAGAAAAAGACACCCTTGAATCCCAATGGAGGGACCTGACTGAGCATTATTGCCTGACAATGCCTGAGTTTATTGCTGAAACCTGCTTACCCTCCTGCATGGTAAACCATGGGAACTCCAGTCAGGTGGAAACTTTTTCTCCTTTTCTTTTCCCGCTCCTTGTTTTTCTCCCCCCTCTGACCACGGAAGCCCTCCAGGAGCTCACAGTATGGTTGAAGCCACACAACTCCCCCCTGGTAACTGAGATGTTTAGGATAAGCTCTGCCTGGTTTTTGTGCATGAGCTCACACTTGTCTGCTGTTGTTCGAACACAGTTAATGATGAGCTTCCTCTGTTTTTTCCACACCCCTTCCCTCTCTCCTGTCCTCCTCCTCCTCCACCTCCTCTCTCTGCTCCTTTTCTCCTTTCTTATTTGAAGCTAAGCGGCTGTTTAAGTGGAGTGCCTCCTCCCTCTGGCTCTTGGGAATGCTCTCAAGGGGCCCTTGCCTGGCACTGTGTGCATGACACATAATGAAAACAATTTTACGCTGCAGAGGGAAGTATGAGGCAATTACGGATGTGACAGCCACCTGCAGATTCACCCCCCTACAGCTCCAACTGCACTCTCCCAAACACTGCACCATTGCCGCAACCGCTGCACAGTGTCACCGCACTGGTACCCCCCCCCCCACCCCACACACACACCAATTGCTCACAGACACACACACTCCACCAGCCCCCAGCTTCATGAATATGTGATGGCTTGATGATGTTGTGAATGGCTGGGGCAGGTGAGGAGGGGCTGAGAAAGACTGGGGCTGTAATAAGTTGCCCAGCTGGAGATGGTGTTGTGGCCCTGTCGCCCTGTGGCAGTCCATAGAGGCATCTCTCCACAAGCACTGACCCCGGGATCGGCCTCCTGAGGGGAGCCAAGAGATGACGTGACAGGAGTGTGCAAAGCGCTCTCCCAAATCTCTTGTTGCCCAATTTTACACATGAAGCTGGGCCCAAAAGCCCAAGTGGCAGGCCTAACAGAGCCCTGATTTAATTTGATAACCTGCTTAGTGAATGCGAATTAAATGAGTATTTCACATACAAATTATCTTCTTTCACGTCGATGGTTTAAAGAATTACTCTTTTACTTCGCGAGACACATGTCTCAGAACCCCTTTGTTTTACACACCAAGATAAATCTGGTCTAGTTAGTCTTGGCTCTCTCTCGAGCGTAGTCAAGAGAGATATGAGCCTTCAGCATTAGCCGTTCCATACGGCAGACCCTTCAAATATCTCAAAAGGCTATAAACTTGCAAGGTTGACCCACATGTATAATGCGCAAATCTGTCAGGTTTCTATCCCACAGTGATTGTTCTAAAGCCCCAAGCCATGTGCAAAGCCCTTCTGACCTGTAGATCATTCAAAGTGAGGCCAAAGGGAGTATTTAATGCCTGCCAGTCCCCGAGAGCTGCCTCCTGATAGCCTGATGTGTCCTTAATGGTCCCGCTGAACAGTGGAGACAGCAGCATGATGAGTGGATCCTGAGTAACATCTGACACATTAGAGACCAAGTGATAAAAGCCACTGAGTAGACACACACGCGCGCACGCACACACGCTGCTCTTGCATACGTCACTTCAGGCAAGGATGTCCTACATGACACAGAGCACAAGGGTATAAACAAAGACACTAGCTGGAGATGTGAACACAGAGAAAATCGCGAGTGCTGATCAAATGAAACATCGGGGGAAACGCAGTGAAAAATGGCCCACTGAAAGTTGATATTATGCAATGGTTTCTGTAACCATCAATCCAAAAAGGCATGAGGACTATATTCTCCCGGTGCTCGGAAGAAGCGTAATATAATAGATGAGAGGATCAAGGTGAAACAGGAATGAATAAGTGAAAACAGCATATCTAAGCATGAAAAATATTACAAGTGACACTGCAGACAGTAAACTGAGGAGCAAAGAGATGAGAAGTAGTAAATTAATCTTCGTGCAATATCTTGTGGACGAGAAAAGTGCACCAGTCTTTATTTCTTATAACAACTCAAGACAAATGACCACAGCAGGTACATTAGTTCTGCTAAGGGACATGCAAGAAAGACAATGGCTTTCAATTCCTGATTTAATCAACCCCTGACGTGATGTACGTCTGAAAATAACAACAGAGATTAATCAGGAATCAAGACATGGAGGGAGTGCAAGGGCACGTGTCTGATTTCTCTGCATGTTTGCGATGAAATATACATAGTGTAATAAAGGGTCTGCTGCTGCCAGCACTGCCTGCCATGGCTAGGCACCTGTGAGATTGAAGCTGCGAACGCAACGTTACCAAAATACGGAGTGCACTGAATTAATTAGACCAAACCATCAGTGTGTGCACATCCAGTCCGATCTGGGGAGTCTTAATTTATTTTCTCTTTCCAAGTCATCCTTTACAAAAATGACAGTGTCTACTTATCGATTTTACACTCAGAGATCAATCAGCTTTGGCCTGACTCAGAGAAAATTTACAGCCCCCTCCCTCACCTCCACATTCCCATTCAGAGCTCAGGTCTGCTAAAATGGCAGGAGGGGTTATAAGCACCCCTCGCTCACATCCACATAAACACACACCGAACCCCGTCCTCTGCCTCTGTAAAAGCCTGACCGAAGTTAAAATAAGCTAATCTACTGAAGAGGAGGAGACTGCTTCCTTGTTCAGACAGATTTAAGCCCTCTTTCTCATCCCCCCACCTGCATTACACTCCCACACCCCAGGCAAAGACATGAGCACAAAAAAAACTAAGGATGAGAGCTGTTTATACACAGGAGTGACTAGATGAAGAAAGCTGCCAGAAAATGAGTGGACTGAAATAAAGCCTGCTGTAGCCTCAAACCTGCCAGTTTTATATGAGTGACGATAACATCTTGAAATCTTTTAAGTGCTTGGAAGCTGCTAAATCAATGACCAACTGTTTCGGTGGTTTATACTGCATCACCATTTGAAGAGTATTACTGTTTCTCTTGGACCAAATACAAAGATTCAAAAATACATAAATTAAGCTCTTCTAAAGCATGTTTTCCTAAAGGATCCTTTCCCATGTTTGTCAAGACGGAGATGAGGCCAGAGAACACTGCTCCTTATGATCCTGGCTCGATGGCGTGGTTGAACATTATCTCCGCCTGGCAGTGGCAATGGACGCCAGCTGTACAGAGATGACCATGCTGTCACGCTGCCCCTCAGATGGAACAAATTGTGCCAACGAGAGTCAATAGTACCTGGCACCGGGCAGCCACAGCCATTAGCCAAGGCCATTACCTTGCACTTGGGCCTGGTGGGTTAATCCAGGGTTAATTCTATTGGCCTGTCTGGCAGAGGAGAAGTGAGCAGACTGACAGCACTTCAATTCAATACTGCAAAAAGTCTGTCTAGGAAAGAGAGGGGGGGACTTTCTCATTATCATGCTTTTGAGACAATAATGAATGAAAATGGAACTCTGCAGTGGACGGTCAGGCTGGTGAAAAATGTATTGATCAGTTAACCAACACGAGAGGGATTCAAATTAATTTCTCAGCATTGAGGATAATATTAAAGTTGCTAGAACGGCACTGGCTTTCTGTGATAGTGAATTGGTTTGCAGAGTTCTGTAAACCACCACACATTAAAAAAATTGCTGTAAATAAGAAAGAGGACAGATTTAAATCCCAGCATATTTAATATCAACTGCCAGCAAATGTAACTTAACAGCCCACCGAGGTCTTGCCTAAAACTGCAGGAAATGTTCAAATGGCCATATCTGAAGCTTCATAAAGCCTAAGCGGTAGGTAAATACACATGATTGATAGTGTGACAAAATATTTTTTATATTTAACAAGTCTCTCACATGGACGAGGTTATTATGGGCTTATTACTGTCACACGTGTACAGGGTATAACTAAAACAGTCCATCTTTTTAGCGCTGCTTTTTATTAAAAAAAAAAAAAAGGCTCAACAACATCATATCAAACAAATGACACTTTAGCCTGTTCTCTGAAACCAGAAAGTTCATTTACAAAGGACTAGCTGTTGCAATCACAGCTCTAATGTAGTAGTGCAGAGAAAAAAAAAGGGTAATTGGTTTGGTAAAGATCGTTTTCCATCGCACCATAAAGCACTACACAATAGAAAAGGTCGCCAATTAAGCAATCATGAATACCAAGTACCATAGCTGATGAAAATAGGCCAGTGGTTTAAATAGATTTGCAAGCAATTTACCTTTTCACAATGTTGGCAATCTGATGCAATTTGCTTGCAATTTTGTCTGCTTTCAGTAGCACTCTGCGCTGACACTACACAGTGCAAATGGCAAAGAGGACCACATAGAAAATGTAAAACTATCTTGGCCACATCAAGGTATCAGAATGGCGCTTCATCAGGAAAATTACAACAATTAGCATAAGTGCTCCAAAATCAACACTTTAAATGTCAGCGCCAAAGGTTGGGCCACAGATGAGCAAGGGTGCGCAATGTCCTCCAGGATGGACTTGCCGTGGAACGCAAAGCAATCACCCATCATCTCTTGCCAGTGATGGCCCCACAATTGCTGTGACATTCTCTCAGGCCTGTCATTCTTGGTCACAGACTGTTTTTTCCTCTCTGCTTTGATTTGCTTGCAGCAGAATTGCAACAGCCTTGCTTCTACTTCAAAGAGTAGTTGTTTTTTTTTTTTTTTTTTACTTTTTTCTTCATCATCATTTTATACTCAGTGAAAGACAATTACATATCTCAGGGTCAGGACTTGGTTTTTCTTTCCACATAGGTCGACTGATTTCTCACATAAGATGATGCAAATTAACATTAAAGAAGTGAAGAAGCTTTCTTTCAAAGCAAAATATAAATAAATAAAAACGGTAATTTTAGTTGTGCTTATGTAGAATTCATGTCTTGCAAGATATTTTCAGAAAAAAGACGCATGCAGACTTTTTGTTAACCCTTTTTTAAATTATCTGAGATAAATTAAAACACAGGAGAGCATTATTGATGCTTCTGATGTATAAAAACACATTTATATTCTTTGTAGATATTAAAGTACAAGGAAAGTGTCACATCTATCGCATATTTTTTTGCACACACAAATTAATACAGCAGACACAAGATGATCCAAATTGTATTAGTCAGTCAGCACATTGTCTCCTTACTGATGGACAGTGGAGTGTTTGAGTGCCTGTTTTAAGGGCCCATCTGATGTTTCAGACACCTGAATGAACATGACTTACTAATACTCCACTGTACATGACAAGTCCTGCTTGTCAACTTTCAAATTAACCACCTGATTTTAAGGTGGGATCCCTCAGTTGTGGGCTATGAGAACCACCCAGCATTATCTTTGTGTCTCATCTGCTGCCTTAAGGCACCACTCAGGCAGAACTTTTTGGCTTTTCCCTGCAGCCCCTCCCCTTGTCTCAAAGGCTCTCCAGTTGAACTTGTCAGGAATAGCCAAAGGGGACAGATGTGTATGCTGTCTGACTATGTCATGATTGAACAAGAGGGAGACTGAGAGGTTCAAGGATGGAAAGAGGAAGTATTAGCTTGTTTTATTGCTTTAACAAAGGAGGGGCGCACACGTTTATAGATGTGGCTAAATGATGGAGATTCTTCTTTTCGTGTATTTGCCTGAAAAAAAAAACTCTAAATGAGTCTAAATTTTCCAAAACCATGCTGTCACAGATTTGAAGTGTGTATTAGTTATCAAGAAATATATATATTCCTGGCTCTTATATTGGTGGAAGTTAACATAAGATTATTTTTTCCAACATAAAACAAATTCAACATTTTGATTTAAAATAGACCAACGTTACAATTTTTAATGCAATAAATGTTTTGCAAAGTTACACAATTTATTACATTCTGTGGAAGCTCCCAGCTCCTTAGACAATTTGCTTTGAAATTCGGTTAATGACTTTACAGAGTTTTTGAGTTACCTCCTTACATATCTCCAGCTGATACTCTCAATATCGTCTTACAGCAGATGCTAGTTATCTTAAGCTATTAAAGTTATATTTATTTATTATTTTTAAATGTTTTAATGTTGTTTTTGGGGTGCTTTGTCTTAAAGATTCAAAATGTGACGATGCATAAAATGCTAAAAGAAAAGGGGGAGGGAAGTCTTTTTCCACTGAAGCACACAAACAATCATCGATTAGCTGCTGAAATTAATTGCCAGACAGATATTGTGTTGACTGTTGCTGGAGATGACCTGTAGCAATAGCATACTGTGCACAAGATCAGTAATGAATGAAATAAAACTCTAGAAGGTCAGCCGTATTTTTTATGTCCTTTTTTTTAGCTAAAAATGAATGATAACAGATTTAGGGAAATTAAATCGGACGCAAAAAAAGAAATGTGAGAGTAAAACAACTGTGCAAGTGTGCGAATGAAAACAGCATTAGTTGTGGGTGTCTCTTTGACACCTTCCTGTGTTTGTTAATTTGTCCATATGGATTTCAGCTCATTCCATCCCTCTAATGCTGTGTTTTGTCAATAGCTGGTCACAGTGTTGTCTGTTCCTCACTGTAGTGCATTTAATATTTACCAGCATCTGGGCCTTATTAAAGCAAGATGAATCAGCTCCGAGCCGATAGATTTCCTTTCAGCGGGGAATGAAAGAGAGCAAAGCAGAGAAGAAAGATAAAGACGGGCGTGAGGCAGGCAGAGGAAGAAAGTTTGCATGCTCAGATGATCGGCGTGCAGGGGTCTGGCTCGGGAGCTTGGGAGCCCGGGAGCGGCCCCCAGTGTTGGAGGAGTTTGTGAGCTCACTGATGATGGGGCTGCACAGATGGGCTCAAGCCTGGCTCCCGGCTCACTCCTTTGTATGGACTCTGCTCTCTAATTACAGCTGATGAGTGTGTGTATGTGTGTGTGAGGGAGAGTGAGTGGGGGAGAGAGGAAGGGAGAGGGGAACTGGGGTGGAGGACGTGGGGAGGAGGGAACACACAAGCAGGTGACAGGACGAGGAGAGGAACCTGTGGCAGATCCTCGGCACCATCAGGCACAACGTATCCGCAGCCTGACAGCTAATTAGAAACGACACGGATTTCTCCCAATGTAACAGATGTTGCCTAATCAGTCCAGCTCGGGAGAACCCTGCGCCAGCAACATTTCATGCACAATTTAACCATCTAAAAGGGATGAAATACTTAATGCATTGTAAGGCCAGCACAGCTGTTTCTCTCGTCTGAAAATTTCCCAGTCAAAAATATGCATGTTTTATGTAACTCTAGCCGAGTGTTTATAATGCTATAATAGCTGAGAAAAATTGCTGCCACACATCTGCCAAAGATTTCAGCTCTGTTGGTTACCATAACATTGATGGAGCAAGGACTAAATGCAGATTTGAATTCTTTCTTTCTTTTTCTTCTTTTTCTGTAATAGCTTTTCTCTCCATCTCTGACAAATAATCAATAAACCTTCCTACAACAGAATAAGACTTTTTCCCTCCTATTTGCATTTCTAGAACTATTGCACCAACACACCTCACACATACATCTTTAAAATACAGCACAAAACAAAATATCAGGCTTTGAACCAGGTTAATTCAGGCAAAGAAGCGACATTTATTTATTTATTTTTCTTGAAACCGCTAATTATATGCATATATAGCATTCTCACCATTTAAACCGCATAATATAAATCACAATTCTCCATGCCAGGAGAAAAGCGCCTGTTATTGTGATGGTAATAATATGTTCTATTTGCCACCCTATCAGATAAGTGTAAATCTGTGTCCTCACCGTTCCTTTCACGTCTAACATTCTCTATCCAAATCTTTTTCTTCCTATCTGTTCCAGTGTTGGCTACATCTCCTCAACTCTGCATTTTTATCTGATGCACTGGATGACAGGTAATCTAGTAATCTATCTGAAAGTTCCAACAATTGCACACAGAGAGAAAAAAAAGCCCTGGCTGATGAAATCTGAGCAGTTATCACACTAACCATTACCTGTCAAGCTCTCCGCTTCAATTTAAGGGTGCATCAATTTTCTGAAGAGGAAATCAAGGGCGAGGAAGAAAAGCAGTCCAGATAAACAGTGACAAAGGCCTCTTTTCTGCTGCTTTTATTTATGATGGGATGTTGCTGTGTGCGGGGAGCAGGGCAAGGGCTTTATCAGACCAACTGATACATCTCTGATAGCCAGGGAGTCTTCACCCTTGATGAAGTGTTGCACTTGCCGAAGAAGATTTCGAACTCAAATGACTTTCCTTCAAAAACCTGTGGAGATAGGGGAGTCCCTCAACGGCCACACACGGCTGAGTGGAGTGACACAGTGAGCAAACAAAGACACAAGCTTGTTTTGTGTGTGAGTCTGTGTGCCGATGATGTGCACAGCTTGGGGGTTTTTTTTGTTGTTTTTTGTTTTTTTTAGATGTGTTCACGTGAGAAAGTGTGAATTCTACATGACGAATAAATTGGCGAAAATGAGGCACTTGTGTTTATATGACACGTTATTGGCAGGTCACCCTTTAATTGCATGTGAGCTTACCCCTGCATGATTTCTTCATATTGTTTAAAAAAAAGAAAGAAAGAAAGAAAGTACTCAAAATGTATTCAAAGTGACTTTTTTTGTTCCTGATATGTTCAGATCAAGACTCAGAGATAATAGCATTTCACAGACAAAATAAAGCTGCTGTGTTTTAAGGCATGTTTTATCATGTGGTAGTTAATTTTCACATTTTGGTCTATTTTAATTTATCATGTCTTTTCTTCTTTTAGACCAGAAGTAATTAATTACATATTTTAATTTATTTTACTGAACTTTTTCTATTGTCTTCTAGGTTTCTGGAAAAATGACATCATAAGTCTTTTATACGTACATGCGTAAAACATCAGTAAACTCTACCCTATTCAACCACAGTGTCTCATATTAAGGATAAAAAAAAATAGGTTTAAAATGGAGGGGAATCAATATGAAAAAAAAAAACAAAGTGTGAAGGGAAACACCAAAGAAAATCTTTAACTTGTATACAGTGTTTTTTTTTAAAAAGACATTTGATTGTTTAAACTAATAAGCACTTTTAGGAGGTGCCATCATACTTGCTTTTACTTTTGCACCTGGACTAAAGCTTTATGGTGGGATGTTAAGGAAGGAGGTGGGACTCGAAGCCAAGTGTCCTAATGCTTTTATGGCTCTGACTGTGTGTGTGTGTGTGTGTGTGTGTGTGTGTGTGTGTGTGTGTGTGTGTGTGTGTGTGTGTGTGTATGTGTGTGTGTGTGTGTGTGAGCTCATACTAGACTTACAGACTGAGGGCTCCCATGCTGGCAGTTAACTGAGTAGACAGAGAGGAACCATAATTAGATTCATCCACTGTTATTGACAGAGCCCCAGTCTGATCAATACACACACTCACCATATTGTTCCAAATACCAATAACTGTGAATATCTGTCTTAACTGCATTAGTTACAGTCAAATAATTAAATGCAACCTTTTAAGAATGGATGTTCCCATATGCCGATGTACATACTGAAAAGAAAAATCTATTTTTTGTTAAAAAAATATATAGGTTTTCAATTTTATAGATAGATAGATAGATAGATAGATAGATAGATAGATAGATAGATAGATAGATAGATAGATAGATAGATAGATAGATAGATAGATAGATAGATAGATAGATAGATAGATAGATAGATAGATAGATAAAAAGGTACATTTTGACTGATTTTTAGTTTTCATAAAATCTTTCTTTGTGAGGGGAAAGAAAATACACAGTTGCATCACCTAATTTCAAGTTGGAAAAAAAGGAAGATGCTACATTCTTGATCTTAATCATGTGTTTGCACTGCTTTATCAGTATGTACATGATATAGTGCTCTTGCATGAATGACTTTAGCCCACCACATCCCGCCCACCAAAAGCTTTTCACTGAGAATATCCCACCCTCGAACACAGAATCCATTATTGACAATACCAAACACTCTCCTACTCCCTGCCATTGACGTTTGACCCCCTCACGATTTTTTTCCCTTTTCAGAATCACTGATAGCTTTTTGTTTGCCATAACTGCCCCACTTATATTTCCACAGACGTAGACCTGCATTGACTGACTGCCTGGATGCAATGCAGATAGCCCAGCAGTGTATAGCACATAATAGCCACCATCTTTTAACCTTTAACAATGCTGTAAAAATCAGCCCAGTGGTGACATCTGAGCAGCTGTCAAGGATGTCAATATATATTTTGTGCGAGTCAAGGCAGAACTTAAGCTAATTGTTGCACATAACAATGAGAGGCACAAGTGATAATTGATAAAAATTAACCGACGGCAAGTATGATTCTCAGCAGCCGTGTTGGAAACGTTGCTATTTATTCTCTGTGATTAGTTGTGCCTATACTAATGACTGAGATGCACACCGCCACATGAACCTGACAAACATCATTTTGTTGAAAGGATATTTTGCTTTCCTGCGTACCTAGCCACTTTTATGTCCAGCTGTCGAGCTACCAACACTTAATACAAGAAATATGTTATATTATATTGAATAAACTGTTGAGCAATTATGTGCTTATTTGCAATAAAATTAGGGTTGAAAGATCACTGAGATGAAACATATTAAAAGTAAGATGAAAAAAGTTAATATTTCAAGAGAAAGAAAATTAGTTATTACAAACAAACTTGGAAGTTTGATGGTTTGCAGCTTTTGACAGGTATTTTTATTTTGCCCGTCCTTTGACCTACAGGGCAAGCTAATGTCTTTCGGGTCACCCTCGAGCCACTCACACACAGACGGGGTCTCCTTCGCACTCGCTTTGAAAAAGCATGTGCACAAACACACACCGGGAGAGAGGGCTATAAGAGCCACAGTTAATGGGATTACCCCAGCAGTCCTGAGCCATCTCTAACCTCACCTCCAGGTCCCACTGTGGCAATCACAGCCATCAGCCTCCTTAACGCATCATAGAGAGTGCTTGTGATACCACGCTGTGGGGACCTCTGCTCTCTAACCTCTTAACACAGCAGCCGCCTCTAACTGGAGTGACCTCGGCCGCTTTATAGAGCTACCCCCAGAAGAGACCTAAATGCAGCATCCACCGGGTCAGAGTATAAGACGCCATTAACCCAAAACCTCGGTGTGTTTAAAAATCTCTCCTCCGGCAATCACAGCAGCATCAACACCTTGTAGGCTGACCTGGTCACACAGCATTCCAGATACTTGATCTTTAATGTTAGGGTCACATCTCTAATGGATCTGTACTGGTGCGTGCGTGATATGTGTAGCTGACAATAAAAAGAAATGCTAATTTTTATGCTGCTTTGATACTGAAAACACGGGAACTGGTACACATTCCTTCCTATCCACACTCCCAACACGATTACTTAGAAATGAAGCGGAAAATGGAAGCGATTTATTAACGAGACATTAGAGGCACTTTTAATAACCTTCCCATCCTGCTCAGCAGGGAGCTGCGGATTACACCACACAGGTTTCGGTGACACCAGAAAGGAAGTCCCCCGCCGGGTGTGTGAAGAGCGCAGAGGGACACAATACCCAGCCTGGGGTTCTCACATCCCGCTCTGGGCCCTCACCCCAGAGGGAAGGACAATGGGTTAAAAAGGCATGAATGTCCTGCCTATCCAGGATATAATGTAGGTGGCTGCCACTGGGTCTGAATGGGCTGACAGAGCAGCGGAGGGAGAGGCACAAAGAGCCCGTAATAAAAGAGATTCCTCGGGTCAGTAAAGCATTGCATTCACTTTGGCCTCCACAGCTCACAGCCTCTCCTCTCACATTCACCTTTAGTCTAAGCTGCAACAGCTAAAGTATATATTTAAAATAGCAATATCTGGGAAGTGTAAGTATTCTTGTATTGTCTGGAAACTAATCAAATTTTTTTGAAATCAATATTTAAGTGTGTTTTAAAACGTTTACAGATTTTATCAACTTTTTGAATGAAGGACAATTTTTTTTAAAAAGTAAATATTTAACGATGACAATTCTTTTTAACTACCACGGCGATGAAAGCAGCTGTAGAGTGCAAGTTGCACACGATATACTGAGGAGGAAATTTACCATGTTCATTTGATCTTATGCACTTTCAAAAAAAAAAACAAATCCAGTTTAAAAGGAAACGCTTCACTCCCACTAAAAGTAGAGGGAAGGATTAGAGGAATTCCACAGTATCAGGTGACTTATGTTCGTGCAGAAGTGTGAGAAATCAACAGCTTGTTTTTTTTGTGTTTTTTTTGTTTTTTGTTTTTTTGCTTTTTTGTCTGTGTATATCCAATTAGTGTGAGATAAAGCTAAGGTGAACTAAAATACAAACAGTTACAAAGTGAATAGATTTACTTAGTTATTCTCTGTTTTTTATTTTTTATTTTTTTGCAACGAGGGAAGAAAAACATTGACTGCATTGGAGTGAGTAATCACTGAAAAGCATAACCATTGTCCAATTCAGTGGCTGGGACAATCAGATAATGCAAGGAGATGAGGGATGATGCCCACACAGACACATGCCTTTACTGCAACCTTAGTCTAATTAAAGTAAATAAACTTATAACTGATCTCTTATGTGACAAAACACTGCTGAGGAAGCTAATTTGTTTCCTTGTTGTGGCTGCAGAAACAGATAATACTGTTTTATTACACAAAGGTCACGGGGGAAATTAACTTCTGGGCCAGCAAATAAAAGAAAGGCCTGGCACTCAGAATAACAAGTACATACAGATTACATTCAATCATGAGAGTCCCAGTTGGATAGGACGCTGACCTTTCTGCTGTCTTGTCAGGAAATAAGATAGGTAAACGTAGGATGGGCCACTTGCATGGGACCATCTTTATGTTGTATTGCGGAAACAATCTAGCGAGGCAGCTACTACACGGCAAACGGTGCAAGTTGTCTGTTGGGAAGAAGTTTAATTTTAACAGCTGAATAGAAATTCATGGCTGTTTTCAGACTCACAGAGCACTAAATTGGATTAAGAGCACAAAGCTGAATTCACAATGAATGAACAAAAAAGTTTCACTTTCTTTGTCTCTTAATAAATTCAGCTGAAGTCCAAAAGTATTATTAGTCACCCTCCATTAAATTCATAACACAATTCAAGGAATTCTTCTTCTAGAGATGATTAACCATGAAGGCACAGTCTAGTGGTCTTTTGATGATTATCTAAATTCTTCTCTGGTGGTATATATTTCAGCTTCTCCAAGGACCAAGCTGGATGTTTCTTTTATTGTATACTTTCATTTCATTTCATCCCCCTCTCGCTGGTGCAGTTAGTCACTGTCTCCCTCTTTCTCCGTGATTGATGTTTACAGGTCATAGCAATACTCTTAACTCATTAGTTAGAAAGGGAAAGATGGGAGCACTTGCTGGAGTGAGATATTGCCAAGGAACAGAGGGAGCTATTTCAATGGGGAGACAGAGAAACTTAGCGTCAGTGTGATAATAGCCCCTGAACTATTGCATGTTTCAATCAATGGAGACAGAAGTAAATAAAAACCAGAGGGGAAGATTCACCGGCATCGATCCCAGCTCAACACAGACCTTGCTGACAATCTATGGTCTGGGCCAGTAATGCTCCCAGTCATCCACAAAATCAATGAAACCCATCCTTTCAATAGCATCCAATTATTAGCACAAAGTAAAGGCAGGCTTCCACAATAAATCAGAAAACTTTATTGAAAAGCGACGCGGACAAGATAAATGCTAATTGGAATGTGACTAATGTGCAATATTAAACTATATGATTAAGATCAGTCAACTTGGGTTATATTTCATAAAATAAGAATAATAAGACTTTAGGATTAACTTCAGGCCTAATTTTGCATTAATACCTTATACTTAAATGTATATTTGCTTCACTTTCCATGTTTTAGCATGTGAGGAAGAAATTTCATAATCAGTGGATGAGACGTTTACCATAAAAAAAAGTTGTTAAAGGCGGAAACTCTGGATACTATGTTCTATACTGTTTATATCTAATAATTTTTCATTAGTTTCAAAGAAGTAGCTCAAACTATGTGTAAAATCTGTAAAGTGTAAACAATTAGCTTTACTTTAAAAAATGTGTAAAAGTTTTATATAATAACTACAAATAATAATATATTTTACTATGTTCCATTACATATATAATAATAATAATACATATTTTTATATTTAAAAATTATAAAGATAAAAAGAGATAGAGGAAACACCCTTCAACCATGTTATGATTGTTGATGCTGCTTAGTTTGTCCACCAAACTTCCCTGTTGGCACAACAACACAACAACCAGCTGATCTGAGCATAGTGGGTAGAGAGTAAACAATTAATCCACGACTTGGTGTGAAAAGAAAACAAGATTATTTTTAAACTGCACTGCCACATAACTACATATAACAAATAGGGAAATCTGTTTATGTTTGCATGTCTGAAAGAAAAAAATATCATCCAATATATCAGATTTTACATCACCAAATATTGGTACTGGTCTTAAAAACCCTATGTCGGTCAGGCTCTAGTACAAAAAATAAACAAAACAAGTATTTAAAATATATATTTGAATCTTGCCTCATAAATTATATGAACAGAATTTCATTTGTCGGACTAAAGTCATTGAAAAGTAGTTTCTTACAATTTAAAGATAAGACAAAGAGTTATCCAGAAATGTCTGCAGACATATATAGAAGATTTTTAGACAGATTCAACTATTAAAAATCTTTACCCACAAAATTCTTCCTATTCATTTTATTGCCAGTCTGTCCTCTGAGGTATTTTCGGATTACACTAACTCGAACAACCATGTTTTTCAAACAATCATTTCACATTCCTTGGATAGATAGAGCCAAAATGAAAGCAAAACTGTCTGCGTGTCGGTGTTTGGTAAGTATTACATTACCTTTTAGGTATTTGTGTAAGGCGTAAACATCTATGTTACCAAATATAACACTAAGACAACAATTTATTGGTGACCTCGTCATTTCAGCTTGACCAGCTGAGTGTGAACCTCTCAGGACACTCCACGCTTTTCAACGTACTGAGTGTGTTTTACATTAAGTCTACAACATTCCCCTCCGCTGCCCCACTCCCCCACCTCGAGTAATAACCATTAATTTCCCATCATAGTTTGTGTTAATTAAAAAATCTACAGGTTTAATTGCCGTTAAATGTAACGATGTTAGATCTCATGTTCATGTGTTCATCTCCACCCATCACCAGCTCGTTATGCAGACTTGCTGGGTTTAATCAGATAGAGAAGGAAGACACGTCTCTAATTATCTGCTCCGCTTCATCATTTAATCTTAACTGAAACAGCTCTTCGCATGTGCTGCAGCCTCAACTTCTAATATGTCTTTGCTGATGAGAAGACACAGCCATAAACTGTTCTACCAACCAAATAATTTGTTTATATATAATTTTATCATCTTTTTATTCAAAACTCATTATTGTATATTTTTCAGAACCTGACAGGATATCATGGAGAGACTTTTAGATTTTTTTCACCATCACCAGATGCCTCTTGTGTCAAGAACGTGGGCTTCTTTCAATGCATCACTGGTTGAAGTACTAGTACGCTTGCTTGCAGTATGAAGAGGAAGAAAATCTGATTAAACAATTAGTGTCAATTAGCCCCGACCAAATCATTCCACAAACAATTGGTCTCTAGTGCCCGGCTTAATTACAGGAGACTTTCAGCTCCTTATCAGGAGCCATGTTGCCTGTGATTCATGTCGGACTCACGCCTGTCCCTCAAGCACCATCAATTATCCACCAGTAAACAAAACACCAGGCAAAAAAAAAAAAAAAAACACACACACAGCTCCAGGTCCCAGGCCTGATTAGCATACCTCTATGTATGCACGTCAGCTGTTGAGCAATGAGAAGTGACCAAAGCAGGGATGTGATCAGATGAAAAGCACGGTAAAGGATGAAGAAGAGATGATGATCAGGAAAAATAGAGACTTATGATCTGGATCTGGATCAAAATCATAACATTTTTCGAAGCCACGCTGGAGGCAGATTCATATAATTTCCCTAACAAGCTGACGCCCTCACACATACGTAATTAATTTGATTATCTGGACTCTGATGAACTCTGCAGAGATGTTCTGTTCACTTTAGAGTTAACAAAGTGTGCGCTAGCACAAACATCTAAAAAAAAACAAAAAACGTGAGGTCAGTGCCCTCGATATCAAGACACAAACACTCACACGTACACACCAAACATCCTCGGTGCGCAAAATGTGTGAAGGGGAGCGACAGCAGGCCTGATGACATGTTAAATTACCCTGGTGATGTATAGCTTAATGAACCCCTTGTGTTGATCACGCTCCACATTAATCAACAGCCATGAACAGATTCCCTTATTTTCTCAATGCTGCCTTGATAAACTGCAATTTCATTTAACCTTGGACAGCAACTTTAATAGCTTCCACAGGACAACTGTCAATACTTCCCTGGGTATACAGTGATTAAATTGCAAGGCGAGAAGTGTGTCCCAGCTTCCTCCTCATGCTCATCGTGCATCTCCCTCTCCTCACGCTCCTTCCCCGACCGACCCCCTTTGCTTCAAATCACAATTTATACTTTCACACTTGCGGCCTGTGGTAAAAATCAAAGGATCAAAACTGACAGCTCATTGCAGTTTGTTGTGGTTGAACTTTTCGTATGAATGATTTTAACATGTACATTAAAAATTATGAATGTACTAAAATGAATATATCTTCCAAGTGTTACTTACTGATTTCGCTTCATGTCAATCCATAGACATAGTGGCTACTTTTACATGTTATATAAATACTAAATCACAAATAGTTAACTTAAAAGTTTAAATTGAGCTCCAGTGCAAATGTTGCTCATTTATCTGACTTTTCTGAACTTTTCTGCTGTCCAGCTCACAGGATGGGATAAAACAAGGTGGTGACAGGCAAGTGACCTGAGCCCCGTCACAATGATTTTCTGTGATATCCTCCACCCTTGTCAATTTAGCATAAATTATCAGCCATGAAAGGGCTTCTGGCTGATTAAAACCAATTGTCTGGGTAGGGAAGGACAAGGCAACCTCTTTATTATATGATAAACTAAGTTAATGGAAGAAGACAATCTGCCCTCTGGGAAATCGGGCTGACTCTTAATTAAAGCATTGTGTTTTTCCTGCTGTGTAGGAACACCTGTCTGTTATTCCAAACACTTAATGGAAACTTTAAAAATAAAGAGATACTTAGTTCTTCTTTCTGCGCCAATATCTGACAAGACAGGGACAGAAGAAAAAGGGTTGGGTATTTCTGCAGCAACGCGCCAATCAGACGATACTCGCTCGCTAACAAATAACAAAACTGTGTGTTTTAAGAGGCTTGTTTATCAAAAACAAATGTCTGACACTTCATAATTACACTCGATGCCCAAACAAATTATCACTTTTGAAGAACATGTCTCATTATCACATGCACAAATGAGAAGACTCCAATTTGTGTGTTACACGCTAAGCACTACAGGCTCAGTGCTGTTATTCAGTTCCGTGTGCGCTCAGCGAACAATACAAGTTTGCTTTACTCTTGTGCTCCTCGGATGACATAACAGAAAAGCAAACATTTCTCTGTCCAGCGCCTCTCGTTGGCTTCCTCCACCCACACTTGAGAGGTGACAGGCGTACACCCGGACTTCCATTATTATCCAACACGGCAAGAATGCCTCCAGGAGGATAATTACTGAAACTTGAAGAGCCAGGGCTAATCCTAAGTACTTCACTTTGTATGACTGCCTCGCCCGCCTGTCTCTCAGACTGCCGCTCACTCTGACAAAGTGCAATGTTGGGCTCAGTGAAAGTCAATAAGAAGACCTCATGGCCCACATATGCAGCAGCAGTCAAGCCAAATGGTGGCAAAATACACTGTTATCACTGTTTATCATAAACAGCGTTTGTGTGAAACTGTAATCTATCACCTCAGGCAAGCAAACAAGTGGTCTGGGACATACTGATCATAACATCTAATAAGGCTATGCAACAAATTCCCAAATAAATTGCTAAACTCATTTCATTTTGATCATAAATAGGCAGTCTTTGGGTGGCTGAAGAAGGACTCTAACAGTGGAAGGAGGGCAGCACTGACACCCACTATATAACCTGAACTATAAAACCTCACTCAGAGCATTTCACTGCTTCTGCTGCTGTCAGCCAACACTTTGACTGACAGGTGCTCAGACAGATCATTAGCACCCTTTCCTGACATAGCTGCGTGACAAGACCCATCATACGACACCCACTGTAATTGTGAGGATATTCGTTATTTAACATACAATTATCTTAATATAGGGAGACAAATTATTCCCATCCAAATTACCATTTACATGGTTTCCATGTAAACCATCAACATGGCAACTGTGAACAAAGAAGCCACTGCCAGGGGTTGTCAGATATAAAAAGCAACTTTATATTAAAGCTTTTAAACAGCTCGGAGAGCGCGGCAGACTGATTCATGATTTTAATTCATTTGAATAGGATAAATATATAAAGTCTGACCCGCTAGAAGTGATGAACGGCTCCTCGTTTGAATTTTTTCTTTCAGCCAGACCGAACTTGAAAGGCAGCAGAAAGTTTTTGGTGGCTTTGTCCATTCATCCCAAGAGGAACCAGAGGCTGCCGTCCTGCCAGACAAAGCCAGGAACAGCTGGCTGATCGATACCCGACAAAGGCTCAGAGGTTAGAGCAGTCAAAAGATTGTTAACTAGCCATTTTATTTGCCAGACATTTATATCATTGTTTATGGTTCAGCGCACCCCTTCAGTATGGGCCATGATGCACACCTGTGCTTGGAACTGTCTCAGGGTCTCTTCAGCCACTTTTCATGACCTAGTGGGCACAGGAAAAACTAGATAGATAGATAGATAGATAGATAGATAGATAGATAGATAGATAGATAGATAGATAGATAGATAGATAGATAGATAGATAGATAGATAGATAGATAGATAGATAGATAGATAGATAGATAGATAGATAGATAGATAGATGTTCTGTATAAATGTAGATAAATGTGTTTGTGAAGCTGAGAGCATGCACCGATGGCAATGCATTGTCTGGGATTGGACTGTTAGTGCGCATTCCTGCAAATGCATGTGTATATTTGTGTGAATAACAGTGTTGGTGCAGCATGCACTCCAGCCGGTAACACATGGCTTTGCTGCCACCACTCTGGCTCGTGTTGTGAGTGCCCCTGCAGGCTGGCAGAGAGGGGAGACCCTCTCTGTGGCTCACCCAGGCGGAGAGGGGCTTCCTGCACATCTTTTGTCACACCATTTGGGCTCTTGTGTCTGTGGCTGCCCTGCTCCTCCGGACCCACTTGGCAGCCACTGTGCAGACGGACATCTGCTCTTTCCAACCTCCCGGTGAATAGAGAAAACAACCAACAGACCCTGCTGTCTTACTCTATGCTCTATGCTCTCTGCACCTTTGCTAAGCAATCCATTGACACAGTGCGCTCTATCTATCTTTTAAAATATATACATATATTGTATATATTTTTATTTTTGTTTTCCTGATTAATTAATCTATTTTTAATAATAATAATAATAATAACCACAGTAATAAGACTATACGCTGTCTTAGCCACACTGCTCTCCTAATTGCTGGTGAACCACAAGTGATTATGCTTTTCTCAAAAAAAAAATCCTTAATACCACTGCGGTCAGATTATTGAGCTGCTTTGTAAACCTTCACATTAAAGTACACTTCTGCATCTATGGCCTGACTCCCCTTTCCCGGTTCTCTAAGCAGAGCGATTCTGGAGCACGCAATATTGAACACACTTTGTTCATGCTCAGCGGCCCAGAATAACTCGGTCATTATGGTGGCGAAAGGGACAGGTTTTGAGTTTGATTTCATGATGGTAATATAGCCCATGTGTGTCGAAGAAGAAAGCCTTCAATGGGGACATCTGTTCAATGCGGCTTACTGTTACAGCCGTGCGATAGGAACAACCTGTGCGCACCATATGAACCGGGACCGACCCTCTCACTCTTACTGAACGCAACAGGCAACAAAAGATTTTTTCCCTTCTTTTTTTGGAGAAGAAGTGACCTAAGAATACATTAGATCGTTTGGGTTTAATATCTCTCCAGCCTCTGTGGCCTCAGGAACTAGATGCTTTAGTCGGGGAGTTATCACACTGACCTCTGACATCTGTCTTGCTGGTATGATCACTGGGTAATTTGTCACCAGAGGCCAACACGTCCCCTGTCCATAATTTGCAGTGCAAATGCGCAAAAATTGCCCAGTAGGGGAGACCGGGGATAGTTGTAACATTTTTGACATTTCTGTCTGTAAATTGAAGCTCTTTTAAGGTAGTGGATTCAAAATGTAATGCAAAGTATTTTCATGTCTCTGCTATTAAATAGTGCAGCTATTTTCTCTGCAGCACAATTACCCATTGCATGGTATGGTCTCAAACACGAAGAGTGAAATGTTACAATTAACCCCATAGTCTGGGTTAGTTGTAACATATCCTGGGGTAAAATGTAACACAATGAAATAAGGGTACTAACAAAACATTAACATGTAATCTTTGTTTATTCAACACATGAATGCACTTAGAGCCATTTGTGTAGCTGTGTGTGTGTGTGTGACAGAATGCAGAAATCTAGCTTTTGAACATATTCCAACCCCCCAAAAAAGACAAATTATGGAAATTTCTGCAACTGAATATTTCGTTCATTTTGGTTGGTCTTCCTTGAGTTTGGCCTCATTGGCTCAGTGGGCATTATAACCTACAACTCTTGCACCAATTTTGAACATAACAATGAAGCTGAAAAAATGTAGTTGTTCACCAGCATCGCAATTCCATTACTTTTTATCATGGCTTACCTTGGTGTGGTTTGCAAAGTGCTTCAGAAAGATGAGGGAATCTGTTTCTTGCACCCATCCTGATTTATTTCCACTACCAGTACTTCCTACTGGTCCATCGCTGACACAGAGGTCTGCATAATGTATGTGTGGGAACACAAACAGTGGAGGAATTGTGTTGCCAATGGCATTAACCGCATATACAAAAGTGACCAGTGGACCTCTCTCTGCTGATGTCGTTGCCCCAACTTGTTTAATATAAGTTAATTATTAATATTGTTACAACTAACCCAGACTGTTGCTGTTACAACTGACCCAGACTCCTATAGCCATGAACTAGCTAACATTACAGCCAACGGCTAAAACATTAGCACTAAAGACCTACACAGAATATATCCCCATAGACATACAAATAACATAATTTAAGTTTGATGAGTTTAACTGCAAAGCAGATAATGCTATTAGAAATTGAAATAAAGTAGAAAAACTTACTTTTTGGCATACAAATTACTTTTTTTCGTGTTAAATTGTCTGTGTTTGACAAAATGTGCTGATTTTTCACATGTGATAGCAGAACTGACTTGGGCATGTACAGGATGAGTCACATCATTTGAAACTTAGCCCTGATTGGAGAAATTGGAAGTGTTACAACTGACCCACGTTACAACTATCCCCGGTCTCCCCTATAATACATGAGCATTATTTTGAGAATAAGAAGGAGGAAACCGATCATCTCACTCACGAGGTTCAACTGTTTTACAAATATAAACGTGAATTACACGTACATATAATATGCGTTCGGGTACATGAGAGGTAAACGCGTAGGGGCAGTGGTTGTTGTTTTTTCCTCTCAAAGTTATTCTTAATTGAATTGCCAGTGAAACATTTATTTGGCAAGGTCCACAATCTCACCGGCAGCGGTGGATGTTGTGTTTTCTCTGCTGAGAGCGAAACGTGGAGGGTCAATCAATGCACTGCAGAGCGGAGAAGCACGGTATGTAGGTTTTATTTCTCCTCGTCACATTTTATTCGCCTCGACCACGATCACACAATATTCGGATGATTTTTTTTCTCTAAAGCTGGTGTGATTGGTTAGGTTGAGGGAGATAAAAAAAAAAAATAATAGTAATAATAATGAATGACCAAACCCCCCTGATACGGCTAATGTGTTACCTCCAACGTCCAATTAGTTAAGATGTCTGCATTTGATATTTTTTAATCGCTACTTTCATATAAATTAACGATTATAATAAATATTTTTACGTGTTATTTATCGCCACACATGTCGCCAGGAATATTAATTAACGATTTTCGCCTTCAATGTGAGAAAAAGCATTAACACAACTTAAACCTGGGATAGATGTTACGCGTAATAAGTTACAGAAATATGGCCGAATTACCTCTAAATGTTGGCAAAGCTTGGCAACTAAATAACACTCTGTGGGATTATTAAGTAAGACGCAACATATGTACATTTTGCTGATGGGTTATACGAGGTGAAGCAACATTATGAATAATTGTAACAATTTTAAATCCTTCTTTAAAAAAAGAAGAAGAAAAAACACCTAAAAGTAAATCCAAAAAAAAGAAAAGGCTGTTGTCCAATCCTAGAAACACAAGAATTAATCAGGGAGTCCATCTATCACACTGTGTAATAAAGGAAGCGACATGGGTTAGGCAGATGATTTGATGAATAATCCCTGGTCGTTTTAATTAACTTTTCCCTGTCCTGTAATGACCAAGCTGGTCAACAGACCCGGTCAATAAGCATGTTAATATCAAACAAATAAAACTGAGGATGATTAAAAACCTCCTGCGTTATTAAATTTGAAATTCAAATGAAATTTATGCTTCCCGTGCACACTGCATGCTAATAGCTCCAACAGAGAGTCCAGGGTTCAACACACATTTTCCCTACAGGTTCTTATTATGTAACATGAGCTTCCTGTATAGATTTTTACAAAATGTCAGCGGGTAAAGTAATGAACCTATTCAGTGCAACCTGCGTTATTTTACGCACGGAGCGCCATCGCTTACTTTAATAAATACTTTAAATTAACTACAATACAGAAATTCTCAGTATCTCCTAAAATAAATCTACAATTCTGTTTTAGTTGTTAACAGAAAGGCAGCAGACTTTCTGAAGTCAGGATCCCCACAGGTCTTTATTTTAAACTAACACAGCCATGATAAAATGAACCATCCCTCCCGTGAACGATGTGCAGTTTTAATCAAAACTGTCAAGATAATTGAACACAATTACAGTAAATGCGAAAGTTGGAGACGATCTAATAGAGGTCCGAGGCCAGAACAATGCACCCTTTATATCTTCTGTAATAGTTTGTGTATATTAACTCTTAAGAAGTTAAAACATGTTGAATCCCGCGGGGGCTAAATTGCACTAGAGTGCACGGTAATTGTCTGATATGAGAAAGATAGAGAAAACTGTGGAGAGGTCCTTGTAAAACAAGCACTTAAAGCTGCAGTGAAATCTGTAAAACACAGACCGAGGACAGAATGAAGTCGGTCAACTTTTACGCACAAGTACATTTGCGGGAAAAGAAAAAGCAGAAAACTTTTTTTTAAGCTTGCGCTTCAGAACGCGAAAGGCTTCTGAAAAATGGAAAAGAAAGAGGAGTTTGAACGCACTTGGTCTACTACATCGCGGTGTTTGTTGCCTCTTGGTGGAGGCGGCGGAGGCGATGGCGAATAATTTGCCAAGCTTTTTATTTACTACGCAGCATCCCACATCGCCAGACACGGGTCATCATTCCTCCTTCTTTAAATTTATGGAATGTGATGTTCTGTAAAAATTTCAGTAAGTGGCCCCCTAATACCTCCTTCCCAATTCACTCTCATTTAACTTTACCTTCCTTCCGCTGTCTTTTATTATGGAGGGGGCGGTGGGGTGGATGAGGGAGGGGAGGTGGGAGGGTGGCGGTGGGGGAGTGGAGAGCTGTCTGAGGCGCTCTATTGATGACCTCATGGTAGTATGTGGCAGTGCGACGGGACGAAGCCGCTGATTGGTCGCCCGTGTCACAGCGGCACTTCAAAGCCGGAGAGGAGCCTACAATTGTGGAAGAATGGGCGGAACACATCATTGTATTGCACACCTCTAAAAAAACAGTGCTCTGATTCATAAATATAAAAAGATCCTCTGAGGAGGGCTGTGTTTTTGTGTGATGGCAACTTCACTTCTAGGGGTGAGTCTAAAGGACTTTCTTACTGGTTTAATTAGTTCTTGTCATTGTCCTGCGGAGGGGGATTAAACTTACATCGGTCGCAAAGTAGCAGAAAAGCCAGTGCGTTGGTTATATTTCCAGCAAGCGGTTTGTATGATAAAGACGAGGCTCTGTAAACTGCATATAGGCTGAGTTTGGCTGTCATCGGCGCTCAAAACACGCATGTTTTCCCTGCTGTCCCGTTTGGCATGCATTTGTAAGCGCCGTCTGACGCATTTCACTTGTCTACTTTCTGTTCATCCAGGTAGGAAATCAAGATAATCTTCTCTGTTGATTACCAAAACTTAAACAAAAATACAGCTTATTAGTCGTCTGCTGAAAAACAGGGAAACTGTTTCTACTTGAACGCTATTTCCCGATCCGAAAAGAATGCATTAAAATGCCTGTAATTAATCTGTGGAACTTGTAAGTCGCTTACATATTTTCTTGTCCTTTCAGGAGGAGCCGAGGTTAGGATCGACTCCTTTAGCCATGTTAGCTGCAACATGTAACAAAATAGGGAGTCCGAGCCCTTCACCGTCGACAATTTCGGATAACTCCTCGTCATTTGGAAAAGGTTTCCACCCGTGGAAAAGAGCCGCTGCGAGTAGCTGCAGTCTCGGATCCGGCCTGCCCGGTTTCGGGGTATCGCGTAATGGATCTGGCATCTCGGACTCTTTTGGCACCAACAGCTCCACCGGATCCAGTGCCTTTTCCCTCACGTCCGGTACCTCGTCTAGTTCACACTTTGGAAACGATTATTCGGTTTTCCAAGCGTCCGTGTCGAGCAGCTCTCAAGAGTCCAGCCACCAGCCGGTCTTCATCTCAAAAGTGCACACCTCAGTGGACAGTTTGCAGGGCATCTATCCGAGGATGAGCGTTGCGCATCCTTACGAGTCCTGGTTCAAATCGTCTCATCCCGGGATCCCCACGGGAGACGTTGGTACCACCGGAGCCTCTGCATGGTGGGATGTGGGAGCGGGATGGATTGACGTTCAGAACCCTAACGGAGCAGCAATACAGACGTCCTTACATTCCGGTGGACTCCAGACCTCCTTGCACTCTCCCCTGGGCGGATATAACTCTGATTACTCGAGTTTAAGTCACTCTGCTTTCAGTACAAGTCCATCTCCACACCTGTTGACAACCGGCCAACACCTGATGGACGGTTTCAAGCCGGTGTTATCCTCTTATCCCGACACAAGCCCCTCTCCTTTAACCGGGGCAGGAGGGACTATGCTCTCCGGGGGTCCACCTGCGTCTTTAGCGGGGTCTCCGAGGTCATCTGCCCGGCGGTACTCGGGAAGAGCCACCTGCGACTGTCCAAACTGCCAGGAGGCGGAGAGACTGGGACCGGCGGGCGCCAGCCTCCGGAGGAAAGGTCTCCACAGCTGTCACATTCCAGGCTGTGGGAAGGTTTACGGGAAAACCTCGCACCTAAAGGCGCATTTGAGGTGGCACACAGGCGAGAGGCCGTTTGTGTGCAACTGGCTCTTTTGCGGAAAAAGGTTCACTCGCTCCGACGAGCTCCAGCGACATTTACGCACACACACAGGGGAGAAGCGATTCGCTTGTCCGGTGTGCAACAAGAGATTTATGCGTAGCGATCACCTGAGTAAACACGTAAAAACTCACAGCGCCGGGGGATCTGCCGGCTCTGGCTCCGGGGGCAGCGGAGGGAAGAGGGGGAGTGATACCGACAGCGAGCACAGTGCACCGGGAAGCCCTCCATGCCATTCCCCAGACCTGTTGCACCCACCTGAGTCTGCCCAGGGAGTAGGCATGAACGGGCTCTAAAAAAAAACTCCCCCAGTGAAGTGAAAACTGTAAAACAGCAAAGTGTCGTGATGGAATTGTCCGAGAGGACATGAAAGTGGACATACTTTGGTGCATCATCATTGTCATTTAATGAGAAAATCGGCCTCTATGTTTCTTTGACTCTTTCCAAGTGCTTAAGACGTCCAATTGAATAATTTCATAGCCGTGCCATCAGAAACTTCTCATCTGCGGTGTGAAAGTGTAGTCAAGTCCTTGTGTGACACACTGTGGGAGGGCACGATCAAAACTTTTTATGTTTCTTACTGTTTTTCTTTTGCAGCCCGATCCTGAATACGCCTGATGTTTTATTTGTCCGGTATAAGACGCGAAAGACAGAAAACACTGCTGTCAAAATTGTAGGGCCTGAAAAAGTTGAGCAACTGCTATCATGCATATTGTTGAAAACCAAACACTGGCACTTTATTATCGAGCAGGGGAATCTGTTGCTGTCAATGTGGATGGACTGCTCGATAGGAACAAATACCTGTAGAGTATGGCGGTGAGACACGGGAGTGATGATCCCATTAAATAAAGTGATAAAGGAAGAGCAGGTTTATATATCTATATATATATATATATATATATATATATATATATATATATATATCACTGCTATTCTCTTCGCAGCCTACACTATGCGCCAACTTTATCACTAGGCCTGTTGAGGTTACTTAGACTTCGCTGCAAAATGTGTTGTATATAATTACAAATGTAGGTTAGAATAATTACAGCCCAGTGTAAAGGTGAGCAATGTATTTGTCCAGGAGACGATTTTGTATAGGTATTTCTAGCTGTATATGGACTCTAGTAAATATTTGAAAATATACGGAAATGTACTTGGATTTTCTTTGATATGATATAAAATGTATTGTGGGGAGTTATATTTAACCACGACTTTTTCTTGTATTTAGGGATCTATCATTAGGCGCACTTCGAATTTATTTGTAAAGTTTTGAAATCATTTACTGTTTACCCACTCGTTTAATTTAAGTAAGCATGGTGTAAAGTGATTTTAATTTTACAATGATATTTTTTTCTTTCTCTCTCTCTCTCTCTCTCCTTCTCTCTCTTACTCCGAGAATGGCTTTTTATGTGAGCCACTCAATAAAGTCAGTATGAAATCAGAAGCACCTGATCGACTCAGTTTGTCGGATTGCTGAGTCATTAAAAAAAATGTAAACGCCTAAAAGAAACTCATAAATTACACTTTGCCTTCATGTTACATTACAAGTCCGTGTGTTTGCTATTAATGTGAAAAACTGTTGAGTTTCGTGATCTCCGTAACGGCCTCCAGCAACACCAGGCCCTTGCTCGCAGCTTAATTTAAATTTCAATAATAAAATGTAACAATTATTTAGAAACGGGGAGAAAATTCAGTGTTATTTAAAAAAAAATCTATTTAGCTTGAAATAAGTCATTATCGTTTAAAAAAATCTGTTAAGCAGAAAAATTCAGCCTCTTAACTTTTCTGAGGACGCGGCTTTACCATTAAACCACGGTTTATGATGAGTTAATTTGCGTATAGTAAATACTCGCAGCAACACACTGTAATTAGCATTTTTATTTTGTATTTATCACTAGGCTACTATTCTTCTTTGTTTCATTCTTTATTTCCATCCAAATCTCCAGTATATTTTCATCCTCAGGTTTTTCCTTCTCACTGGTCATTCTTAAAACACTCGTTTTTCTTCCGTTTTTGTAAATGTTACTAATAAATGCACAGCAGGTTGAGTGCCTACGTTATTTATTTTTGTGTGTAAACATTTAGATCGTCTAATGAGGACAGCGCGCGTTCTTCTGCGGAAAGTTTTGTTTCCCTTCAGGCTGGACTTAATTTGACCTCATTTCAAGTCAGAAAATTACTTAAAATCAAGATTCGAAGCAAAAGCACAAGAAATCTGTGGACTTTTCCATTCAGATGTGCTCATTTACTTTACTTGCCTAACACAGAGACTTTTATTTCATTTAGTTGAACATCGTATTTCATGTCATTACAGCTGAAAATAGAGACCGTCTGTCTTTCTTTTTCTTTTTTCTCTTTCTGGTTTCTGGGTTTAAGGCGTCAAATTTTAAGAGCCGATTGTAACATACAGAGTGCGCACTGACGTAACATTTCCCATCTTCTAAACTGTTTTACAAAAAATAAAAAGTGATGCGTAGGGAAACTAATATAATAAAAACTGAATTATTCTGAGTTTTTTTTTTCCTTCGGATCTCTGAGAAACAGCTTAATCTCTAAACTTCAGAAAGGAGGCTTTGAATTTAAAGCTCTGTAGCGCCATCCAGCGCTATTCTGCTCAACCGACAGTATTTAAAGACCAGCCCTGGATCATCCTGATCAGATTTAAAGCTCGGATTTCTTTTCACTTCGTAGAAAGCATATTGCGATGCCTTAAGCAATTCTGATATATAATCATATCTGATATTAAAGCATGGTTACATTTATAATTGTTGATGCCAGACCTGATTAAAAGTTTAGCCTCTGATTTCAGCTAATCGTCTAATAATGGATTATGCGCTTTTGTAAGTTTACCCACCTCGTCCTCGTGAAGTGTTACTGAATCTTCAGACAAAGTTTTGACTCGGACAGTTGTAAGACTCCTAAACATACTTTGTACTTGTAAACAAGGTTAAAGTGATCATTAAAAAAAGAAAGTCCTTACACTCACAGCTGCTCCGTTTAGCAGTACACGAGGAAAGCTCATCAGAGTGACTGGATATTTTCTGGGTACATCAAGCTCACAGTCTCCAGGTGTTTTGCTGACATGATCTGAAAAAGACTCACAATAGCAAACAGACTCAGTTTCATCTGCTTTTCAATATTATTTTTAAATACTTCCACACTCATTTGCACATTTTCATACAAATAAAGTTGCTCTACTGTGGTCCAAGGATGAAAGAAAAGTGAAACAGAGGAGTGCACAAATGATATATCCTGCTTTTACTGAGTTCATGAATCCCCAAAGTGCTTTGGCATGTGGGATTTGAATATAGAGATATTACAGCACTTACACAGCTTTAACCAAAGATTTTGTAGCTGATTTATATGTAGCTGGTCTGCTTAATAAATGTTTAGGCAGTCAAATTTCCCTTTAAGCATAAAATGTAGAACATTTTTTGTTTGTTTTTTAAATTCTGGCTCATTTAGGGTGAAAAGACTTCATGATTCAAATAAAGTAAACCTAAAACTGAGTTTAAAAAAAAATAATATCATAATAATAACTAATTTTTAATTAGTTCAGCATTGTATTTGTGGCTTACCATATTACTGCAAGTTAAGTTTATAAAGTGATGCATCTTCATTTTTTTTTATTAAAATCGTTTTAAACATTTCAGTCAGAACACAACAGGCTTGTAGTTTTAAAAGCCGCCTCCAAAATAATCTAACCAGCCAAAAAGTGATCAGTTAATATGAGAGACTCATCTCAGCCAAACGTTTCAGTGCACCACTCCGTGTTGTCATACCATTAGCACCTTACTAGACTGTTGTTGCATCGCGTGGTCCTCAGAGGAACGTCCCACTGCTGGCCTCATTTGAATTAAGCTGGCCACAGGAAGTGCACGCATGCCAGGATGAAGAGGATGGGCCTGCCAACTGTGGATGAAGGCCACAATAACAGCTATGGTCAGAGCACACAGTGTGTTGGCAGCCAAGTTTATCGTTGATCCGGTTACCTAGAAAACAGGAAAGAAATAATATTATGCCAATGATGCTAAAAATTAGCATCGATTTATGATTTTAGGGTTGTTTAATGAATCTAAAGCCAAATCTTTTGGAGGATAGATAGATAGATAGATAGATAGATAGATAGATAGATAGATAGATAGATAGATAGATAGATAGATAGATAGATAGATAGATAGATAGATAGATAGATAGATAGATAGATAGATAGATAGATAGATAGATAGAGAAATGAGTGAATGAGAAATAATATTTTATCTGTAAGGTAAATTTCTGTTTTCCAGAAACAGACAAAAGTATGTACAACTTTAGAGAAATAGGAATGATCACCTATAGTACAGACAAGGTTCTTGATTTGACGTTTTTCATTTCTACTTAATGAACATTTGAGCCATAAGTGAGATCTGAGCCACAACCCTCCATTTTTTCTTGTAATCAAATGGCGAAACTTCCATAAAAAACTTAACCAAAGCTTCGTCTTTACTGTCATTGGACAGCAATTACTGGCTTTTAAAAAGAAAATGCCAGATTGGAACTCATGTACCTTTTCAAATCTGTTACTCCCTGTATTTCAATACTTCATGCTTGAAAATAATTTAATTAGCTTTATTTTTCTCTTACAACCACTATTTACCTAAACCTTGAAAATCACAGATTTGTGTTTCATATAATCTCATCAGAGCAGTTTTGGATCATTAAAAACATCAACATAAAAACAACTTTACCCAACTTCATTGTTTGAAACAACACACGCTGGCTCACCAGTTGTACGGTAGAGAAATGGCTCCATCAAGTGGCACGATATTGTAAACATTAGACATCCACTTTAATTCGGATTTCTAAACTCAAGTATCTTAAATTAACCGTGTCACACAATCAAGCTAAATATATATTCCAAATGAAAAGACTCTTGAGAAACTACAGATTGTAAAATGCCCAGTGAAGACCTTTGCAGGCAGTGTAGGCTACAGACTTTTTCGCCCATATATTTTGGACAATTATTAATTTTTTTGCCAAAAAGCCCCAGATGCGATTGAACGGCGGTCTTTGCGTTTTAATTCAAGGGGTTTTAAGTATTGCTGTTTAGGAACCGCAGCTATTTCTGTACACAGTCCTCAATTTTAACAGGCTTAAAAATAATTGGACTATTGACTGACAAGCATGCAGCTCAAACCTGTTTCCTGATTTCATCACAGATTAAGCAGATAAAAGATCTGGAGTTGATTCCTGTTGAACCTGTATTTTGTATCTTTTCACTGGAGCTCTTAATAGAGTGTGCAAAGAGATGTTGGTGATAGTGAAAAAGACAATAATTAGATTGAAAAAACAAAGTAAACCAACCCGATTGGCAGCCGAAACTTTAGGAGGGGCCAAATCAACAATCATACAACAAAGGAATGCACTGGCCAGCTCAACAACATCAAAAGGCCTGAAAGACCAAAGAAGACAACAAAATTGCACAACTTCCCAACATCCAAGTTAAGAACAAGAAGGTAGGAGTGCCACTGTCAAGGTCTCTACATTTACATTAATACCTTTATTAATGTAAATACCAAGAGTTAACAACATGATGCAAGCCACTGGTTACACTGAAGAACAAGAAAGCCTCAAAGTGAAAACAAACAAACAAAAAACATAAATATATTGTACAACATCCATCCATCTGTTTTCTTCCACTTGTCTAATTCAGGGTTGCCCATTCCAGCTACCATAGGACAAGAGGTGTGGTACACTCTGGACAGGTTACCAAGTTAATCTGTGCAAAGTTTTTTTGTTTTGTGCAGACAGACAACTATTCACACCGATGGGCAGTTTTGAGTCACCATATATGAAGGAGAATGCACTACATTTCAGTAAAATAGAAACATGAATATATAGCATGAATATGCTATATATAACAGGTTTGCAAATGCTTGCTACTTAGACCTATACACTCTGTATCAGCAGATGATTATTACCCACAGCGAAATCCAAGCTACAGCAACCAAAGGCCGTTTCTTTTTTTACTTCCAGTGTCATAATCTACTCAAGAGTGCTTATTGCATTCCTGGAGAATTGCTTGAGGATGAAAGGGCTTACATCAGAGACCACAGGCCAGTCGAACAGTTCTGAAGGAACATTTCAGCTTTAGCAGGATATTCAGTAACAACAACAATAACAGCCGGAAGATTCCTCAAGTTGTAACTTACATACACGTCTACTACCGAGCTCTGCCCTTATCTTTTTTTTATATGAGCGCTAAATCATCAGTGTAAGTTACACTGTAACTTATCCTTAAGTTTGTGCTAACGATTAAGCTCCTTTTATGTTGTTACTCGAAATGCAGCGATAAAATGCCACAGTGAAGACCATGAAAAAACAGCAAACACATTCAGTAAACTGAGAAGCAAGAGAAATGGTAGGTTTTTCTGTTGTTTTTGGCTTAACTATACACTGCGTGACTTTCACGCGTTGCAACCATGTACAAAAAAAATATATATATAATATATATATAAATACATAAAACCAGTTATGCTTCTTCAGGCTGTGTAAATTAACCTTATTTCATGTCGGTGCACCAGCCTGTCTAATATGTTTTTGCAACCCCTATAGCGCTTATCAGTCAAGTCACACTTACATCGAAACCACGAGTATCGCTCAGTTTCATGCGTGCGTAAACACTGTGTTGCATTGTGGATATTGTAGGCACTGTCTACCTAAGGCCACTCCTCCTCCGGGATTCCGGTAATAATTTAAACTTCCAGTCCCAAAATGCTTAGTGGCCAAAGGCAAATAGACTAAGAAGAAGCTGTGACGTGAGGAGGTCGGGGTTCTCGTTTTCACGCCCTAAAAAGCAGCGCTGATGATACTGGATTGACCTCTTTTCTAGCCAAAGAGCTGAAGGAAATCTACAAACATCTCGTGCTGACGGTTAGATCAAACTTTGATTTCTTTGTCTCGTATCTAATAGTTTTTCGTCTTGGTGTTAATATTAGGAGCACTCAGATGAACAGCCGAGGCGTTAGACTTTATGACTTTGTCGCTACTCAGTGAAGTCTACACCTGTTCAGGTGCGAAAATGGCAGTGACGCGTGTCTTGATGTTGTAGATGTGTTTAGAGAAGCTGGAGCTGAGGGACTTTGTGTTAAAGTGTTTCTGATCGGATTGTGAATGAATCAAAGATTTGCTTGATAGTGTTTTCATCTGATCAGAGGGGAAAAAATAATGTTCGCGTGAATTTAATTGGAGCTGTTTGCTCAGCCTCGAATAATAATGGAAAGGAAATGCAATGCAGATCAAGTAAAGCAGTGTTTCTTCGGAAAATACACGGTCTGTAGTACAATAGGACTGGACTTTGATCATAGGAAGAAGCTCTTTGTGAAGTGACTAGTGTGTCATAGGCTTGACAAGACCAACCTGTTTTTGTGCACTGGTGTAAGAAACCACATTATTAATGACTGACTCACTGTGACAACTATTGAATGGGTAGTGTCATTTTACGCAAACAAGTAACAAACTGAAGAGTTCAGACAGTTTGGAGCAGCTTTCTGTAACAGACTGAAGCTCCGCCGAAACCCTGGGGCCCATTCTGCCTGACGAAACACCTGTGAGACAGAACAAAGCTGTAGCTTTACTTTTATTGTGAAGGTTGTTGCCACCTGTCACAACACTTTCAAATTCATCTATATTTACAGATATTTGTAGGGCTGCCACTTGCTTTTATATTAAATCCAAACTGGAAGTAAAATAATGGTATCCCATTAATAAAGTCTTAATAGTGGGGTAATATTGTGGAAATAAAGAGACAGTAGCTACATAATACAATTTAATTAGCGTTTAATTACCAAGTTAGAGTTTGAGATCAAGCATGGTTTTCAGCAGAATTATATTAGACAGAAATGTGTATAATGGGATAATAACTAGATGTAATAATATGGAAACAAGTGCCAAGAACTTTTTAATTCCAAATATTTACACAGAAATTATAATTTTCTTGCACAGAGGTTATATTTTTTTAACAGTACCATACTCTTTTTAACTGTCTTTGCCTTACAGCAAACATTTGCTTTTGTTATTAAGCTGTTATTTACATTTCAGTCTAATATCATCCAGCTAAAAGCATCCTCTAATACCAAGGTATTTCTTAGTTATTATCTTCATAATTAAATTGTATAGCTTGATTATTATGTCCTTAGTTCCAGATTATTTCTTGTTTTGTTTGAAAAAAAAAAGCAAATATTCAAATGTTTATAAATATTTCGCTTTAGTAGTGACTTAATTGTCATCTGATTGCTGTTCATTTTCTGATGAGCAGCTGATTTGCACTGGGATTCCTATTATATTGTTTGAGGAGTAATGTAATTACGCCCCAAAATAATGAATCCATGTTTATGTTTACAGATGAAAATATGGCAGCTGGAAGAACCAGGTCCTTCCGTCGTGTTGGGAGTCTCATGCGGAGTAAATCCGAGGGCACCCTGATTGATCTGACTGACAGCGCCCCACCCAGCAATAACTTGAATGGTAAAAAGCTCAGTTTCAAGCTTAAGTGACCTGTGCTTTGAATTTGAACATGTGGTAATAATGTTAACCCCCATCTCAATTTTCACAGGTGGGCTCGTGTCAGGACAGACACAAAACTCTGACTGGACATTTTTGCAGTCAAACGTTTCACTTTCATCTCCGACTAAAAATCCTTTTTGGAACAAGATATCTGCGTCAAACCCTTTCTTAGAAGATATTGTACACATCGGCACAGACAAGCATAGTTTTGATTCATCAGATTTACATGAAGACCATAAAGGGCATCAGTACACAAGTAACGACGATGCCATCAGCACTTCTTCCGATGAAGGCAACGTGAGCAACTTTCTGGAGAGCAGACAGAACATCAGCAACAAGTCTGGGAGATGGAGGAGTACTTCACACATCATGGATGATATAGAAAGAAAGGTGCTGAGACAGGAGAACACCTTCGCACCTCCAGTGCCGGTGCTGAGTCCAGATTTTGAGTGGCTAAAGAATGACAGAGAGGCCTATAAAATGGCTTGGCTGAGCCATAGGCAGCTAACACGCTCATGCCTGGACCTGAATGTGATTAGCCAGAGCCCTGGATGGGCTCAGACCCAGGCCACTAACTTTCAAGTTATCTGCAAGATTGGCCACGCTGGTGGCTCAGTACAGTTACCGGAGTCAGGAATTACCATCCATATACCAGAAGGACATGTTCCTCCTGGAGAAGTCCAGGAAGTTACACTCAAAGCAGTGCTAAATCCTCCCCCTGGACTCAACAACAACTACATGACAACCATGAGTCCCCTCGTTGAGGTGGTTCTCAGCAACATCAACACAAAGGAAACTTTGTCCCTGGAGATGAAACTGTCAGGAGAGGTGAAGAGTGATGATTCAAGTCAGGTGATGACCACTTTATACGGGCTGGTGTCCAACAAAAGAACAGGCCCTTACAACAGATTGAATGACTGTTACGTTCACAAGAATACGATGCAGTTGAAGCTCCAGGATCTGAAGACACACTTTTTTGTGATTGCAGTTGCAGAGGCCTCTGCACTGCAGTCCCCTGCTACATCAGTCTGGGATTACCTTGACCGCAAAATCACTGTCGCAGTTTATGGTCCCAGATACATCCACCCATCATTTAAGATCGTGATAGTTGTCTGTTGCCATGAGGACGTTCCACCAAAGCTCCCGTTTTCTGATATCTGCAGAGGCAACAAATACCTGCCTCCTGTTGTGCTGCAACTTTGGGGAAAACATCGCTTTAAACCAGACAAGCTCAGCAACCTTCATGTTGAAGTCGGCATTACTGACTCGATGTTTAAAATCAAAGCTGAAGACAAACTGAAAGAAGTGAGAGAAAGTCAGCTGAAAATAGGGACAGTTTTGCATCTGCCCATTGCATTATCTAGTTCTGGTAATGCAGACATGACCCCTTTTAAACTAGATTTACAAGTGAAGGAATCAAACAGTTCAGCTATTGCAGATTTTCAGGTGCCTTCCCCTCCTGCTGCACCCATCAGATCAGAAAAGCGAGCGACCAGACAGATAGAAAGGCCGGTCAAAATGATAAAACCTATTCCCATCACTGAGGAATGTCATTCAAATTTACCAGAATTCACAGACAGGCCTGTGAACTTGCAGTGCTACGGTGTGGCCCTAAAGTCTGTCTTTCGTCAGCCACGTGTAGAATATCTCCTGGAGTACTTCAAGGGTGACACAGTGGCTCTCCTTTCCAGAAATCCAGTTAAGTCTGTGGGAAACTCAAAAGTCAAAGAGTGGTATATCGGATTCCTCCGAGGGAAGACTGGTTTGATTCACTGCAAAAACATCAAACTCATAACTAGGGACCAGGTGATGGACTTCTATGACATTGAAGTGACCACAGAAGTCCTTCTGGAGAACATGACGAAGCCCTTTAAGAAACTTACTTACATGTACTCTGCCATCCAGACACTGGTCACCGAGCACATTACCAGCTGGAGATGTTTTGCAGATGCTTTAGGGTATACCAAGCTGCCTCAGGACGCACTCATACGGAGGCATGCTGAAACTGAGCCCGATAAAGTGGCGTGCATTCTGGAGAAGCTGAAGGAAGACTGCCACACTGTGAGGGGCAGGAAGTTTCTGCATGAACTCATCGTTGTAAGTACAGGAAGTAAATAGTGGCCTTGTTTTTGGTCCATTTTCATTATGCTTGCAACATGCTAGGTTCATCCCGATGTCACGTTCCCCAGTGTCAGGTTAGCAGCTATAGTGGCTGCCTAATACTCATGCTGCCTTATCTTAGATCAATGCTGAGTGTTTGTGTTTTTCCTCTGGTCTATAATACAGTTTATCAATATATGTTTTTTTTGTCTTTGTATGTTGACTAATCTTTGAGTTACTAGCTATAAAGACTTTTCTTCTCTTTAACGTCATGAACTAGCAGGCAAAAAAATACACCAGAAATTTGCATTTAAGTCCTATTTCCAGAAAAATGTGACCTAATTACAAAAAAAATCCACAAACCTCATTTGATGTTGGAACTATTTTCTGTCTAAAAACTACAGACTTCACACTGTGAAAAAGTAAGCATGGATCTACCCGACCTGGAACTACATCCCCCTCCGCTCACCTGAGCAACATTAGGTCGCTGCAGGCTTCCTTTACCTGACAGCTTTGGGATGAACTATTCCTTTAAAATCCCCTCTGCTTTGCCTCACACTGTACTCTCTAATTGCTTTCATTATAGCTAATTTGTATTTTTAATATGGTTGTCAAGGGCCTGCTGAGGATGGATTCAGTGAGTCTTGTTGCCCAGGTCATACAGAACACTGTCATTCTGTCCACCGCCGTGGAACTGGGAATTCGATGGCGGGAGCTCGCTGAGAAAATGGGAAAGTTCTCAAGCACACAAATAGCTACGCATGAAGCACCACATCGAGGGAAGAACGGTGAAGTCGGTCCCCAGGTCAGTTAAATGTTTTGTTTTAGGAAAGTTATTCGAAGTTTCACATCTGACAATTAAAAAAAGAATAACGATGTGTTCTGTTTCAGTCAATGTGGAAGCCTGCCTATGACTTTCTGTACTCCTGGAGTCTTCGCTATGGAGATAGCTACAAGGACCTAATCCAGGATCTGCACCTGGCCCTGGACAAAATGAAAAACCCTGCCACGAGACATTGGAGGCACCTGACCGGTGTGCTCGTCACAGTGAACTGCCTCGATGTCTTTCGAGCCTCTGCTTACCCAAAAGCCTAAACCTCCTCTTCCAGCAATCAAAACATCTTTTGTTACAAGGTGGTGAGGTTCGAATGGTCATGTTACATATCTTTTCTGGTTGTCTTGTGGCTTTGCTTACTTTGTCTCGATGTTCATTTTCTGCACAGAGCATTAGAACTCACACAGCTACATTATATATTAGAACAGCTAACACACTGTTGAGAAAAATATGAGAAAATTAAAGTGTGATGTCTGTTATAGTGAAATGCCACATGTCGTTAAAGTTAATTTTCCTTCTGTCAAATCTCCATGAGGTTAGCCAACTACCATCAGGTGTCCTGGGTATTAACAATGCTCCTGATGTGTAATTATTTGTCAGATAAAAGATAAAAGCTGCTCATGAGTCAGTTAAAACAACTAAATAAAAGCAGAATGAGTCCAGAGGCACTCTGTTGGTTAAAATTATTTACAAAAAATAATATTACAGTTACACAAATCCATCCTCTATCGTTGATATGCGAAAAGGGTTTTTTGTTTTTTCCTCCAACTATGTCATCTTTCTATAACTTTTCTATAAATGTTTCCAAAATTCTAACCAGCAGAGTGCCTCAGGACTCCTTCTGCTTTATTTGTTTGTCTTTTTATTCCATTGCCTTTCAGTCGAAAGGTAATTTTACACAAATTTGTATTATTAAAAATACATTCCCAATACATGTGCTGTTTCTACACCTTTCAAGACGCTTCCACCAACAGTTTTTGCATAGTTATTGTAACCAATAATTGGTGAGTTCTCTGAAACAGGATCCACAGCAAGGCTCCTCTAAGTGTTTGTATCAGTGGAGTTTAAAAAAAGTTTAAGGCTTTTCTATAATATAATGTAAAGTAGCTGCATGAAACCGATAAATGTGAACACTGTTGCAAAAAAAAGAAAAGAAAGAAATCTAGGGTTGCATTTCTGAGTCCGTGAATGAAGTGTTAGGTCTGCGTGCTGAAAATAAAAACGCACGACCAAAGTCAAAGTACCTTGATGGCAGTAAATAAACTGTTAAGGA
Source organism: Maylandia zebra (assembly GCF_041146795.1). NCBI lineage: Eukaryota > Metazoa > Chordata > Actinopteri > Cichliformes > Cichlidae > Maylandia > Maylandia zebra. The sequence goes on from NC_135177.1 coordinate 19,360,717, forward strand.
GCTACTATAATGTAACTTAAACTGTTGTTTTCTTAAATATTAGTGCTATTTTTCTAATGTAATGTAATATTTTAGACATGCACAAAAACAGTACTTTTATAATGTATACATTGTAATTGCAGTGTGTTCATAATTCATAATGTAATGTTGGGTTTTTTTGTCAAATGGAGAGTGGTGCCATGTACAGTACACACTGCCTTCAGTCTTTGATACCACGTTGTATGTAAAAAGAAAAAAGAAAAAAAGAAAGAAGAATAAGATGTGAATAAATATAAAAATATATAAATCTATTGTGATCATCTTTTGTTTTAATATACAGGTACAGAACTCCGATGATTGCATCATAACAGTAAGGTCTTTGTGCATCCCAGTGATGAAAATAGACAGACAGATAAAGATAGATATTTTAACAATATTTGAATACTTCAAAGCTTATATGTGTCTCCTGTTTTTCCAGTTTTAATGAAGTCAAACGACACATCTTGTGTGTCAGTGTTTTCCATTGATCTTCTCTTGCTGTTTGCTTTTACCTGTTTGTTTAAGCTAGTTTCAGTCGAAAGCATTATGTGCCAGTTCTCAGTTAAACAGAGAGCAGAGAACGCTGAATTGACTTTCCTTTTGCTCACTGATTACAGTGTGGGAAAAGTAAATCAAGACAGGAAAGTGGTATCAGGCAGCAGAGTGAAGTGCTGAGGTGATTGTATAAGATGCAACAATGCTTTTTCTAAGGACTGATAAACCTGCATAATATTAATTTAGCAGGACAAATGTTACAGGTAACATTAGGAACAAAAGACACAAATATCTATTGCAGACAATCACAAGGCAGCAACTTAATGCATTTCAACATGTAGACATGGTCAAGATGACCTGCTGAAGTTCAAACTGAGCACCAGAATGGGGAAGAAAGATGATTTAAGAGACTTTTAATGTAGCATGGTAGTTAGCATCTATGAAAGCACAACATAGAAGCAGATGGGCTACCGTAGAAGACGCCGTCAGCTAAAAACAAGAAACTATGGCTACACAAGGGGTCACTAAAACTGAACAATAGAAGACTGGAAAAATGTTGCCTGGTCTCATGAGTCTGAGTTTTTGATGAGGTCAAATAACAAAGCACCATCCTTTTATGACCACAATGTTCTCATCTTTTGATGGCTGCTTCCAGATGGATAACCATATCTTGCCACATCTCAAAGCAAAGATCATCTCAAACTGGCTTCTTCAACACAACCATGAGCTCACTGTTTTCAACTAGACTCCACAATCACCATCACGGATGTGCAGCTGACAGATCTGCAGGAACTGTGTAATGCTATCATGTCAATATGGACCCAAATCTCTGAGGAATGTTTCCAGCAGCTTATTGAATCTGTGGCACAAAGAATTACGGCACCTCTGATGGTGAAAAGTGAAACCACACAGCCTACTTTTGTATGCATCAGATTATTTTTCATAGTAACACCACACAAGCCTTATCCCCCATTTTCAGTAGTGCTACCACTTCATAGAAAAGAAGCTTTTTCTTTAAGATTAATCAAACTTTGTTGTTTCTTCTAAAAAAAGAAAAAAACATTCATTCAGGTCAAATCACCAAGACAGTGGGACAGTGAGGAAATCAAAACTCACAGCATATTTGAAAAACAGTCAAATTCTTCATAGAAAAACACTCAAATTATCCCCAGAGACAAGAATGGCCCCAGATAGAACTATACTTAAGGTTTAGTAACACATTTTAAATTTGACATGCTTATTTTGAGAAGACCAGAATATTTGATCCCCACGGCTATTTTTAAAGCGCTGCTCTGTGCACACTTCATCCTTCATTAGGAAATGGGACAAAAGGTTCCCTGTTTTAGTCATAATAACCACTGGTAGGTCCAGAGAAATGATTTCTCTGTGAGATTATCTCCACGATCCTTGGGTTCAAGCATTCGATCCTTTTAAAAAAGCAATAATGTGAGCTATAATGAAACATTTGTAATTAAATATCCATAAACATACTAGTTATTGACTAATGTGATGTGTTCAGGACACAGAATGACTCATCCAATTAATATAGGAAGTAGATGCATTCAGAGTGTACCAATTACAAATGAGCCCTACAGAACTTAAACAGGGCTAAAAATATGCAAAACTGTGAAATAATATAGTGGTTTAGTCTTTATTATATACACACATATATATATATTGGATAACAAATGCTTTTTATAGACATTTTTTAGTCATTTAATAGTGAAGGATGTGCTTCAGATTTGGTGTCTCAACAGGAAATGTTGTAAAGTCTGTGCTGATTCTATCACAGTGAAGTGATTCAACAATTAAAGTGTTCCAGTTTGAAAATGGACAGTGTGTTTTCGAGTCCCTGTTTTTAAGGTGCGCTGAGGCGTTAAACTTTGAAGCTAACACGATGTGACCACTTTTGTTTTGGGAGTCTTTTATAGCAGCAGTGTGACAGTGCAGATAACAGTTTATAGCATTCAAATCGATGCACGTCAGAGTCTTTTTCTTATGTTTGCAAACTAGCTCATACTTCTCCTATGAATTAACTGCAGGCCGACAATAAAACTACAGTTTATGATCCATAAAATGAGACTTTGTTCCAGTAATTTGCCCCGATCATTCACACCGTCTTCTGCTTTGTTTCACTCAAAACTCAGAGCCCACAGGAGCTACTAAGTGCTTCTCATTAGATATCAGCACATCAAGAAGTCTTTGTCACTGACACCCCGGCCAAAACTCTGTGCAAAGTCCTGCTCATAAGTCAGAACATTTTCAACTGTATCAAGGAAGACGGTGTTAAGCTCCTTGGAGTTGTAGTTGAGAACAAAATGAGACACTGAAAATGTTCCCACACTTGTACCAACTGCACCCCTTAAAACTTTAAGCTCTCATCATCAATCTAAGCACAGGGGAGGCTTGTTCTGCTACGTTCAGGTTATGTTTGTACAGCACACATTCATATATTTCCTCTCATTTCACTAGAGCCAAAGCCCACTGCAGATTTTAACCCTGTTCATCATTGCAGTGATGAGCATGAGATCCCACAAGCAACGCTCATCTCAGCTGCTCAGTCTGCTCCGCTGATCTGCGTGGGATTAAGGAGACGTTGGCATAATATTATTTCTGACCAGGGAGATAAAAAATTCTTCATTGCTTGTTGCTTTTTCTCTTTTCCCAACTATCTGCCAAGGAAACCTTTGGCCTATTAATTTGTTTTTCCATGTACATTTGGATGATGAATTAACTGAGTCATTATTACAGTTGAGTATCCTCTACCTGCCCTCAGATCTTATGGTGTGTGACCATTTATGCTGCCTTCACATTCATGAAGGAGAAAATGCACTACCTTATATTTCATTCCTTCACAGTTAAAAGCCGATAAAGCCGAGCAGAACAAGATCAAAAGAGCATTTCTGCGCTTGTCAACACTAAATCTTCCTTTTACTGACAGATACAGATGATTTATCTAGCTCCTTAAACGTTGGAGTCCTCTGGGATATGTGCTGTATTGGACAAAAAAATCACATTTTAAATGCATTTTAGCTTTTCCCTTTGCTAGCATTCATAGTTTTCTACTGTTGTGAATATTATGTAATGCTGACTGACAAGGAAAACTTTATTTATCTATTCGTTCAAACCTCCATCGTTACAGAACCGACACTTCCAGTCCAGTCCAGTGGGTGGCACTGTTGCATTGACCAAGTTGCTCATTCTACGTAGCTCTGACATGTCGTTACCTAACAGCACTCTTGTAATAAATAAATAAAAATAATATCCTAAATTATGTGTTAATTATGTCTTATTTCCGTTTAGGGAATAATAATAACTCATCAACATTATGAAACTCTCTCAGGAAGACAAATAAAGCATGCGCAGTAATGCACCTTTATACTCCAATGCCTGCATCTTGTTCTGACCTGCAAGCAGTTTGGATTGTTCCTATTTTTAACTCAACAAAAAAAAATCTCAACAAGTATCCCTGCTGTTATAAGTGGGCATGCTCAGAGTCCACAGAGTGTGACTCTCTGAAGCCAGCAGCCATGGGAGCTATCCACAAATCACTGTTATGAACAGAAGCATTCCTCTGTCCTCCAGGGTATATAAGGCTTCATTTGGTTTGCGTCCATGATATATGTTGAGGGCAAGAAGTCATTTAGCTTTCAATTTATTAGCCTGGTGATTTATGCACGCTGCAAAGGTAGCAGTGGTGTCTCCCACTCCTTCTCTCCAGCCCCCACTGTCCCCTGCTCTCCACCACTTTCAGATTAGACTCTAATAATTTGGTAATAGATGATGTGAAAGAGGAGAAAGTTCAGCAATTAGAAAAAGTCAGCAGAAAAACATGGGTTTACAGTTTCTTTGGCTGCACTTCATTTATCACCAGTGTTATAGTCACTCAGAGCATGATGAAGTGCCGAGACCACAGCAACCTGCACCATAGCTGGACTCCATATATTAGAGAAACAAAAACAAAACCACTAAAAGAATATCTACAATAAAAAATGATGGTAGAAAATCAGAGGTGTATCGGTTTAGGTTCAACAGCAATAAGAGACACAATAATTCAGCTGTTTCTATTCTCACCAACACAGAAATTTTATAGCTGCATTTAACATGCATCCTGTACCATTGCATAACATGAGCGAAAACAAAAGTCTTCAAATCCCTAATACAAAACAGAGATGGTTGCAGTTTTACAGATTTGGAAAGGTCTGTAGTTTCCAGTTTTAGCAGATTTGCAGTGCACAAGCATTTTACAAGGTGTCGATTGTTGCCCGGAGATCAATGTCTTTCTTCTGACTAACAGCCCCGCTCGGAGCCTCTTCCCATGACCACCGCTGGGATGGAGGAAGCTCTGTTACCAAATGACTCACTGGGAAAAAAAACAACCTGAAGTGTTTGGCAGTGTTCAGAGAGGCTTTGTGAGTAATCGCCATCCACATCCTTGGACACTTTATTTGCTCTCACTCTCACTTTTTCCATCAAGCAACTTTGCAGAACCCTAGTTTCATCATGCCAGAACCCTGAGATAAAAACTGAGGAAATTTAGAACACACAAATAAACCCGCTCTGCTATTTATAAACATCCGCATCTGCAACTCAAACCAAAGTCCTCAATTTAGCACAATTGCTTTGCCTTCAAGGGGATGGTGGCAAAGTGTTTCTCTTTCTGCTCCCTAGTTAGCAGACTGGTTTATTTTTGCTGATGTGATCACATCCTATCATGCAGTAGGTTTTGTCAGGTGTACCATGACGGTGTGGAGGAGGTGCAGAGAGTGTATCTGCTGACGGGGCTGACGTACCAACTGTGACAATCCCACTCCATCGATAATGTACAAACCAGATGGAGGAGAGCTGGGAATGAGACATGGGAATGTGCAGGATTGTGGCATAAGATTTTGACAGTGAGCATATCACTACTGAAACTCTAGTAGTGTTTTTTCTTCTTAATAGGTTTGTGATTTTTACATCATGGCTCCATTCATTCGTCAGACCTGGGGTATTTCTTTTACAAGGGCTTTAAAGGCCTTTGAAGTACCTGCAGGGATGTTTTATGAATTAGTAACTTTTTAAAGTACATAAAACTTGTTCTGAAGTAATCGCACAATTGGTTTGTTTTTTTTTTGGGGGGGGGGTTTAATCAGTGAATGCAACAGTACTATTGTGTTGTTGTAGGTGGTTACTTGTAACTGTTTTATTGAGGGCTGTGATTCCCAATGTGCAACTCCAGGAAATTTTGCCCTTAGTATGTATAAACCTGAGTGGTCATGTGATAATTAATGCAGTGGAAAAGAAAAAAAAAGGTTGTGACAACCAAATGTGAGAGCATTGAAGCAGGATGGACTTTGGTGAAACTGCTAATTACTAATAAACTTTTTTTAAATACTGAAACTACAAGTAAATTCTTGCTTAAAGTATGTACAACACACAAAGTTCAGCACCTATCAGCCCAAAGATTCATGGGATTACAATGTTTAGGTTAAAAAAATAACAATTTAGCAGTTTTTTAATGTTTCCATTTAAATTAAGTTGTTTAATTCAATTATGTTTTATTTATGTAATGATGTAGTGCCAAATCACAACAACAGACGGTGAGACCTGAACAGTTCAGGGTTACTGTTCAGGTCTTACTGGATGAAGTGGTCTTATAATTATACAGTATATGAGGCACAGGATTGCCTGTAAGTAAATAGATCATGAAAGTAAATAGATCATGAAAGGTTTTCTGAGTCATTTCATGACTTGACTTTTGCGTACGTTTGACCAATATCCCTGACAACATTTTAACTGTAGTGGTAAAATGGCAAATTGACCCATTCTTTACTTTTATAGTCTACTTGAACACATAGAGGTTTATACGACATGCCTCATTTACACAAGAACTTTTCTCTAGACCTTAGTGCTTCTCTATCTAACATTCACACACCAATGGATGCAAAGAGCAACTTTGGGTCTGGTCTCTTGGCCAAGGATTAACTTTCAGACTGGAGCAGCCAGCAGTTGCACCACCAACCTTCTTATTAGTGGATGACCTGCTTGAGCTGCTGACTCAAAGCCTCTGCAGAGTAGTCCAATTATCATGCTGGAGTAAAACAGATAATAATTTCCACTGAAATTCAGAAGCCTAGAAGAAATCAAAATAATATTATACCTGATTACTGCAAGGTGTTTTTAACTACAGTAAAAGCCTATTTAATGTCACAACTGCCGGTGGTTGCATGGTACATATTCCTTTTTTCATCTCTGTTTTACGACTTCAAAAAATCTAGCAGATGGTAAGAGCAGTTTTAAGCTGCAGATGTCTACATATTACAACAACAAGCAAGCCCTCATCATCCAAATGAAGCTCATACTTCTGCCATGACTGTTGGTTATGTATTGGAAAGTCTAGTCAGATAACATTTTCATACCTAACTTGAAGTCAAACTTCACATCTTGAAACTAGCTGGGTGGCCATCATGACCACACAACTTCCACATTGATGAGTTAACACATCATGAGAAAAAAAAACCCAAAACAAAACACCAGCAACACAAAACCTGCTATCTACTATTCAATGGAGATAAGGGATGGGGGATAAATCTGTCACAGAATAGTGTCCTCTTGACTAATTTCTGTCAACCAAGAGGGAGAACAAGTGGGGCTGAAGGGCTACTATTCCAAAAACAACATAGCTGGAAAGGTAGCCTATTGGGTCCTGACAGATTGGTCTGCCTAAAGAACGAGGAGGAGGAGGAGGAGGTCGCCCTTAACTGACACATGGGGAGGAGCAGAGGTGAGCAGAAATCTGGAGGAGATGGGAACACAGCTGCGGTTCAGGGGAGAGTTAGTGTCTACTTCCAAAGGCTTCCCTGGGAGTCTGAATTTATTGGTGCCCACTGGTTGAAAGCCACCTAATGATACTGTCATAGAGGGATGAGTCTATCTATCTATCTATCTATCTATCTATCTATCTATCTATCTATCTATCTATCTATCTATCTATCTATCTATCTATCTATCTATCTATCTATCTATCTATCTGTCTGTCTGTCTGTCTGTCTGTCTGTCTGACACCCTTCACACCCCTCCTCTGTTGTTTTTGGCGCTGGATATGATGCTTTCCTTTGCGTCTTTGGTCCTGATCACTCCACCGCCACCACCACCCCCGCATCCCTGCCTATCATCCCTCTTTAAAGTGTTCTTTCTCATGTGCAGCTGGAGCACTCTGTTTGACCTCATCTCTCCTCATAGAGGCTTTATTAATTGGAGTTGTGGTGGGAGTCCCCACAGCACGTGTGGTTAGAGCGAAGAGCCACCCTCATCACTTAACGTACTGCAAGTCTCAGTGACATGCCATGTTATGTTGTCGTCCAGCCTGTGCTCTGCCAGTGTTGTTTTAATGGGCTTGAAGCCAGAGATAAAGATGCAGCTGTTACATTTCTAACATTAAATTACTTTATTTCATACAAAGACCGATTACACTTTAACTCATTCACTGCCATTGACGTCTATAGCCGTCAATGGCAGTGAATGAGTCAATGGGTTTAACTCATTCACTGCCAATGGCTGGCAGTGAATGAGTTAATGGTGTGTGTGTGTGTGTGTGTGGGGGGGGGGGGGGGGGGGGGGGGGGGGGGTGTCAAATCAGTTACATTTTTTCTTATTTTTTTACTGACAGCATGATTGTGAGCCAACATGCACCTTCAGAGCACTTCTGGATATGGGAGCGCTCCAATAAAAATACTCATGCTCATTCCACAGATACCTCAATTTACTGTAAAGGTTTTGCAAGAAAGCCCATTTTTTATGCTGTTGTGCTTTGTAGAGTTTGTCCCACATTTTTTATTTGAGTATTTTTATGGAAACATATTTGACTGAGAGGTTAATTTATGTTCTCTAGAGTCATAAAGCATCAGCAATGTGACAGGTTTTTTTTTGTTGTTGTCAAGATAGTTGAGACAAAATTGGGGGAAAAATAATCAGAGATCAAAGGCATTTACCTATTCAAGATTTGTAGCTTTTTCACCAGCAGATAAAAATCCAGTAAAATTTGAGGAGAGCTGGGTCTGTTTATTATCAAGTAATTACACTGTTTCTGGAAAGAAATGCTGTAGTTAAGTTGTATGAATGTTATTTTTCAGTGTCTGAGCGGGAAATAAATCAGTCATATATGTCTATTATGTCCATGTAAAATTTAACATGTCTGTTTTTCTTTTCATGTATATTTTGCATTCATGAAATATGAAGTGGAGGACACTCCTAAATGTACAGCACCATCAAACAATATTTTGAAAAGGAAGCATTTAATCTTAGTGCTCCTACATTGTTAGTGGTTCAGCGCGTTCAGCTGTCTTCTAAAATGTTTGGTGAACCAATTTCTCACTCTGTGTCTCAGATAAAGTGAACATGACTGGCTACTTTATTTGGTACACCTTCATCAGGTACACCTGCGACCATTTTAGCAAGCAAACCTGTGTATGCATCTGTGGCCACTCTATTAGGTACACCTTTGGACCCTTTCTTAGGTATACCATGCACCTTTTAAAATGGCCACCCACTTTATTAGATACACCTCTGGCCATTTTATTAGGTATATCTGTGGGCATAAAAAAACACCACTTTATTATGTATACCTGTTATCACGTAATCAGGTGCAGCTATATATGTAGCCACTTTATGCCTTAAAAAAGTTGCAGCACTTTTGGTACATCTGTGTGTCTTTTAAAAATGGCTGGACACTTTACTACGTACACCTCTGACCACAACATTAGGTATAAATGAGGCCATTTGATTAGGTACACAATTACCAATTTTTTTAGGGACACCTGTGTACTGAATAAAGTTGCTGGCCAATATATTAAGTACAAATGGCCACTTTATTAGGTACATCTGTGCTCTAGTAAAGTGGCTAAGCACTTTTTCAAATTCCATCCTTTTTATCCAACCTGTTAACCTGCACCTTTTAAGCAGCAAGGCCTAGACCAGGTCTGTCAGAATAATCCTACCACAGTTTCTTCATAAATTGTACTGTCTAGTAAGGAGTAAAATGCACAACTATGTAACCCTGCTAAATGCAGAAGCATTAAATTGCTTGTGCAGTTGTTTGCATAGTTTCAACTCTGGAAAAGTAACTGTGGAAAACTGTAATTTAGTTTATTGTAAAGTTTCATAGTCACTAACAATCTACAGGTTGCTATTTTCTCCCCGGAGATTTCACAGTTGTTAAAAGGCATATTTCTATATACGTGAGAAAGTAAACACATGTCCATCCAAATGCACTTCTGTATAAGTGTAGGGGAGGGCATTAGTGAAGGCCCTGCTCCAGCTACTTTGGTGCCCCAGGTGGGATTAGGATTTGGTGCCAGTAGTGTGGGCAAACAAACAGCAGAGTCTGAAAGGCTATAAAAAAAAAAGTTTATGTGAAAGTCAGCTCCAGAGCCTTTATGTATTTTCTTCTCAGCTGTTTATTGCACTGTGAGCAGTGTTTTTAGCAATGCATGAACCACACTGGATATTACTGACAGGCTTTTAAAGATCAGATGTAATGAAAACAAATAGATCTTCCTCTTCTTTGGTGATGTTCCAGCTTGTGCCCTGTATGACTTTCTTGAAGTCAGTTGTCTGTTTCTAATCCAAGCTGTACAATACTCTTCATAGGACCATTTTCATACTCTGCTTTGACAGACATGTAATCAGATTATGATGTATAATTTTTTGACTTGAGTTCCTTCAATGATGTTATATTAGACTGGTCACTATGTGCCATGTCACAGTGCAGCACCTGTCGATCTCCTACAGCCCAGCAAAATGTGATAAAGCTACTGTAGCTCTGTGAACAGATATTTTCATTGCATGGGTCAGTGCACTGGTCTCCATGCTGCAGCAGCATGGGTGAATGCGTGTGTGGTCTGCTGGATGGCAGCATGCTTTATAGCCAGCAGAAGGCATGACTCAGTGGTACCGAGGCATTAGATAAAGCAGGACCATAAAATGTATTTGGATTATGCTCTAGTTTTTCACTGACAGTTTAGAAATCAGTGAGTTCTTGTTTTTTCTCAATACAGAGAATACATAAATTGTGTTTTGTGAGTAACATTTGGCCAGTGAAACTCTTCCTCAAGCTCTCGGAGGAGGGTCTGTGTTTGTTTTGTGTGTGCAAGTGTGTGTCTGTGTGTGTTTTAAGCCGAGATTATACTGCTGGGATGCCAGTTCTTCACAGTCCCCACATCACCCAGAGTTTCCAAGCTGTGAAAACATACTGGGCGTTTGTTGGTTCTTAGTGGCTAATAAGGTGTCATTGTCCGGTTGAGCTGTCTGATATCCCGCAGAGTCATTAGGATCACATGACGAGATTTAACAGAACATCCATTACACTCACACTCATGCCTCTACACATCTGCACTTCTTTGTGCACAACATGAGCCTTTCGCTTCTCAAAAAATGATATTTTTATTAGATAAGGAAGGGGCAGAGATGGGCTCGGCTTTGCTGCATTTCTCAAAGTAAATTTGTATTCTGCTCCGTGAAATCTGGCTTGAGCCACGATTAGAACCTGTAACATCAAAGCGCCGAGGCTTTCAAAGGCTTTCTTTTACAGCTAACTTCAGCAGTCTTGGCTCCTATGTGTCCAGACAACTTATAAAGGGCTGTTTTCATCATCACTTCCCAATTCAACACCCCAAATCTCGCCATCCCCCGCTATCAGAAAGAACCCTGATTACGATGTCTGGTTTCTCCACAGACTGGGACATTTTGAGAGTATTTCAGAGGAAAAAATGTGGTCATCCAACTCTGCTGCTTGACCTTGTTAGTCCCGAGGGCTGATTAGACGCTATCTGGAGCTGCTCTTTGAAGAGCGCACCTCTGTCTTTTCTCATTCCGTGCAGTTGATCCATCTTGGCGAGCTGGCACTGGACTCATTGCGGTTACACTTTAATGGAGTGAACATGAATATCACTGTCAATAGCGGGAGACTCATACATGTGGAGGGCTGTGGTTTGTTATTTCAATAGATATGAGAAGGTTGATAGAGAAACACGGCCTTCCAAAACCTGAGCAGAGAAAATAGACAGGTCTCTGTGGATCTCGCTCTCACTCAGTGCTTCGAGAGTGAGAGCCTGAGTTGCGCCTGCCTTGATGTGACCTCAGGGAGGGGTGGTTAATGACGCTCTGGGGTCACACATGACTGGCGTGTCAAGTTGCATGAATCAGTAATATGCCTTTGACTTTATCACAACAGCCACTCATTGCTCATTGATAAGGGAAAAGGCTTTCTTCATCTGTCACGTGCCACTACTCTAGGCTGAGCAGTAAGAAAGCAGTCGGTGCTGCTTATCTCCTCTTCGTGCACTTCAAGCCCTGAGAGTCTGTAACTGACCGATGAAGGTTTTGTCCTTATTGAAGATCAACACTGGAGGAGTTGTCCTGTGATGACATCATATTCTCGAGAAGCAGCTGTGTTTTCTCAGAGTTACTTCAGCAGCAAAGAGCTGAACTCTGGAGAAAGATCTGCCAAGAAATGTAAATGTAGCATGGGTGTCCATCCCAGTTTCTGCATTACTGCTTTTTAAAATGAGGAAAGATGTGGACTCCTCGTGAACTAAGTGTGCACTCACTTTGAAATCACAACTCCTCTGGCACAAGTGTGGCTGCAGAAGTTACAAAGCTTAGTTCACGTGTGCAGACGCAGGAAGGCAACCGACTGAAACTCCTCAGTGATACAATACAGTGTAGTCATAAATATCTGAGTTGTAAAAGAAGATAACAAATAGCAACGAAGCACTGCGCTACACTTCCTTTGTAAGCTGTAACTTATTTTTAAAGGCACGATAGTGGAAGTGTTGAGTATCATAATTTATATATTTATCATGGTTTTTATCTAAGAGAGAGATCTGCAGCACTTAATTATTCAAGCAAATTTTTTCCAGCACTTGAATAAATGTGCTTTGCGACAGTTTAAGTACATGACACATGGATTGACATTAAAAAGATGAAGGCTTCATTCATTTGAACACTTTATTTCATTTCAGTTTAAAGGAAACAGCTCAAAAAACAGTAAATATAAAACTGGATTATCTCTTTTGTACAGCAGAGATGATTGTGCAAAGTTTTACACCAGAGATTTATTATACTAGACAGATACGCTCACCTTGATGAGGCCTTAGCTATTCTGATTTTTTTTTTTTAAGTTGTACAAATCTCTGAAAGTCACAATCTTTAATTAAACATTTCACATGTACTTTTTAACAAAGGAAAATGAGTGAATGAATGAGCATGCATGTTTTGCAATAACAAATTTCAAACACAGTTTATTGTCTCTTTAGTTAAAATGTAAAAGTTTTGATACAAGGAGGAAACCGCTCACTTAAACAAGCCTGTTTCCCTCGGAACAATACGTCTACTAAGTCTCAGGCCTCCACGAAGATGTAAATGGATGTTTGGTAGTGTTGTGACCTTCGACCCTGGCTGACCCCCCCTGTTTCCTGAACCAGATGCTGCTCCTGTGGACTACACTCTTCCCAACCTAAACAAAGTAATCCTCCACTAAACAAGATGGATATTGTATCACCAACCTAGTAAATACCAGAGAGCCAAACACACAAAGCTGCCCTCTTTTCATCTCTCTGACTGGAAACAACAGGCAAAAAAATCATTTCCTTTAGTTTTGTCCAGATTGAGCAAGCACATAACAATTTGAATCTAACACTGTTTTACATGAATTTTCCCCCCAATGTTACAACTAAAATAGCCCTCTCGGTTCTTAAAAATAAACTTTTACACTATATGGTAAAATGTGAGATGGGATCACTTATCCCATGCAAATCTATATGGCCAATATCTACAGATACCCCCACAATTTACTATAGTTGATTCTTAAAAAGAGAACAGTTAGTGGAGATTATAGCACACACAGTGATCCGAAGTTGGATGATGGATGAGCAGTTGGCTTGTTTAAATGATGGATTGGTGAAAGGAAAGAAAGACCTCATCCTGGATCATTATTGCTGTGTTTTCTCATTTTGAAGACCTTTCTAGCACAAACAGCATCAACACCAGGATCCTAGCAAAGTCTTCCTTTTGCACTCCCCAGCCGTGTAGAGGCATGTTATGCTTAAGCGGGTGAATTAAATCTCTTTCGTTAAGGAACTTTTGCGTGATACACACCGATTCTTAGGAATAAACAAGACATGACACCTGCACACGTGCCAGCGTTATATCTGTTGTGTGCGCCCGTTTCTACTAATTTATTTAGTCTGGTTTTTTATTCCAGTCTCAGTTTGATTTTCTCTCCTGTTCAACTACAAACTTATGTTTTTAATTCTCATGTCTTGTGTGTCATTTTGCTATGTGAACTTCTTCATGTGTCTTTTTTCCCCGTTTTGCTTGGAAAGGAAAACGGGGGAAATGCCTTGATCAGCCTTTGACTTTTCGATTCCTCCCTCACTGCTAGGAGCCTAATTAAATTCAGCTCTTCTTTCGTGTTCTGCTTTTCACTTCATTTTATATTTTGATGTCTATTTTGCAATCATAATAATCAGGCAATCATGAGAAATAGCACCTTAAGCTGCCTTTCCCAGCTCTGGCTTTGCAATGAGGGCTGTGCTGATAGTTGCCGAGATACTCCCGCCCCTCGACTCACGTAATTCATCTTGTTGACCAATCCCGTCGTTCCCCCAAAAAAGTTTACGCCATGCAGCCTATAAGAACTGCTTAAGTATCTCAAGTAACAGAAAAGACTTGTCTTTCCCGTAACCCATTTATGGATTCGTTGGTGCCTTCAAAGCCTGGTAGAGCCACAGGTGGACTAACTCTTTGACTTCATGAGAGGGAAATAATTTTGGGGGGACACTTTCTGGCCGCCATCGACCCAGGTGGAGATGTCTGAGGAAAATCTGGGGGAAGAATCGGGCAGCTCCCCAGTCTCTCCTGTGGACAGCCTGAGCAACAGCGAGGGGGAGCTGGACAGACAGCCGAAGAGATGTGGGAGGAAGAGGAGACCGAGCAGGAAAAATGGGGAGGACTCAGATAGCCCGACCCCTGGGAAAAGAGGGAAGAAGTCCAGCAGCAGCAGCCCCCAGTCTTTCGAGGAGCTCCAATCGCAGCGGGTCATGGCCAACGTCCGGGAGCGACAGAGGACCCAGTCTCTGAACGAGGCTTTCGCGGCTCTGCGGAAAATTATCCCCACTTTACCTTCGGACAAACTCAGCAAAATACAGACCCTAAAACTTGCAGCCAGATACATCGACTTCCTCTGCCAGGTGCTGCAGAGCGACGAGCTGGACTCCAAAATGTCAAGCTGCAGTTATGTGGCTCACGAGAGGCTGAGCTACGCCTTCTCTGTGTGGAGGATGGAGGGCGCTTGGTCCATGTCAACATCTCACTAGCACCTGGAGAAATCATGCCCAAAATGGTACGCTTGGCTTTTTTCAACTAAAACTGCATGACTGGAAAATAAATAAATAGACTGTTTTATGGCTGCACAGTACAGTGGTGTAATTCAACCTAAGCAGCTTTACTTTGTACACTTTTCCTTGTGTCTTTCTGCAGAGTTTCGTGACTTAGCGAATGCCTTATTTTACCTACAGGTGACTGCTGAATCTACTACTCACATTCTGAAAAGGGACAATCTGGAGTCCAATGCTGGATACATGGGATCGCCTAACGACATCAGAATTTTGTGCAGAGGCCCGAAAGGGACTCACAGCCGTGTGTGTTAGCTCCATACACCCCAATTCTGGTGTGTTTTCGTGCTGTTGACGACGAATGTTTAAAATTTCGCCTTTTTTAAATGCATGCCTTTGGGCTTTATTTCTGTGGAGGTCAAAGTGCATTATTGAAGTCTCAGTTTTTTTGTTTTTTGTTTTTCTCGTTTTTGTGTGTGTGCGAGAGAGAGGGAGCCTGTAATGTGTGGCTCACATTACAGGCTGACTTTGTGGATCTAACCTGTGCAAAAAAAATATTTTTCAGAATGCATTTATTTATTTATTGATGAAACGTGTTGGAGAATAGATCCTGTGTCTGAAATAAATACGTTCCTATTTTTTATTATCGTTTTTTCAGTTTTGTAAATGTTTGTATATAACTTTTTTTGCATTAAAGAAAGACGATGAAAGCTGCTTGCATTTGACTTCCCCCCTTCTTTTTACCCAGCGTGCTTGCCAGTGAGGAGGGCGAAACTACTGCCAAGTAAAGCACGCTTACATTTGATAGTCAACATAAATTACATCTGAAATAAATTAGCTTTCATACATCACGTGGAGGGTGATTGTATTTGCATATCCATCAATTTAATGGTAAAACCTCCCACTGTTGCCAGCTAAGAAAAACAGATGGCGTTATTACTGGCATGGATAGAAGTGTTGGATATATGTTTTTTTTTTAATTATTATTATTTGTTGCACATCCAAAAAGAAAATAATTTTTTTAAATCATAGTTTGGTACGCTTCTCACATATAACTAAACTATTTAAGGAAAGATTGAGGTCAACTCGTGATTTAAAAGACAGAAACGTTTTTATTGCAGCACAGTGTGTGCTGTTAAAAAAGCGCCAGTCAATCTAAAATTGCGTTTTAATTAAAACATTTTTTGAAAGCCCCGTGCAGTCTCCAGTTTCTCTCTCACTCTCTCTTTCTCTGGCTTTGTTTACAGTTGGATTAAGGCCTGTGCTTGAAACTCGCCATTATAAGTAAATGAGTTACACTGAGGTCAGATGAGCCCGCTGCTGGACTCCTGCTACAGTCTCCTTTCTGCCAGCAGCTGAACTTCAGCAGAAGTTCACTTCAGGGGTTATAGGATTTCAGAAATTCTTTAGAAATTGTCGTCAGTTACAAAGGACGTGCCTTATGAGATCATAACTGAGGGGAAAAAATCGATTCACGTCTGGTGTAATTGCACATATTACATCAGCGGTAATTTAGCGACTTCCCCACGTTGTATAGCCTTGAAATGTATTCCTGCGCATTGTCACTAAATAAATCTTTCACAGTGCTATCGTGCTGTGATTGATCTCGGTGATCTGGGAAAGTCCTTCTCGCTGTCCAAATCAAAGTGCGTGCCCGTTTGAAGGTGTGTAATTGGCTTGGGAGGCATGCATGGAATTCCCAGATGTCTATGAAACTTAAGGAGGCCGTGAAGGTAGGCTGTGGGTCCCCGCGTGGAAGCACTGGACGTTCAGGGGAAATGCCTCCCAACTATGTATCAACAGCATTTCCACCCCCCCGAAATGTTTACTGTGAACCATTTCCACTATAGCATCAGATAAATAATCAGGGCCCACAGCAAATAGAAGCTGTGACCAATCCCCATATTTCAAAAAGCCCATAATTTCCTTTTTTTTAAATAATAACAATAATTTCCAATTCAGGCCTTAGAAGCTACCTTAAATAAGTTTCCTCTCCCTTTCTCGGAGGAGAGGAGTTGGCAATTGACACGGTGCAGAGGCACAGAATGAAACCTATTTAGAACAGATGTTAGTATTTTTTTTAAAAGAAAAGTCACGTGAAATGAGCAGATGTTCAGACTGTGCAGAGACTCGCCGTGCAGCGCAGTGCAGTGCTGTGCACAGAGAGCTCGGAGCAGCTCCTCTTAGCAGCCTGTGGCACTACATTCAGATCATCTAGTACAGGTTTGATTAACGTGGATCGATTAAAGGGAATAATATGGATGTGACTGACCGTGGAAAGACAAAGGTAGGCTGTCAGAAAGGTCGCTCTGCATTGCTCGTGATGTTGTTGCCTAACGCTACACTTGCTGTTTATTTGTCTGTAAGAAAATGCAGGCAAATAAAATACAGAATGTTTTTTCTTTCAAAGCTGCCACCGCTACCAGGCCTACTGCAGTCAAAGTTTCACACTTCTTTGAAGCGATGTGTGTGTGCGTGCGTGAGTGTGTGTGAGGGGGGGAGGGGGGGAAGAGAATTTATCATCCAGCCATTTTGGGGAAGAGAGAAAAAAGAAAAGAAATGCATGGCACACATAAATCCCTGACAGAGGCTGTAGCACTACTGCCGTGTGATCATCGGCTGCGATTCATTTTTGTTCCGATCCCCCTTTCGCTTATAATTTGTATATAGAAACCTCACGAGTTACCAGTGAAGCTCGTATAAGCTGTGTCAACGTGAAACTATGAAAACTTTTAATTACAGTTTATGAAGTTATAATACTACTACTACTAATAATAATAATAATAATAATAATTATTATTATTATTATTATCATTATTATTATTATTATTATTATTATTATTATTATTATTATTATTATTATTGAAATGCTAGATTATAGCCAAAAATCTTTCAAACTTTAACTTTTATGTTGGGCTTTGATTGTTTTATCGTTGTTGTTTAGTTTAATTGATGGCAGTTTGTTACTCATGTTACTCAGGTTACTGTTCTTAAATCAGACTACAATTAATATAGTATTTATTTATTTATTTATTTATTCATTCATTCGTTTTAGCAAGCCCATTTTAGCAAAGACTGATAATTTATTAAATAAGAAGCTCAACAATTTGTCCACTTAATAATGATAATAATAATAATAATAATAATAATAATAATAATAATAATAATAATAATAATAATAATAATAACAACAACAATAGTTTTTCTTTATTTCGTGCCATACTATAAATATTTTTAATTCTACCCCTAAAAAGAAGAAGCAGGTGGAGTTGACTGCTTCCTCGGTTATTAAGACCAAATCCTGTTTCCTGAAGCTCGAAAAGCACAAGCTCCTTTCAGACCCACACAAACACCCTCAACAATGCCCCAGAACGCGAACATATTAAAGCCAGGAGTGGGTGAACTGGAGTCGGGATCAGATCTCAGGGTTGCACTTGAGGAAGGGAAACAGAGGAGAGACTAAACACAGAGAGACAGCTACAGCGCATAATCCTGCGTTTGGAGTCTGATGATTACTGAATGCATTAACGTCTATAATAATTGAGAAGAGATTTTATGTAAGGTTAAGTTGTTCACCACTAAATAAATAAATAAAGTAGCCATATTGTTCACCGACATCTTCAAGGATACATGTGAGTAAGCTCTTAACATGTGACTACAACAAGATACGTTTTAAAGATGGAAAAACATCGTTTAGTCCAAGAAAGAAAGAAAAAAGTGACAGGGAGAATCTGTATTCAACGATGAGCTCTCAGCAGATGGCACCTTGCATTACCTGCTGGATTCTTTGACTTTTGCTGTTGTGGAAAAAGAGCATTAATATTTTTTTTGTGTGAGATGTCAAACAAAATAAACTTTTTTGATTTCATTCTACATTAAAATATATTCACAGCTAAAGTAGATATACAAGAACACAATTAATTAAATAAAATCATGGTTCGTTCTGGGAGAGTCTGAATTCCTTTGATTTTTGGTGCTGGTACTGAAAATGCGTCACGTGCTAAAAGAAGATGAATTTTTCTGTGGAGATTTTTTTAGTTTTTTAGTCAGTTTACAATGTGAAAGTACCCTCAGCTCACAAGAATCTTCCCTCATGTAAAACGAATGAATCTTCAAAAAGTTTGATTTGTCTTTACGTACAGTCAGGCATGTTTTAGAAAATGCACACTGGCACAAGTGGAGGCACACCCAACGTTTGAAAATATATTTACAATTTATGTCAGTGCATGTGAACCCAAACAGAACTATATGTGCCAAAAATCTCCCTTTCTGACTGTTGTGTCTGAAAGAAAGTCACCTTTTCCCACTTTTGTAATAATCTCCTGAAAATATCTCAGACTGCACTTTAAAAATCTCATTTTAGTTCTTCAGAGAGCCTCAGTTACAGTAACAAGTGCTGAGAACTGCTGTAGAACTACATCGAGAAGAGGCTTTCAACATATATATTTTTCCCCTGGATTTAAAATAAATCACTTTGATCGAAGACAGCCACTAATGCTGTGTCTCCAACCTGCCAAAGAAACATGTGTTCAGACCATAACACATTGCTCTCCAGGTACGGCAGCATTTGAAGTTTAAATAATGCAGACAGGCACCTGTGGTGCACTGACTTGATTTAAAGACATGAGATGAAAAAAGTGAAAGGAAAGATTGTGAAGGGAAAAATGTTGACAAAATTCTTTTTTTTTTAAATTTTGCTGATTAATGCCTTTAAAGAATGCACAGTCTTGTGATATGACAGATAGAATTTTTTGTATGCAATTTTAAAAAATGAATTTGTGAAAAAGTGGAAAAAGGAAGGTTAAAACTTTTTCGTGGGTAATTTGTTTCTTTTCTTCAAAATAAAAGTTAGTTTGGAATTTTTTAAGATTTATTTTTCTTACTTTGAAGTCACACACAGTTTAAAAGTTCAAATATTTTGTCTAAAACCATGACAGAACTTATGGTGAATGATTTATGTCGTAGTTTGATCAAAATTTCTTGACATTTTTGTGCATATTAGAAGAAACTGTATGTGACTGCCTCAGGAAAAAGTTAAACGGATACTTTTGCATTTGCTTGGACTCTTGTGGGCACACACACACACACACACACACACACACACACACACACACACACACACACACACACACACACACTGTCTAAGCCAATTAGGGATGTCAGCTTCAAATCTGAACCACAACAGGTCACCACTTTATAACAGCAAAAGACACACTGATCCTGAGGAATGACATCACGATTTTGGCATTTGCCATTTGATTGTTTCCAGGATCAAAACTATCCAGAGGGCACAATGAAAACGTGTGCACCTTGTGTTTAACCTTCATTGCGTGTAATGTGTGCCACCCAGGCTGCAGACAAGACACGGATCACTGTGTTTTAAGGGTATACACAATGATGTCACAGACAGGAAAAGGCTGGAAGAGGCTTGGCACCTTCAGGAACTGGCCAAATCCCCATTGGCTCAGCAGAATCACTGTAATAATAAACAGGCAATCAGAAGGCAGCGTGAGCGTACACAAAGGCATTGCGAAACTTTGCAGATAATAAAAGCAGATTTTTCACTTGAGGGGGATGATTATTTGTGCTCTTCAGTTGTCCATAAATAGAGGGCCCCTCACAGGAAGTATAAACATACCGATGGAGTGGAGGGCAGTCATAGTCCAGTGCAGTGATTTCAAACATCGCTGTTTATGTTCAATCAGGATGGAGCGTAACTGTAGCCCGAGTTTGTGCATGAAATACCAAGAATTATTCTGTTTGGGGGGAAAAAAACTCCATGCAGAAGGTAAAGTTTTTGAAGAGTGCTTCACTCAATTAAGGTGCCACATCTAGTAAAAGTCATAAAGCCTTGAGTTAGCTCCCTAATTAAATAAACACTGAAATGTCTTTACATTATTTTACATAAAATCCTGTGTCATTCTAAATGATCACTACAAACATATATGAATAAAATGATACAAAAGCTATTAACATCCTTTATCTAGTTAAAGTAACCTCTTTCTGGATGTTAATTAGAGGAGAGCACAACTTATTCACACTCAGAGTAAAACATGGAGTCCTTGTGTATTGCCCAGAGGTCGATAGGCCTCTAATGATTCAGCATCCCTGCTCTCGTCCCTAGGGCGCTCCACTCCCTGGGTATTAATCCCATTGCCTTCATTAACCTGCTGGCCCACCAGTGTCCCCCTCCCCTCAAATGCTGAATCCCAGCACCACGCTGTCATGTTGATAATTGATCTGTTGTTACCTGTTTACAATGATCTCCTTATTCCTCCCCAACCATCTTCAATACTTTATTCTTATCTGTGCTCTCAGCAGGAAGCAGCATTATGTCAAAGCAGGGAAAATCTAATTGACCATCACCACAAAACTTTGTTGAGCATGCGGGACAAAGCAACTCTTCACAATTTATTATGTGTTTATAAACTGAAGGTGGAAAAAAGACGTATTTGTATCATCTGTAAAAGTGGAAGTGAAGACAGCCATGTCCAGAGCACCTTTTCTATAACCAAATCTCTCATCTTTTTTTTAATTTATAGAAGAGACAGATATAACAAATTAAATCTACAAAAAATGAAGCAATACTTGAAAGAAATCTATCTTTTGTTCTAATTCTCAAATATTTGAATGTCTAAAGGGTCTTTGGTTATACAGCGTATTAAGCAATAGTTTTTTTTAAGGTTTCTCAGCTTTCATGTTCTGTTTAAGCTATGACTCATAATATATTTCCTGCCATCCCAGCAGGGGTATTGGTGCAAAAGGCTGCCCCTTCAGTCCCACCGCCGGGATCCTTCAGCTTGTCGACAGAGGAGCCAACTGGCCAGAGGATCAACAAAATGACATCAAGTACAGATAACAACAAAGAACAGTTGTACTGTATGTGTTACTAGAAGTGTGGGATGTCCCTGACTCTCTGCACTGTAATTATGATGTATTACCATGCTGAGCAACTACTCATTAACAAAATGTTAATTTAGGTGTTTTGAAGCTGCTGTCATGCGGTTGTGCTCGCTGACATAATTTTCAACTCTTTAAAAAGTCTGAACTATAGATTGTATAACAGAATATTATACGAATGGAGTGGAAACCCCGTCACAAAGTCACTGATGCTACGAGTGTAAGACAACATAAACATTATCTTATCTCCTCTATCTCCATGTCATCAGGGGGAGGGGGCTGGGCACGTCCTCCGCAAGAGATGACCGGCTGTTTTTGACCTTAGTGCTAAATCAAGTTCAAAGAGGACCACTGGTGTTTGGCAGATAGCTTTACATGAGGGCAGAGGGAGGACCATTTGTTTGGTCAACCTCTGGCTCCCCCTTTGATTCGCAGCTATCTTTGACCCCTGCCACAGTGACACCACTTAAGGCTCTTCATTTGGTCACAGTGGCCGGTCTGATGAAACATGTGAAATGACTGACTTTACTTTCTATTCAACTTAAGGAAATAATTTTTCTGAATTATATATATATATATATATATATATATATATATATATATATATATATATATAGATAGATAGATAGATAGATAGATATAGATATAGATATATAGATATAGATATAGATATATATATAGATATATATATATAGATATAGATATAGATATAGATATATATCTATATATATATAGATATATATAGATATAGATATATAGATATAGATATATAGATATATATAGATATATGATTTCATTATAGGAAAAACCAGTCCAGTCTATTGCAAAACTAATTTTCATTAGATAAAAGGTTGTGTGAAAGTGTAATGTAAACATTTTTAATGAATAAAAGCCCCAAAACTTGGGGTGTAATTAATATAAAATGATCTAATAACATTGGTTGGCTTCAGATCCATGTTAAGATGGAAAAGTACTGCTTCAAAACTCATACAATGAATCATACGTTTACCAACGGAAAGATTTTACACTTTTAAAATATATGAACAAGATGTCATAACTACATCTGTCATGTCAAAGCGGTAGTTCGGTCTGGGTTACTTTCTGCTGTCTTGGTTCCAAAGAGTCTGGTACAAGTGAACGTTATCCAAGAGCAAAGAAATATATGTGGAACACTATTTTTCCACGGACAACGTCTGAACACAACTGGAAACCCATCAGGAAAAACAGCGCTGTGTTTTTTTTGCATTACAAGTGTATTATCACATTATAAGAATGAATAACGTATCATGATCGGGCGCCTGTTATTTTAGGAGAAAAATCAGAGTATTAATAAAATGAGATTTTGAAGCAGGAGAATGGCTGTTTTTTGTGTGTGTGTGTGTGTTCTGTGCTCTTATGTTTTATTAACTAAAGGAAATGTAGCGTTTAAAAGGAAGCGAGTTTTGATGTTTGGTGCACAAAAGAGAAGAAGCACAAATGCAGCTTTAGTGTGCCGTTCAGAAAACGCAACTTCTCATAGTATGAAGCCTTGATTCACTTGAACCTTGAAAATGTAATGCAGAAAGCTGGAGTTTCAACTGTCCTTGCAACCATGTGTTTCAGTGAGTAATTCAAGAGATGTTTAACAAAAAGAAATGCCTGCCAAAGTATCTGATGTGTTGCAGTGAGTCACCTTTTCTCACGCACGCACAAGTTTTCTCAGTTGTATTCTTATTTTGGTTCATTTCCCTGACCTTTAACACTTGCCCCAGAGAGATGCAAATGCCTAAAGAACATAATGGCTCCCTTCCTGTGTAAAAACTAGCCCGTAAAGAAAGATAATTAGGGTTGTCATGACAACAGAGTCCAGCGGGCTGATGGAGCAGGGTTCGCTTGCAGAACTTCAAACGGTATCAAAGCTCCGCGGGCTGGTACATGAGCTCTGGTTTGAATTAGGGCCTGACTTTCACATTCTCTCTTCAAATTCAAAATCTATATGGAACAGGGAGAAATGGGAGAAAAAGGGCCCAGCTAGTCCTGGTCCAGACAGACCAACAGATCTGGATTTCATTAGAGACAATTATCTTATCTGTTTCATCTCAATGCTGCCCCAAGGGTTGGCAGGCAGACCAGTGGGCTCTTTGCAGTTTGAGAAAGCCTGCAGCCAGCCAGAGGCCTGTGGATCAGGTCATTAAAACACTCCTGCCCCTGCTGCTAGTGATAAAATATTTTCATGCTTTTGTAAATAGATTTTCTTCTTTTAACCCCACAGGACACAAGATACACAAAGTTTCTAGCTCGGGATAAAAGTGTCCTCAGTTTTAAGAGGAGTCAGCCAAAATGTTAGTTTTGCTCTCAGGTGAAGCTGAACTAGTTTGCCTGCACTTCACTTTCCAGCAAAGCTGCTATTCATCATCACCATGGAGCCTGGCTCCTCTAGTATCCAGTCAACCTGTTAAAGCCTGTGTCACACACCTGTCAACGCAGCATGTAAAATACAATGGTGATGGTGGTATTCGTCACTGATGGTTTGCTCTAGAAATAAAATCCTGTTAGTCAAATTTAATCAGTTAAAATTGATGGTCAGCTCACAATTAGTTAGATTACACCTCCACGTCTCTCTGTTTAATATAAATCTAAAGCCAGGACACAATTAGCTTAGCATAAAAAGTCAATATAAATATAGAAAGGTGCATTGGCTCTGTCAAAATGTAATACAACCATATGTACACCAAACGACTTTTCTATCCTAAACAAAAAAAAATGTAGACTAGATATGTCATTTTTATGATACAGAAAAATCCAGTGACTTTAGATTATGAACTGAATGTCAAGCTCAGGTGTCTAGCACCCACCATCCACACCAGCTATCAACTTACAGCTTCACTCTCTGCACTGATAATTCTGGTCCCTCCACAACAATTTGCCTGAAAATATAAAACAGACCGATGAAATGAAATTTCTAGGACACATGGTTGGGGATGAATACACACTTTACACTGTTTTAAAGCAATGTATGCAGCATGATTGTTTGTATCATTAAGTGACAAGCAGTTTATAGCAGCTACAGTTTTTTAAATCTGTACTGCTTTTTTTAACTCGTTGCATAAGTTTAGGAAAGATTGTGCCTTTTATGGAATACTTAAGATGACTTATGGCATGGGGCACAACATCACACCACTCACACGTGGACTCTGTACTCAGACCAAGTCCACTGGACTACTTTTAATTACTTTGCAGCCCTGTCCTCTAGTGTGTGCCTTCCTCCTGATTTGTATGTGTTCCTCTTGTCTGTTATTTATTCTTGCTGTCCTACTATTTAGATTTTTTATTCAATGCACAGCTGGTGTGAAGCACCCACAATTTCGTTGTACATGTACAATAAAAAGGCTATTCTATTCTATTCTATTCTATTCTATTCTATTATGTTATATTATATCTATATAGACTATATTTGTTCTTAAAACTACTCCAAATGAGACGTCAATCTCTGTAAAATGACACACTGTGGTTTTTGAATATCCTGGATCAACTGTTCATAGAGTTCATCATTTTTTGTGAAAGTTTGACGGTTGAAAAACATTATGTCATGCTTACAGTTTTATAAAGACTAAACAAGCAAACTATCGCAGGTTGATTATTGAATTTTACAAAGACACCATGATGGTTTCATTTGCTTACCTTCCTCCTGATTTGTATGTGTTCCTCTTGTCTGTTATTTATTCTTGCTGTCCTACTATTTAGATTTTTTATTCAATGCACAGCTGGTGTGAAGCACCCACAATTTCGTTGTACATGTACAATAAAAAGGCTATTCTATTCTATTCTATTCTATTCTATTCTATTATGTTATATTATATCTATATAGACTATATTTGTTCTTAAAACTACTCCAAATGAGACGTCAATCTCTGTAAAATGACACACTGTGGTTTTTGAATATCCTGGATCAACTGTTCATAGAGTTCATCATTTTTTGTGAAAGTTTGACGGTTGAAAAACATTATGTCATGCTTACAGTTTTATAAAGACTAAACAAGCAAACTATCGCAGGTTGATTATTGAATTTTACAAAGACACCATGATGGTTTCATTTGCTTACCTTTGGAAAGACTAAAGCTTGCTCTTTCATCCTCGATCAGCTAAGCAAACTTGGTTAAATTTAACACAAGTCATGCTGACTTTCTAAGTGCAAACTACAAAGTTTCTAAAAAATAAATAAATAAAACAACTTATGACCTCAGTCAGAAAATGTCCGGCATGGCTCAGATTCTGGGGACCTGCACTTTTTTTTGACAAATTTAGGTAATCTTGTACAGTTTGGCTTAGAAAATAGCAGCTTATTTTTGGACAGGATGCCCTTGGTGGGGGCGGGATGGGGGTGGCAAAGGAGCAGAGAGGGATGTGAGGCCCTCGTAGAACCCAGAGCTGTAATTGAGAACCTTCCTCATCAGGGGTTAGGGATCATGGGCAGAGACTTTCCTTCATCACAGCCAAGCCGGGAAATGCAGAGGACAGCATGGGTCAGCTCAACCAACCCGCTGTGTGCTGTTACCATGGCAAACATCCCAAGGGCCAAAGAAAATAGATGACAAGTACAATAAAATAAGGTGCAATCACGAAGGTCAGTTGCCTCCAATGCTTCTCAAAGCCCCCACGTTCTCCAAAAGTGAAAGAAAAGCTGGGTACTTAATTGCTCTGTAATGTGGTCATTTTCCCTCCTTGCATCTAGAAATCAGGAAGCCTCGAGGGACGTGCTCTAGAGACTCTCCGTGAGCAGCCACTGAGCAATTCCAGTCCACTTCAATTGCGAGATATTTACTTTCCTGTTCTTTGTACTGGGTGCCCTGCAGATGGAATCTAGCATCCTCTTCAAGGGGAAATTTTATGAGTTATTAACTGTCAACAGTTCATAACCCCCAAGGAGCTATTAAACTTTCTCCTGTGGTCACAGCAGAAATGCCAGTGTTTGATTTGGACTGGAAAGAAATTTGAATGTTTGTGCTCTTCTCCACCCTGCGTGCAAGTGCAGCAAAATACTCAAATCAGCTTCAACATCAGATCACTGTGTCAAGATAAAGATAATAATGTGTTTGCTTAGTTTTGAAAGTACAGAAGGCATCGTGTGGATTTAGTGTCCATGAGCACAGTTTATCACAACAGTCAAAACACAATATGGAGACAAATCAAGGCACAAAACCATTGGAAACAACACAAGTATTTCCTGGGCTGAATCATCTTTGATAAATAACAAGATACTAATTGGATTTTTAGAATTTCATTAATCGTGCAGCTGCAGGTGAAGTACTCCAGTATTCTCCTAATTTACGAGCCGAGATTGCTTTTCTTTTTCACTTTTTTGTTCTTCTTTTTGTACAGTGCGCTATATAACAGTTATATTTGTACTCGAGAAATGGTGTCAGCGGTGTGACTAAATCATTTATCACCAGCCAAAAACAACGAGGATGAATAATTGAGTCCAGATGTAGCTGATTCAAGCGAGATACCAGGGTTCATTTCCTGTCTGTGCTTTGTAAGACAACCTATTACACCTCCCAGGCAGCTGCTGGCTACGCTGGCCCAGCCTGAATGTCAACACTCCTCAGGTGTCAGTGTAAGAATCACACAACACGCAAGAATGCTAGTCTCCTCCATTTAGACCTTATTCTCTAACTCTGTCATACGGTCAGGCAGAGGTGGAATAAATACATGTACTTAAATTTACTTGGGTAGTTCCATTTAATGTTACTTCTCATTAGATACATTTACAGTTACACAATACAGCACAATGCAAAAAAGCATAAAGAGCTGATGCTGGATTGATGCAGATTAAAAAAAAAAACAGGAGTGAATATAGCAGCTAAAACTAGTTCCACGATCTAAACTGCTGTTGGCAGATTTACACCATCACACTGTGAGCCATGCTGTTGTGTAATGATGACACTTCTGCTCTCTTTCTTGTGTAAAAGTATGAATGCGGGACTTTTACATGTTACAGTGTTTACCCATTTTTCTCAAGGAACAGATCGCCACCACTGTTCTAAATAAATTCTGCATCAACAGACACACTGAAGATGTGAGCATGCATCTTACCAAACATGTGTAAAGCGCTATTCAGACAGCAGTATGATTAGGTATGCTGGCAATTATTGCAAAGTGAAAATACAAAGGATACAAACAGCTACACACACGCACACATACACACACACAAACTTGCCTGCAGTAGCAGTTCCCTTGTTTATTTTATATGCTAAAAGATCTGGGAGGTCATAATTCTCAGTCTGCCTTAAAAGCATTCTCTTCCGGCCCTTTTGGGCCCATGTGGTAATAATTATGTTCTCTGGCTTGGCCATGCAGGTGACTGACACTGAGTGACCACTCCTCAGCACCCATGCATGTGCTAATGAAACACAGCTTCCTGGTTGTCCTTTTTTTTTTTTTTTTTGTAAGGTGTAAGCTGTTCAACTTGCACTTTGTTGCTTCACTCTTCACTCAGCCTTAAGCAGTTTGAAAATCATTACGTCCTCCTCCTTTTTCATAGAAAACCTGCTTATCCTCAGACGCTCGGTGAACTGAGGTTGCATTTTGCAGGTGGGACCAAACGTGCTGTCTTTCAAACGGAGCCGTGTTATTCATGTTCTCACTGAAATCTGTATCCATCCATTTCAGCATGAATTGCATGCCAGTTTCAAAACAAATAAACACCAGCAGAGGAGGTTTCTATGGACAAAATCAATCTGTGGGGGGATGTCAGGATTGTTTGGAAGAAAAGGTAAATAGTGAAGTGGAGTGGCCTACAGACTTTAATGCAGTGTTTATACTGTAATTAGTCTTTGCAGGATGAGATTCCTGACAGAGGGCCTGAGACGGCGTGGCATGATAAAATAAACTCTAAACAGTGCTGTTTCAAGACATCCTCCGTGGACCATAAACCAAGACAGTCTTTACAGGCTGGCCTACAACCACCACTCTCTAATTTGCAAAATGGGTGGTCTGATCTTTTTTTTTTTTTAACCATCTGACTGTCATCTTCTCTTATCCTTATTTTAATGCAGCTTGTTCTCCTCTTTCCTTTGCATTTTCCCTGAGTTTTTTGCTATTTCGTTTTTTTCTCAGTGTTTACCCCTCAACTTCCTGCTTCCCCCATCCAAAGTGAACTTTGCATGGAGCTTTAACTTCCAGCTTCTCTGCAGGCCCCTCCGGACTCTGAGCTGATGACACAGTCTTCAGCCGTGCATGCAGACGGGGGTACGACTGGGGCTCATTCAGAACTGTGTCACCGTCCACCTGAGAAAACATACAGAGGGCAGGGGAGGGGGCCTAGTAAGGACACCAGGAACCAATAGTTAAGGGAGGGCTGGCAGAGTGACAGCCAATGTACAATAACATTAGTCTTCCGCTCTAGTCCAAGTGAGCGCTCCTTCTGGACACATCTCTGCCTCCTCTTACTTTTTTCTTTCTTCTGTCTTTTTTTTCTGTCAAGAAGCTCCTTCCAATGGAAACAAATTCCTGTCATGCCTCAGTGCTGTTCCCTGTTTAGATTTCTCATTACAAACAGCATTACACGCATGGGCTGGAGCTGGCCAGAGCACAAGCCAGGGAGAAGCCAGGGACCTTAGTCCTCAAAAGCATCCAGCAGAAAGATGAAGGAGCAGGGTCTGTCAGATGATGGCCAAATATATATATATATATATATATATATATATATATATATATATACCCATGAAAAAGAGAGAGTGAGGAAAAGAGAAGACATTTATGGTATACCAACATCACCAAAAGTTGTTTTTTTGTAAACACATGTTGTGGACATGCAAACACTCCGTAGCTACCTTCCCTTGTACCAAATCTTCAAATAAAAGAAAAACACAAACCTTGAAGTCTCAAAAAAAATCTTTTGATATTTTTTTTGTGTGTGTGTCTTTTGATATTAAACTGTCATGAGAGATGCCAGGCCATCTTTTGATTTTGAAACTTCCCTGTTATGTGGGGATTCGATGAACACCCCCCTCCCCAATTTCCATCTAGACAATTTATGATTATGAAGTGAAGCTGCCTCACAGGATACCAGAACTTTATGGAAAGCAGACCTCCTTCTTTCTCCCCATGCTCTCTCATCTTAATCCAAGCACAGCACCAGAGGACTGGAGTTGCCATGATTCCCTGGGCTGTCTGGGAATTGTTGACTGACACCTGACTGTGTCCATTAGTGTGAAAAACCAGAGCTACAGCACATACTAAGTACTACCTGTGCAAAAGTTAGGATTGTATGACTGCTGGTTTTTGTAATAACTTATTGTTTTTTAGCATTTCTGAAGAGTTCTCTCATGTGGGTTTTTAACTAAACACAATCGGTTTATGCCTAAAATCCTACACAGCAGCCCATCATCTTAATATTATAACGGAGAAAGTGAGATTTCTGATTTTTCTTTTACCACTTAGTAGAGAAAACAGAATATTTTAGTGTGCCATGACATATCCTCTCATGCTAGAGACAGACTTGCAGACAATCTGCTATCAATTTCTTCAAATCCATGAAATTACACTTTGTGCTGCCGCCAAGATTTAAGTGATAACAGTGAACAAGGTCTTTTGAAGATACGATGGGTGTTCAAAGCAGACAGCCCGTTTTCTTTCATGCATATATGGCGTAATTTATATACTGTAATACTTCTATTCTCTTTTGATGCATTACACATGCTATTTACACTATTTACTATTTTATTTACAGAACTGTTGAAAATGTATTTTAATAGGGCATCTTTTAGTCAGTGCAATAGATGTTTAGCTTGTTTTAATCACTAAATGCTGCTACATTCTCCCACAAGAGCATAAAAGTTTCAAACTTTAGGAAACATAGCCTGCTTAACCCAAAGAAATACTTATTTTTGGAAAGGCACTTATTACAAAATTCTTACAGAAGAACTGTTACTGCTAAATTTGTCCTGGGAATGAACATGCCAACTGCTAATTATGAAGCTTAATGCAAAGATTTAATTTACGCAGATTTAATTAACATTCCCTTTGCTGAGCTAACTGCCTGTTGCACTGAGGGATGTGTTTGTCTGTTTTTGCCTTTTGTTCTGCCCTCTAAATGTGCGCCTTCATTTAAGGAATAAAGGTGCACATTGAAAAAATAAAATAACCCACAATAAGTACAGAAAATTCTGAAGTATTCAAGAGAGAAATCAAAGAAATATCCAACCTCTGGGGAAAACTTGTCACCAAGTCATCAATATTCTTTTTCACTTTTTAAAAAAAACTTTTTTACAATTTTTATTTGTTTACTTCTTAATGAGATTGTTCCGTGATTCAGTGCATGCTTTTTTCATTGTCTGGTGACCATTTAAATCAAAGTTAGTTTAGGTAATGCTTCAAAACTCCATTACTACATAAATCAGTGCCTGGACTCTAATATACAAGTGAAGGTTCTGAATCGGCAGTAAAATCCAGGGTTGGAAAATAAAGTGACAACAATTGCAGTTCCTTTAACAGCAACATACTGGTTACTACTTGCTCTGAAAATAACTTAATAAATAAAAAACACGCTTTAAAATGTGGAGTCAAGAACCAATGCATGATACCACAGTGGCTCAGTCCATCTTTTATATACAGTCTATGGTTCTGAGTAGCATGTACACACATCCGCACTAAAATCAGAGGGGAAACAGCCACTAAACAGTGCACTACATATAGCAAGCTAATTAAATCAAATAGAACTTTTTATGGATCTGGAAGGCTAAAAAAAATCATCCATTTCTACACACGGCTGTTAGTTTGGTCAAATGTAACATGAAAGCTCATGATGGATTCAGAGCTTATGGCTATTTCCGGTATTTTATATCAAAGCAGTAGAAACTTCTAGCTCATTACGGGCCTGCACTAATTGGTTATAAATTTCTGCTACAGTTGTAGAGACACATATATGTTTTAATTTTCTCATCGAACGCACAACAAGAGAGCAAATAAACTCATTCCCCAAAATGTCAAACAGCTCCTTTCATCCCAGTGACTGAAAATGAAAATTCATGAATTGCACAAATGCACATACGTAAACACTTGTGTAATATTTGAGGTTTATTTTCACTTACTAATAAAGTGGCTTGGGAGCAATTTCCCTAAAAGACTACAAGCTGTCCAACTTCGTGTCCAGAAGCCTGCCTCAGAACAGGAATGAGAGAAAGCCAAGGCCACCTGTTTCCCACTCACTTCTACTACACTGCTGGCATAATGCAGGCTTGTTCATGGCAGATTAACACCAGACCATATGAGGTGGCAGTGCCAGCTGAGCTTCAAAACATGAGTCGAGCTGCCATTAACTTTACTGTACCATAATTTGTGGCATCCTATGCATCTAAATCACATGATCCCATCATGTCAAAGGCAATTTCCCACTTTGTCAAAAAGAAATACTCTGTCACGACTCTGACGACCGGCGTGGGCACAGATTCCCGTCTGGTTGGATAACACGTTCTTATATTGCATTAGGAGCGTGTTATGTTCGCTCAACAACATCCCTACGCTGTGGTGTTCTGCTGAAACTGTGATGTAGCACCGTGGATGTGTCACAGTGCTGTTTCACAGTCTGGCTTCTACCCAGACCAGTCACACAAGATGAAAATGTGTATTTCATTCCTCATTATGAATTATGTGTATACAGCGACTCTCTGGGGCACGTTAAGAGCACGCCGACTTCTAAAACTTTTTTAGAGCTCATATATTGTCCAGAAACATTTACTTCAAACTGCTCATGGTCCCCCAGGATACCACAGTGGTTTCACACAGCGAAGACAAACAACTTGTGCCAGACAAAAGCATAATTTAAATACAAGGCGGCCTCAGTTTGATTTTTCTTCGAGAAGAACGGAACCCAGATGAATGCCATGCATCAATCCATGCTTTCAGTAACAGACTCTAAAGCTAAAACAACAATGAGGTCATAAACAACCTAAAGAAGATTGAAAGACTTGTACAGTTTTTTTGTAAACACTACATTCAACTTGCTGTTTCTGCAGTTTTCACCCACATCGTGTAGCCTTTGAGGATTGGTTATCGCTGATGAAAGACATTTAAATGTGGCTGAAAACAGGCAAGTCGGATCCCGTGTTAACTTCCATAGCTCATTTTTGTGAGCACGGAATCTGCTATGGCAACGGGTATGGCAACGTGTTGTCATTCATAAACATTTGAAGGAGAACTTTTCTTTTAATTGCTTCCACTACATCATTGTTTTTGTTTTAAATGTTATTTTTAAATTTAGTAAAAGAAAGAAGAAAAAAAATATATATATATAACCCATTTGTACCTTTAGAAAGTATAACACATCACACCTATAAATCCACGGCACATACCAGGTACTTTTCAGTGTGTTTGAGGGATGACATTATTTGGAAAGTGCACAGATGAGCGAACATGGCAGCAGCAACATTAATGGAGCTTGAGGCCCTGCTTTTCCCACTTTCTCCAAAGCTCTACTCAGTTGCACCAACACGTGCCTCGATTCACGCACAGATGTTTCCCTTGGAGATTAGTCTGTGATATAGTGTGCAGCGTGAAGGACAATCAACTCCCTCACACGCAGATGCCCCGCGGGACCTTTTCTGGGGCCCTCATTTTACTCTCTCAGTATATAGTGATAATGAGAGAGCCCTTAAACCCTGCTTGGAAAAAAAAATCTTTAGCCAGAGCAGCTCTTGTTTGGCCTTGGAATATGGTGAAGCATAGAAATGAACCACAGGATTGGTAATGCCCTTCATTTGCTGAATGAATTATTTATTAATTCTATAATTGTTATTTAGAAGTTAACATTTTTATGAATCAAGAGCTTTTTTTGAAGTCTGACGTTTCATGTTATGTTTCACCCAGCTCATTATTATTTTTTTCCTGATTGTGTCTCTAGTTAATATATGTCCTTGCCATACTGTATGGATCATAAGGAAAATCCCATTGCTTCATGGTCACAAGCCACAAACAGCAATATATTAGAAGGTCTGGGCTGAAACTGAAAGGGGTCTCTTGGCATACGCTTAGAGAAGAAATCTCAAGTTTACAAGCCCTCGGGGTGTCATTTTGCCTGGCGGTGCATTCAGGCAACGTTTACAAACACGTCCCATCCAACTAGCTGGAGAACGGCAGGCTTGCTTTACAGTCTCTGGATTCTACAATGTGAGGGAGGAAGGCACGTAAAAGTGCCTGGTCGCTGAAATCAAAGAGAAGAGTCGGCATCCCGGGGACACCGAGCCCCACTGATGGGATTCTAAAAGACAGGAGAGCCCAGATTTGCCAGTCCCCCCCCCCCCCATCCCCTAAGTGGAGAGGCCACTTCCTTTGGCCACTGTGGTTCCTCAGTATCACCTATCAGAAAGGTCAATCAGTGGCTGAGATAAAGCAGTTACTAAAGCTGGATGGTCTTTGAACATAGCAGGGGGAAAACTCCCTCAGGTCTCTTATCTCATTAAACTTGAAAAGGATATTAATCCTTGAAAGGCTATGATAACAGTATGGATGACACCAGTCACAGCAAATAGCAGTAATATAAATGCTATCTGCGTTGGGACGTCAGTGCTTTAACTCAGTGGGCAGGAGAAGAAATTCTGTGGGATGTTTTTGGAAAACTTTTATTTAATGGGAAAACTCACAGTTTTATCAAGATAGAATGAACAAATGAAGCTTTATTTTCCACTGAACTGCAGTTTAATGTTAAACTGAACACTAAATGACAGCGTACATGCCACCAGAGAAAGAAATGAAGGCCTCACAGACATTACAAACCACAGATGATCCAACAGTAAAAGAGTGTACTGGGCACAAATCTGACATCTTACTTTTTGTGTCCTTTGTTTTTCACACCAGCGCACTTAACAGCCCCTTCATTTGCTGCCAACCTGCGCTGCCCTACACCTCGAACATGGTTAGCAGCACATGGAAAGGAAAACACCACTACTGCATGGCAGACTTGCACAAATCTTGACAGGCACAAAGGAAAGCTGGAAATTTCCCTCTTTGTGTTGTTTTAGCTCCCTTTCATCCTCAACTTTGGTGGGCAAGGCTTAAAGAATTACAAGTTTGTCCCACAAATGACTTCCTCATTTGTCTCAACTTAGGAGGCAAATGTCATGTCAAACTCTAACATAAGCAAAATGGTCACAGTTTAAACTGAATAAATTTGTTAGCATCAAACAAGTCCTTCATTGCAGTTTTGTTGTATTTTAAATAGTGTAGCCACGTCTACATGAATCCACACATGGGGGGAAACTAGCCTATTAAATGTCTTATTACAGGATACAAATACATAAAGAAATAAATGATGTGTGTTCTCTGACATTTGACTCTCAAAGGAGCCTAAAGGCACATATAATGATGCCAAGTATGCGTCAGTGTGAGTTAGCTGATCCCTACATACTTCAACTAAGAGTAAAATTATTCATTGAATTAAAAAAAAGTACAATTTTTGGTCAAAATCAGCCTGTTTTAATTCCTTTTACCTTCAAGCAACATCACTGGATTTTCACAAAAACCCTGCTGTGGACCCAGATTGTTGAAGCACTTCATTTTAAGATTTGTGACCTGATGAAAGGGGTCTAGAAAGACTGGCTGGAGAAAACACAAATGCATGTTTCTCTTTCTTACTCTAGCCGAGCAAAGCCATGCACGGGATCTGTTCAATCCTGATTGAATGAAGCCACAAAAAGTTTTCCACAGCTGTTCTGTGTTAACTGGGTTTTGCTGGGTCAGAATGACCAGGGCTGGCAGGTGAATTTAGGGTCACTACTGAAGCAGTTTAACTCTATTACCATTAGTGTTTTCCTCTAAAAGTTCTTGTCATTAGTCTTTGCATGTGAGGTAACCTGAATCTTTAATGCAGGAAAATCTGACTATCTTCAGCAGTACAAAGCAGTTACTTGAGAGCATGAGTGGGATGCCATGTCATTTCTCAACAGGCTCCTGAAATACTGACAGTTATTTTTACTTTATGTTTTTCATCATCAGTACTGCTAAAGCAGACATTCAGTGGGTTCATTATATTCTTTATAATTCCATTATATGTTTTTCAACCTCAAGCTGACTCCTGATTAGCAAGTCCATCTCTGTGAGTATCACTTTGAGCACCTCAACAAGATTACTTACATCCTGAAGTATAGCCATGTTTATGGGCAACACTGGTTGTTATGTGAGTTTTGATTACTGTGGAGTATTCTTATATATTCATAACCCTTTTTATAATGCTCCTGGAATGTCATAGAAGTCAAATCTCCCCACTCTCTGTTACATATCAGCTATAGGTGCCCTTATTTCACAGCCTCTCTCTGTCGTTTTATTTCACACACTGACCTTTCTGGTTTACATGATGAAAACATTACATTTTGCACCACGTCATTAGGTCTGAAAGTCTCACCTCAAAAAATCAGGAGACAGTTTAAATTCCAGAGATGCCCAATAAATGTTCTCTGCAGGTACAGAGACACTGCGAGGGAACACATGGTTACCAATAAGAAATATCTGGTTATTTTCTGGATAAGGCAGGTTTTTGATGAACATCAGGGTCATTATGCAAGTGATGAATCAGAAGACTAAGAGATGAATCAGAAAATATCAAAGATTTGTCATTCGTAAGTTGTAGACATTTTGTCCTGTGGTGCTTACCACTTTTTTTCCCCAAGCAGACTGTGAAGTGCTCAACACGACATCTCTGCTGCTATTAAGATCCAAATTCTGCACTGTTAAAGTAGTAGACATCAAATATGTCAGATTATAGCATTGCACATTTAAGGGTGGAATGGTTGTACTCCATACATCTTTAATGACTTTAAAAAACAAGAACTGGGTGCAACGAATGGATTTTCTTCAATCAAACCAAAATTTGGCTCAAATATACACAAACACTCACTTAAATCTTTTAATAGGTGGTGCTAAAGGTTCTAAAATGTCTTTTAACTTGAAAGTCAACAAAATTTGTTCAACTTAACAGCTAGATGATTGGGTATTCCAACAGGACAATGATCCCAAATGCACATGAAAACTCCTTCTGGAATGGAGAAAGCAGGCTTCTGAAATGGGCTCCTCTAACTGAAAACCCTACTGTGCCAGTCAAACATCAAACCACAATTATACCAGCTCTGTCTGTCTGTCTGTCTGTCTGTCTGTCTGTCTGTCTGTCTGTCTATCTATCTATCTATCTATCTATCTGACAGCCTTGATGTGTTCAGTAGCTCTCTCAGCTATGAGTCAGAGTTTTACAGTTTCACAGGTTAACCCATCCAAATTCTATTTATGGGTCTGAGTTTTTTGGTTTTCTTCTAGTCTTTCATTTCATTCATTAGTTGCGTCCACTTTGTATTGGTGTTAATCAGAAATCATTTTAACTTCAATATGTTTTACTTGTAAGGAGACATGTTTATTTTCTCAATAAGGAAACTTCTGCGCAAAAAAACCCCTCTGATTAATGTCGTTCCAGTTATGGCTTGCAGTCCTTGTATATAAACCCTGGTTTTTGAGGGTTCTCAGCAGTTGAGTGTTTGGAGTGCTTTTTAGTCTCTGCTATTTTTACTCAAGTGCCTCTGAACAGTATTTCATGATTTGGCTGATTTTAGGGAGCTAAGAATGTGTTTTTCTGTTGCTTTTCTGCCTTAAAATTTATGACTCCACAAAGTCATCATTACCACCACTATCGCACATTCTTATATGTATGTGCACACTCAATCCAAATATTTTTTTCTGAAATAGCACAGTTGGTGATAAAATACAGGGCTAACTTAGAGTTTATTCCATTTAGAGAAAATAGGTAGAGTTTTGTCGTTCTTACTTCCTTACACCTTTAAAAATGCTTGTTTGCTTTTACAACTGGCCCTGTCTGCAGCTGGGGAGGGGCAGCGCAGATGGATTTGGGCTTCGTTATTTTTTCTCCCTTTGTAACAGCTCATTTAAAATCACGAGAGCCTGAAGCCCAAGACAGATGGAATCTACTTAAGAAAGAGTCAGTGTCTAATTTAACTCAAATGCTTCCTAATTTGAAGTAACTCTACACCTTTGTGAAAATGCTCCAGGAGCTCTTATGAAAGTTTCATTTAAAAAAAAGAAGAAGAAAAGGTTGGGTAAAATTTGTTGTTTTATATCATTCATTTTCTTAAATCTGTTATTTAGATGAAACCGCCAAAAACAGGCCTTCCTGCTTCTGTCACTTGAAAGTTCCCAGAGTAGCATTTTTGCAGAGAGCAACATTAGACTGTGACTGAAGTTTTCTGGTCTCATCATTGCGTGTATAGCATATCAGGTCAGGCCCATGAACTAAGCCTGCTGTGAAATTGCTTAAGCTTGGTTTGAAAAGTATTCACGCAAGTCATATATCACCTGCTCTGAGCTCACCTTATCTTGACTGTTCTAATACCGCAACAAGAAGCCTCGCTTGCTCACATCAAAGAAATGTTTTGAAAGTCCCTTAAGCTCCCTTTAAAAAGTAGATCTCCTTGCAATATAAGGCTGGGCAATACGACCGTAGTGTGGGAAAAGCAAGCTTGGCTAATGATTTAGGAAACCTGTTTGTGATGTTAATTTCAAAATGATTAAAAACCTTAAGTGTTTGTGGATATGCTTTGGGGGCTTTTTTTATGATGTTTTCTACTTTCACTTTTCATCAGAAAAAATACAAAAAAAGTCAGAGGTAAATTAACTTTATTTTTTTTTTAAAAAAGAAAGGTTTATCACGCAAGGCAACAAAGAGAAGAAATGCAAACTGCTATGAACAGACCACAGGACCCCCGCACCTCCCCACCTCCACACACTGGCAGCAAAGGAGTTCTCATTACAACCAAATCAAAGGAGCAAGAGAACAAGACTCACATTGTTCTGATTGTGTTTACTTACACTAAAAACATTAAAACTGGACAATCTGAATGTACAGTATAAGACAGACAGTTTTGATTTCACATGAATCCAAACACAGAACCTTACACTACCTCTTTTAGTTTTTATTCATGGTTTTTTGTTTTTGTTTTGTTTTTTTTAAAACATTTAGCCGACAGCATAAATGAAACAGGAAGGTTCACAGCTATGCAATACAACTGATTGATCACCTTAAGACAGACTATACATGTCGCAATGGGCACTTCGGGGGAAACGGGTTCACAAAAAATAACGGAGAAGCGAGGTCCCGTCCAGTTTTTTTGTTTTGTTTTTTTTTAATTAGATTTTTTTTTTTTATTGAAGTAACATCAAACCTGCATGTTGAGGTAAGCATGCCACAGGGGAATACAGAGGAAGCGATTCCCTTTAAAAAGGACTCCCTTAACCATATCCCCACTCACTTTGTAATTCGCTTTGACAGTAAATCAATTCTTAAGCCTGGCCCCTTGGACTCCTCCAACCCTAGGTCCTCCTCTCTCAACATTCCTGCACACATGAATCACTCCAACTCCTGGCTTCTAGAAGGCATTTCCTGCCCGGCCCTCTCTCTCTCTCGTTCTCTCTGTCTGACTCCTCTGCTGAAAGCTGGGCAGGAACTGGGCCGAGCTTTGATTTGGACCCAGAGGAGAGACGGAGGGAGGAGAGCTCAGCTTAACACAGAACCCCGGCTCTGGTACTGCTAAGAGAGTAAGAGACATGGAGACTCGGGATGTGTCTGCACACCCAATAAGGGCTACAGTGCTTTATCCTTCAAATTGCAATGTGAGCAGTGGCAATATCACTCCCAGCACAAAAGCCAACCCAATGTACACTTAAATCCTCCTTAGGATTTAAGTGTACATTCTTTCTAAGACAGATGTTTATTATTTCAGGTCTGAGACCATTTAACATGGAACATCATCACAGATTTTCGAGAACAATGCGGTATGTACTGTGAGGACTTACTGACTTACACAATGATGGAGTGGATAGCAGAGAATTCAAATATTTTATCCAAAAAACAACAAAAGAAAAACAACAAAAAAATACACAATGGGAACAAAAGGTGGCTCTTTAAAGCTGTACACCTGCTCAAACTTCCCTCTAGAAATCATTTTGATGCCGAATCCACAGGATATGTACACACAACGTTTTGCCGGCTGAGCAGACTCAAAAAGACCAAAGCAGCTCTTAAAAACAACGGTCTAAATTTTTTTTTTTTTTTTTCATATTTACACAAGTGAAACGTACATATTTTACAGAGATCACTGCACAAAAAAATCACAAATGGAGAGTTTTAAGAGTGTAGGACGAGTGAGGCTGCAGCTGAGTGAAAAGGGGTCATATGTCATGACAAGGAGAGCTGGCCTACTGTGCAATAGCTGCTGTGTGCACGTGCGTGTGTGTGCGTATGTATGTGTGCATGTGTTGTCTGCAGATGTGCATCTTTTTAAAGACTTCTTTATTTGCGAATGTTGCAAGTGTGTGATCTCATCCTCTTCCCCTCTCAGATCATGGCTCTTATCACCAGTCTCCCTTTGACCTGGTGGAGATAGGTGCTCTGCTCTGACTCTAAGCTCTGATTGGTCAGAGCCTCATCCTCACTATCAGCTGGCTCCTCTTTGACCTTGATGACCCCGTAGTGAGTGTCTGGGAGCTCGCTGCTCGAGCCGCTGCTGCTACTGCTGAGCGTGTGCTTCCGGATAACACCTCCAGGGGGCAGCCTGTCCTCCTGCATGCCCTCTACTTCCTCTCTGTGCTGCTCCTCCTGCTCTTCCTCTGATTCCTGCAGGTGTGCGCTGGGCTGACGTAACTGCTCAATGGACTTGGACAACAGCTGCAAAACATATTGCCTTAATATTAACGGTGCTATCCCACAGTCAACGGTCGCCAAAAATCAATCTTCAATGAGAGAAAAGCAAAAATAACTCGAACTTGAGGTTTCTGGCTTTATAACCAGAATTGCAGCTTTTAAAAACAAAGGTATTGTCCTCATAAGTCTATTTATAGTCATAATAATAATAAGACATGCAACAAAAAAAAAAAACCTCAGTCATTATTTGGTAATCAAATAAAGCAAACACTTCACAGTCCCTGTAACTACGTCATTCCCCATTTTAAAACTACAAAAACTAAAATAAAACACACAATGTCTTTCAAGTATTTCATGGTTCTACATCATGTATTGCAACAAAAATATGTTTTTCTTACACTGGATCAAAAAAGAAACACTTTAGAGCTGGAAAGGACCCTGACATGTACATTATTTGGAATAATAGAAAACTAACTTCTGTATTTCTTTTGACAAGCGCAATCAAACACCAATATCTGTTTAATGTAAGGCCAGCTATGAATGAAATGTTTCTGACTGATGCATTTAGGAGGGTTGCGGGTAGATTAGCCATTATTCCTGCCTTTTATGTGCATAAATAAATATTCTGTAGCAGTGACTGGACCATTAAAGGGGATTAGTGTCACTTAGTTGCATTATAATATACAGCCTAACACGTAAAAAGGTCTTGCCAACTGCAAATCATGTTTTATTCTTTAAAAAATAGTTTATATTCTGCACAGTTCTGCTGCAGGGAGAAGAGAAAACATAAGACAACATTCTCCCTGCAGCATCCTCTCTACTGGCATCTGTGAGCACATCATATTACACTCTCAACCTGGATTATTTATTTAGCATAGCACTTCTTCTTCTTTTTCATACTCCCATTACAAATGTTCTTTCACCAATCACAGCTACAATTCTCCATACTTGTGTCTTGGGGCTTTGCTCAATGGCAGCTAACAGTGCCATAATATGATTATTTGACCACAGGGGGGCTCCAGAAACAGACAGGAAAGTGTTTTCCTCTAAATGGCTGGTAACAAATAACATTACAGCCTACAGAATCCGTATATAAATACCCTTTCAGCTACAGGAATTAGCCTCCTTAGCTTGGCACTAGTAATCAGAGTTCATGCCCCTTCCTAAGATCCCTAAGCGCTTCTAAATTTCCATTAGTGCCCCCTACTGTTGCTGGCACTAAAGGATGTTTCAAAGCAGCTGTAGACAAGCCTCTGCTAGGAAATTAATTAGGGCAATGTTTCAGAGATCCCTCTCAATAAACACTGAGGGCTCATCCCTGATTAGAGGCCATTTATAACCTCCACTTAAAGAGGCTTTATTTGCGATCTCATTGGCCTGAGTGATCAGAGCCAAACCTGTTCACGTTTTGCTACACAATATGTCCCTATTCTTCCAAACCTCCCAATAGAATCAGATTCACAGAATACTTAATAAGATGATAATATGATTTTAAAACAAATTTTTGGCTTTCAGGCACATGTTTTGTTACAAAAACTGTTAAAGTTGTGCATCTGTACTGCACCACCAAAATCCAGCTTGTGGAGCTTTGTGCTTTTTATTATTTCAAGGTTTAAGCTGTTCTATGGTTCCCATGGCTCTAGCAGGGCTGAGTGTTGGGACACATCAGTATGAGAGCTCACACAATGCAGCCTTTCACAGTGTCTGCCACCTCGCACACGTCCCTCAGCAGCATAATTAGACTCAGTGTATTGGGAGGTCGCCTCGGCCAGCTCGCAGAAACACAAATATTGCCACAAAGGAACAAAATGCATTCTGGGCACTTTTTTTCTTCATTTGATCTAAGATGAATTGAATTTCACAGAGTTAGCATGTGAACAGCACTGATGCCTTAAGTTATGATAACAAAATTAGTGCAGGGGAAGGATTTCTTCCCCATTTGAAGTCAGGCAAAAGGTCCTGGCCTTGCAGAAATAACACAAGGACTTCAGGGAAGAACAGGCAACGGCCCAGGTCAGTAAACTTGAGCGGCCACGGATGCTTTTACAAAAGGCTAAAAATAGAGGAGCATTTGTGTGCTCAAAATGATTAAATCAGACTCCCTGCAGTAAAACAAGACCCTGTGAGGCCCAAACAGGAATACAAAATGCTGTGAAAAGATATTTGAAAGTCAAAATCCTCCCGTGCGCATTAATATTGATGACTAGCACTGTACCTTATTTATATGGACCTGCTGCTGGTATTGTTTCTGTTTCTCCAGGAAGTGCTGGTGTTGCTGCTGGATGACAAGTTGAGCCAGTGTGTTCTGAGGCAGCGGTGCTGACTGGGTTCTGTTCAAGGGCCGGTGTTTTGGTAGTTTTGGCCGAGTGCTGGAGGGACGATCCTTCATGGCCAGGGGGGACTGAGAGTGTGATGACATGGAGCCTTGGCCTTGTCAAAAGAAAAACAAAATCTCTTATTAAGTTTCTCCCAAATTCATGACATATAAATGACGTAATAAAGTTGTACAATGTGTAAAATAATATACTTGGCACAATCTTACCAGAGGAGAGTATCTTCTGCTGCCTCATTTGCTCCTTCTGGAGGAGGTGTTGGAGGAGAGCCTGGTGGCTGGGGCTCACCTTAGACTCCAGGCCTGTCTGAAGGGGCACAGGGCCCAGCAGGTGCCCAGGCAGCCCGTGCTTGATTTCTGTTGATCTGTCTTTCAACCCCATAGCAGCCTGATAGAAGAGTAAAGATAAAAAGTTGTAAATCTTAGGGAAACAGAAGTGAATCTCTAAAACTGTGAGTTAGTGGCAGGGATAGCTCAGTAGGTAGAGTGGCCGCCGTCATGATCGAAAGGTTGGGGGTTCTAATCCACTGAACGGCTCCCCTGAGGTACCTCTGAGCAAGGTACCGTCCCTACACACTGCTCCCTGGTGCGCCTGCTTATTGGCTGCCCACTGCTTCACTGAGTGAATGGGTCAAATGCAGAGAGAGTAATTTCCCCACGGGGATCAATGAAGTATATGTTATTATTAAGACCATTTCTTTAACACGTCTACTTCAATAATAGCTTTTTTTTATGAATGAAAATTGCTCTTGTTGCATATATGAGTAAAGCTAAGGGTGAAATTGGACCATTGATGGTTAGAAGAAGCTGATGCACAGACCGCTGTGGAATGTGCCAGAGAACTAAAAGATGATATATCACGTGTTGTGCTATCAGGAGCTGCACTTGAGTGGACTTGGACTTTTTTAAAAGCTGTGATAAATGAGGTAACAGGGGAGGATAAGAGCACGCCTGACCCAGAACAATGTTTATCTAAGGTCGATAAAATCATTTGGGGCCGCAGGTCAGTGACCTGTGCACCCAGACAGTCACTGATGGCAGGTTTTACAACCTACAGAGCGAGTTGAAACGTTGACGCTGACTAAATGGCTACACTGGTGTATGCAGAAAGATTTCTTGTACGAGTAAGTGTGCAAAAGTGGTACTCACACTAATTGGCGAGGATGCAGTAGAAAGCCCCAAGGAGATGTTGGGTAAAGAGGGAGATGTGTATAAGCTCAGCATGGGGACAGAGCCCTCTGGTCGGAACAGTCTTGGCTGGGAAGGCCATCTCTACATCAAACATGTGGAATAAAGCAAAAGAGAGAAAGAGACAAAATTTAACAGGAGGTTGTAGATTTAGGAATCCAGCTGAGCACAGTTTCACAAGCCAACATGAGCACAGCCATGACCATAATGACCTATGATAAATAACAGCCCTCCTCACTGCAAACAAAGAGGTATGAGTTTTAATGTTTGGCGTTTAGGAAAATAATGGCACCACTGAAGATGGTATGCTATTATAAAGCAATGCAAACCTCTAAATCTACCGTTTTATCCTCAGCTCCTCAGTCCCTAGCCAGCCCTCTGCCTGTTCCTACTCCCCAGTCCCCACCCTCAAGCTACTCTCTCTGAGAACATCAGCAATGGGGCATACTTCCTGTACCCAGCTGAGCAGTGGACCAGCATGTGGTTTTGGAACAGCCATGTTTATCCTTCCAACCCCTACCAGTACTCAGTGACCTGTATGTGGATATCCGGCCCGTATTTGACCCAAGGGACCTGTTCCCTCTGAAAAAGGATACCTAATGTAACGGTGCACAAACACGCCTTGCTTTTGCAACAGGCATGAGGTCCATGAGCAGCCCCGCAGTCCACCGGTGTCTCGCATGAGAGCCCCGGCTAGGGCCGATACAATAGCAGTCCTGTGTGTTTATGTTGTTAGCATCTGGGTGTCTTTGGCTACCAGTGCCTGGGATATCAATTAAAATCCACAGTTTGACTGTCTCCCTAAGCCCCAACCTTCAGCCCGATGTCAGGGCGTCTCTCCCTTCTCTGTGTCACTGGAGGTCCCAGGGAGAGTAAACAGTGATGGTTAAGCAA
Source organism: Maylandia zebra (assembly GCF_041146795.1). NCBI lineage: Eukaryota > Metazoa > Chordata > Actinopteri > Cichliformes > Cichlidae > Maylandia > Maylandia zebra. The sequence goes on from NC_135177.1 coordinate 19,405,589, forward strand.
AACACAGCTGCTCTGTTAAGATTGTTCAGAGATGTGTCATATCTGCCACACTTTATAATGGCCTGCTTTGTGAACTCAATCTGAGGGGAGCTCTGGTCAGTAACTCAGCCATGAATCTATTGGGAAACGCCTCAGAACAAATCAGTATAGGAATGCAGCCAGGCCGGTGACAGGAACACAACGACAAGCCAACAGCAGCCTTGCAGTCAAACTACAGATTTTCTTACTTTGCAAAGCATAAAACGAATTCTAAAGTACATCTGGAAAGAAAAAAAAATGTTTGATAGAAAAAAGATGTACACTTAGCTGCTTTTACGCTTAGCATTTTAAGACGGGCTAAATTAATTTTCCTACATAGTGCCATCTTTATAAAAGAAAACATGGGCAATCAGCATGTGGGTCGAGCTGTGCCCATTTAATGTCAGTGTAGGGAGCCATTTTCACTGAAGTGTAACAGACGGAGGGACAACTGGCTGTTTTTATAGCTGCAAGCAGAAGGGCAGAGAGCCGTTTAGTGCCCTGACTTTAAATGATTATTTTTTGCTATTCAAATGATATGCCTGCAGAAACGCTTAAGAATTTAGACCCTGCTGCTTTATTTTTTTGGCACAACAGTTGCAGTGCATATGATTTATAAACATACCTCCGTTTTTGTGGTAGTAGGCAGAGAGGAGGGTCCATTTTCAGCCCCCAAGGCACTTGAAGCCCCTATGGGAGAGCTGGGGCCAGAGCCAGGGGCACTGTTAGTGGGCGTAGAATCTACAAAACATCAAGGAGTTAGACGCAGTATGCGTGCTCACACTCTGCACACAACACACATGCACTGAGGCTTAGCAAAACAGCTGTAAGCCTCACGACAGCTTAATGCGTATGGTCACAGCTGCCTGATTACAATGGTATTTTTTTACATCAAAGTGCAATAGCCATCATGTAATTATAATACTACAACATATGCTTGTGTTGCTTTTAGATAATATTTTAAGAAGTGATAATAAGCTATTGAAGATTGTCTGCACACGTAACAGAAAAAAAGGAATTCAACACGTAGTCGGTTATGTTACACACCCATTAGCTCCAAAGCCCTCTTTTTGTAAGGAGTCATGATGTTTCCATCTCTCCTCTTTAGCATGGGGCTGCTTCTCCTCTCCGCCACCTTCTGCTTCAGTCTGGATCGTACCTTTAGGTTGGGCTCGGAGGCTAAAAATAAAAGACATTTTTCAGTAAGTCTGGATCGTATGGAGATAAGTTATGCTATCATGTGAGTGTATTCAAACAGGATGTGTTTATACAGCCTCAGTAAGGGAATGTATCAATGAAAGAATAAATAACAAGACTAACATAAAACAAAAAATAAATATGTCCAAAAAAAAGCATTGTTGTCATGCCCTGACATGTTACAACTTCAGTTTCGTAGAATTTCCAAGCAGGTTTCAGATAAATTAAATGAGTCAGGATTGGGCCCATTTCCACCTCATCTGGACTAAATTAGGTTGAGCAACACACAGGCTCTAAGTGAAATAGTCCGCTACCTGCCGCCCTGGTGACCACAGTCTGATACAGTAGCAACAGTTAAACTAACACAAAAACATGGCAGATGTTTGAGGCTCTCCCCACACTCTCCTCTTCCTAATGCGAACCAGAGATACCCAAATACACAATCAGAGCACATTACCAAAAAGCCTCACTCACACACAGCCTGGCCTCAAGTGATCCAGACTTATTATTAATGCACTTCCCCCTCGGCGCTGACCACCAGTATCCTTCATGACAGACAATGCTTTCAGACTTTCCCATTTTTCTTTATTATGGATTAAATATGTTGATCAAATGTTGACGTTTTGGCTCATTTTATTTTATTTGAACACTTTTTAAGTGGGTCAAATTTACTCAGCAGGAATGGTCTGGTCCAAGACTGCTATTCTAATAATGCTTCAATATAATCACCAAACTTTTGTAAGATACCCGAGATGACTTTTTCTACAAATTTTTGACAAAAATTGGCAACTGAGAATAAATTTTTGCCATGCAAATCAATGCCTATAGATAAACAGACTGGAGGTAAATGTTAAGAATGGGAAGCAAAAAACAAATAGACCCTTTAAATAAGTACTGATGACATGATCATTAAGGTTGTTGGAAGAACTATATCTTTGACGCATTTGACGAAGAAAGAGATAAACAAGGACCAGAGGATGAATCATAGAAAAGAATTCATTTTGAATCATGTAACCATCGCTTATATGGATGCAACACTTTTACGACCACTGAACCGTGACTCTGTTAGTTATGTCTTGCAAAGACTTCCCGTCAACCTTTTAGGAATGAAAAACTGCAGCTACCTTCACACATAAATAAATAAGCAGAATGGATAAGCTGATTTTTTGACTGAAAGCCAGAGCACAAAGCTGTGCTAAAGTTATGTAAACCCTCTGTTACACAATAGCCAACCTGTTTCAATTATTTAGCGGATCAATAATTAAACAGGCCTTCCGAAATGTACAATATACAGATATACTTTACATAGGGAACACTGCGGGGAGGAGGAGAGGGAGAAGCGATGGGGGCAAAGCTAGGAGAGTGGGCCAAATGCTGCTATTTCTGGCTTTTGTCAAAAGCAGCAAAACCCTCTTCCCTAATACGTGGCACAGACCTCTAATCCTGTGGGTGTGAGGTAGAATGAAAGAGAGCGAGGGAGGAAGAAAGGAGGCAGGAGAGATAAATGGAGAGAAAACGCTGTTGGGAGTCTTATGAATTTGCTTCACGCCCTGCTGCCTTGATTGCTTTCTATTTTTACACGCTGCTGCCACCAAGCTACGCATCCCAATTGGTCGCCACGGGAACGCCAGACAGCAGCTTGTGAACAAACACTTTCTCACTGGTCTCTATGGAAAAAAAAAGCCCGGATACGCAGTGCAACAGGAGGTAATGATGGCGGCGGAAAAGCATAAACTCTGAGCACCTGGGTCACTTCTGTTCCGACGTCTCAGTTAATGACAACATTACTGTGCGGTCGTAAATCAATCTCCTTACGTTATCGCCACTTAATCAGAACTTTAGCTCTGCTGTCACTGTGAGCACTTGTACCCATTAGAGATTGGACCTGGACAGATGGCTGAGTGGAAAGCTAAGGTGTGTGTTCTCTACATAAGGAGGCCAGCTACGCATTGTTTTGGGCATCCTTGTTTTAATTAATGCTGAACAGAAAAAAAAATAATAGTGCTCATTATTTCAGAAACATTTTTTTTAGCCAAAGGTGCATTCCTTTTCACCTTAGACGTTCAATCTTTTAGGATCAGCACCTTAATTTCTTTTAATAAATCTTTCAGATACAAAAATCCGATTATATTCTTAGCACACAGGCTCCACACAAACCTCACTTTGTTTTACTTTGGGCTTTTTACAGTTTTACCTTTGCAGGATTATTTTTGAAAATCTTTCCTGCACCTGCTGAATGCACACATTTAGTAACTGGGTCAAGACTAGGGAGGGTGTTGCACTTCTTACTGCTAAGCTGCAACTATTCTTGCCACAGACTATCGCGTGCCCTCGGCCTGTTGCAGTACCAGGAATTGAAACAAAGAGGATATATACCGAGTAAACAAGTTAATCATGTAAAATTCTTTAAACTACTTGAGTGAGTAAAATAGCGACAATGACACTAACACTATTGTTTACTTTTAGGCAAGATTTACCAACTATTATCAGGGCACCTAATAGCAGAGGTCATAATTAGAGACTAATAATCTAACAGGTTTGCACTCGTTCACTGTTACTCATTTACTAAATTTCAGTTAGTTTCAAGGTTTTCCTAAAAAACACAACATTTGTTTAGGGTAAGCACTTGGTTCCCTTTTTTAAGGGTGAGGAATTAAATGCAAAAAGCTTACTTGAATATGAGAAAAGACAGCTACTGATCACCAAGTTATGAGCTTGTGAAATAAACGCTGCACATGCATCGCAAACCTCATCGTTAACCTCAGAGTCAAAGAGTAAAAGAGGATGCTGAGCCGCCCGGCCGACTGAAGCAGCGGGGAGTCTAACGCGGCGCACTCGAGTCTTCTCCACTTTGTTTTGAGAGAGCTATCTTTGCTTAAACAAACAGTCCTGTCGAGGTTCATCCTGCCAGTGCCAGTTCTAAGACGGCAACACCTGCCAATCAGCTATCAGTGACAGCCGGTGGTTCGGGGAACAACACTACCTTTGTGCATCCCCCTCGCGTGCCAAGCTCTCAGAGGGCTTTAATGAAGACAGGCAGGAAGTGGGGGAGGAAGGCCTGAGCAGGAAATGACCACATATAGATCCAGGAATCCAAAGGGTTAGAGGGTTAGAAGTAGATTTATCAGTGCAAGCGACTGAGCCATAAATGGATGCACGAATGTGTCTGAGAAGCGGGGAGAACGAACTGTTATCCTTCCCCCTTTTATTTGTTTAAATGGGCCTTTCTGTACTTGCACTGAAATGCAAACAATGCCATAAACAGTCTCTCTGTTGTGTTAGATAAATGATTTTCCACTTGTTGCACCCCTTACATCGTGTCTTTGTCTAAAGGTACGTCTCAAAAGTATAAATAGATATTTAGAGGAGATATTCCTCCTCCACTTCACAAAACGGTAACGCACATCAGAGATCAAGATGCAATATAAATAAAATTTCACACAGCTTTCATTTACCTTTCTAATATTTGCTCTTGACATGAACTGGCTTTATTTTATAAGGTATAATTCTTCTTCCTGATCTCCAAATTGTGTACACGCACAACACGACAGGCCTGTAGTTAAATAACTCAACAAGTAGAACTGTTTTCCAGTGTAATTAAAAGAGACACAGAAGGGAAAAGAAGACAATATAATTTGATAACCTCATTGCCAAATTATGAAGCTTTTAACCTGGCAAGCTTTTATGCTTTTGCAAACCAAGAGCTGCAGGAACTCCTCAAACTTTAAACCAACAAACCTGAGCTGCTTTTTAGTGACAACCTGTGTTTTTTTAAAATAGTTTTTAAAGCCCGTAAGTCAGGAGAAATTATTCTGCCATAATTCTTTCATTTACCGCTAATCAGCTTCAGAGAGGCCTTTGAACTGGGTTTATTATTATAACATAGGGAAAAATGTGGGCCTTGTTAAGCTAATATTGGCAAGCTAATATTAGCACAAAAAAACAGCAGATCTATGCTTGTGAAAGAAAAACATGTGAAAATTGCAGTGCCCGTGTCTGTCTATCATGTTTTAAAATGATCCAAAAAAAGAATCAAGAAGACAAAAAAAGAAAAAAACAAGTTAACTTTCGCATGTTTTGCGTTGAGCCCTGGAGGAAACACGGGGGTGGGCGCAATGAGCCTAATCTTTAGAAAGTAATAAAATGACTAGCAGAAGAAAGCACACTGAAATAGTTAAATTAGATGGCTGTATATTTATGTATGTACAGTATTCATATGTATTTGCATTTTTATTTCAGTGGTGTCTGCATTTGCAAATTAGCAAACCTGTCTTCCTCAAGGGGAAGTCGTCCTTGCTCTCTACGGGCGACGGCAGAGTATACTGGCAAGTGGGCGATGTGCCGCCCAGAGGTGGAGAGCTTTGGTCCAGTGATGTGTGGTGAGAGGACCTGTTAATACAAGAATAAATCAAATAGCTGTAATATATGTTTCTGTGTGACCCAAACATGGCATTTTATCGGGCTCTAAATCAGTGGAAAGCACTTACGTATACCAGAGTTTTGGGTGCTGAATGAAAGAATGATTAGCTCCATTGCTAGCAGAGTCTTTAGCTGATTTGCTCAACAGAAACTCTTGGAGTTTCTGCTTCACTTCCGTACTAGCCACTGCACCTGTGAGACCAACACACGGAACGGAGGGGATTGGGGTTAACCTAGGGCTATGATTAACAACATATAATTCCATGCTTGTTGCTTTCAGATATCTGTTTCTATATCACATTCACATAAAACTGAGATTCAGATCTGCCCTCTTCTCTATAATCCTTTTAGAATATATTTACTAGACTCTCCAACAAAATTATGTAGGAAGATCTCCCCCTAGTGGTCTAAGAGCACTATATTAGTCCTGCTAGAGTGATCCTGCACAGAGATGTTCTTTCAAATCAGGTGGTTACAGTTGCAGGGTACAGTTTCAACTTTGCCCTGACAAAGTCATAAATCTCATCTATTATTAGGTATAAGGTAAAAACAGAAATGAAATACTATATCCGGCTCGATTTTCATTGTGCTGTTCAAAGACATTTTCCCCTAAACACTAAACTTAAATGTCACCTGCCAACTTTATGTCATTCGCTGGTTAAGTATCGCTGCCATCATTGCTTTATTGTTTTATTGTTTCGTTTTATCTGATGTTTAAAGCACATTTGAGCTGCGTGGTTTACCTTGTTGCCAGACGTCATCCAACAGTTTGAGCAAATACTGAGAAAAGCAATAGCCAGAGGGCAATTTCTCCTCTAGTCACGCTCACCTGTGCAGTCTGAAAATTATACTTTCCATGATTTTGTATTTATTTATCTTTTGTATCGCATCTAATATGACTGAGAACTGATTATCACCAACCTAAGCACAGAAATATCCAAAGCATCTGCCTGACTAAGATTAAGAGGTAAAATGTGTTTATATTAACTTATCTTTATTGTTTTGTATAGTACATCTATTAGTTATAACAGCAGATATTGGAAAAGATTTTGTGAAAGTGTTTATTACAATAAATATTTAGGTTCATGATGCCTACAAAGGTGATGCTTTCCACATTTATAAAAGTTTTATAATAGTGGTGACAGAAGAGGTTCTTGGTCCAAAGGGAATATTTTAACGAGTGTAACATCAAGCTTTACTGTAGTGAAGCTTTCCTATCCAGCTGTTGTATGCATATTGTTCTTCAGCCGTTCAGCTAATGTGATGTGTTAAAAAAAGGATTGATGGGTTAAAACATGTGGCCCCATGCTTGCTTTCATCTGTGTCCTTTAAAAAATATATTAAAAAACTATTGGTAGCGGTGACGGTGTCGAGCTCTTACTCTCTCTGGAGCGTTCCTTGCCCCTGAGGCTCAGGCTGGAAATGTGGTGTTCTCGTCGATGCTTCTCCTGCTCCTTCTCCTGCTGGCTCTGCTGCTGCTGCTGCTGCTCCAAACGGCGCTCCTTCTCTGCAAGTTCCTGCTGTTGTTTCATGGCCTGGAGCTCCTGCTGAAGCTGGGAAGCATGTAGGCATCACATCAGCATGAACACAGCACTTTTTTTAAATAAATCACAGTGGCTTTGGCTAAATTTTGCACTTTCTATTTTGCAGTGATGGCTAACTTTGTGTTTGACGGTAAAAAACTAAAGTCATGCTGAGCTAATGTATTGCTCAACACTTTGCCCTGCTGCGCTGAGTTGTTTCCCCTTTTTTGCACTTTTTTTGATGTTTTCCTTAGTTATACAGTTTTCTAGTGATCTGCTATATGTCATGCTGTTTTGTGTTGTTTTGTGTTGTGTTGTGTTGTGCTGTGCTGTGCTGTGTCTCCGTACAACTGTTCTAACCTTGAGGTGCTCCTGGAGCTGAGCCTGGTGCTGACGGGTCAACTTTTCATGCTGCTTCTGGAACTCGCTGATTAGCAGCTGCTTCTGGATTTGCTGCTGTTTCTGAATGAGGAGCAGCTCCTGCTGCAGCTGCCTCTCCCACAGTCCTGGGTCCGAGCCTGGCCCCAGCATCCTCAGATCTGTGCGGAGGTCCAAAGGAGACAAGGGCTCCACAGCCAATGGCACGTCTGGTTTAATATCCACTGTGGCACAGAAACGGCAGAGCAAAAAGAGATTTGTCAGTCCTAATTGTACCCTCAACAACTCAAGTCGGAATCAGAGGAGGCTTTGTGCAATCTATAAGGAATCTTAAAAGTTACAGATGACAGAAGCAAAGTGAAGACTAAAGAGGAGAGAAAGACAAGGTTCGGAAAGGAAAAGCAAATTCTATCCCATGATCCTCAGAAACCTGCAATTATAATAGTTTCTATAAACAAACACGGGATCACATCCGTCAGCGCAGAGTCTACTGGGAGTAGCTGCATATGGACATTTGGAACAAAATATTTAAGTAGTTATGTAGAGTATTTATATAAGCCCTGTCTTCCCAGTTGATAAATAAATAAAGGGATTCTGTCAGGCAGATATCCCTTTTTAACATAAATAATTTAAGGTGAAGTAGATTGGGAATCTGTAAGTTTGCAGATCCATGCTTCTGTGATCTCTCTTTTTCTGTTCTCGAGTGCAGATGCTGCAATGTGCGCATTGGTAAGAGCTGCCTCTATTATAAGTAATTGCCAGATACAAAGTGAGAGGGCATCCCTTTGGTCTCCAAGCTCTATATATAGCCTGTTCCACAGAGAAAATCGATTGCTGGTTAAGAACATAGGAGACAGGGCTACTTCATCTCTCTTCTCCATAGAGGATGTTTAGTGATTGTACAATATTTTCCTTATTGCTTTGCCTTTGCTTTAATCCACACTACTCTATCCAGTTTAAGTAACATTTTTTTTCTGAAGAATCACATCTCTGAACCAGCTTTAGGTATTATAAAAGGTATTCGTGTGTACATTTGGCCAGTGAATAAAATAAAAATGTCCAATCGCTAGAAAAGTAGACATGTTAGTCATGCTGATCATGGTGTGACATTCAAGGGAAGATACGCATTGTCCAGACTGTATAATGCCGCTTCCATTTTTAAACCAGAGAAATATTCAAAGCTACTTAAAATTCCAGTGGAGCTGGAGGGGAGAGTTATTGAGTGCATTCATTGCCTTAATCTTCTCGAGGGTCACATCTGAGAGAACAAATACCACACCACCTGTTCTTTGAAAGCTGAGCGAAAACTGACACTTCATATAATAATAATCTTTCGTTGGGTTCTGTTACGCAATAATACTTTTTACACTAAAATGCCACAAAAAAAAGGTTTAAACCTGCTAAAAAAAAGAGCCAGTAGCCAACAGTTAGGAAGCAGAAACCCCCACCCTCCACCCCCACCCCGTTCACTGATGCTGTGAAGCTCACTGGCGTCCATTTGTTTTGCCGTGTAGCCTGTTTTTCATTGCCACCATTCCATGTGTATGCGGCGGTGATGATTATAAATAGAAACATAAAAGCAAGTGGCGCAATCCTGGTCTGTGACAAACCCCACACCCTAGTATCCACCACCGTAACTCGCCGCTGCCATGGCAACGCTGGCGACGTAATTATGTCTCCCCATTCTGCAGTGATCGAGTCTCACTGCATGTCATCTTCTGCCTACATTGGCAATGTGACATGTTGACTATTATATCAGCTTTTTGCCTCTTATATAAGAAAGGAGTCCCCACTAGAGAGAGAGAGAGCGAGAGACAGAGAGAAAGCATTACAAAACCCACCAACACAAACACTCTCACACACACAAATACACACACGCATATTTGGGAGAGAATCGTTGGTTAGGTGATAAGTTGTCTTAAAACATTTTCAAAAAAGTGAAGGCAGCTTGAGGGGACTCCCGTGCTGTATATTTCCTCTCTGTGTTCTAAAAACAGCTCCAATCAAAAGACAGAAGAGGGCAACAGCTCGGCAGGCGCGGAGAACAGGCACCTGTAGAACAAACCCTTCCCGTCTGACAGGGAATATTAATCATGGCTTGCAAGCACTTTACAAAGGACTCTTTTGTAGCGGACGCTGTTCCAGGAGCAGCCGTGACCCTGTGAACCGTCGAAGGGTTCGGAGAGTCAGACAACATTAGTGCTACTTTTTCATAATGGACCTAAATATAGCAACAAAAAACACCTGCTGCCTGAGAGAATTCACTACTGTGATACCTAATTAATCTCATATTTCATTCCGTACTCTTACTGCGACTGGCATTAAGGACCTCCACTTTGATCTGCACGTCAAGCTGAGCCTCCATCACAAAATCTCATACAGTGGTTTAACATGATGGGAAGGGGGAGGGAGGGAGGAAGAAAGGAGAGAGGAGGAGGACCATGAAAGCTTAAGCCACCTTTGATAACCAGGACTGTATGCGATGGCCCTTGAGGAAACCTTAACAGCCTCATGTGCCTGTTCTATTCTTGTCTGGTTTCTGTTGGCAAGAATAAAGCTGAATGGAAAGACAATGTTAAAGGAAAAAAGTAAAGCCCTAAAGCAAGGGTGGCACCGTTCCAACCACACTGAAGCATCTACCTTTTTAAAGTACAATTTGCAACTAACAATTCTCATCATCAATATTATCGTCCGTGAACAGTCCTGGATATCATCTCCGCTATTGTAAATTTACAGTTATATAGATGCATTTAAATAAAATGCACCTCGAAACTACCCAAACCGAAATGTGCTGTTTCTGTATCAAAAAAATACGGAACCACCAGTAACTAGGTCTAAATATAAGTGCTTTTCTGAGCAGGGTCTTAATATAGACAATGTGCGAGAGGCTGTCACAGTTGTGAGGCCGCCTGCTCAATTTAACATGGGCAAAAATAAAAGAGCAGTGTCACATTTATGTAACTTTCAGGTCCTTTTTCTAAATGATCACTCACAAGGAAGAGCCTTCCACTTCTGGTTCAGTGGTCTGACTGGAGATCATGGATAATTTTGATGAGTCTTGATTGGTACAAAGCGCACAGAAGTGTCTCTAGGCGGTGGTAAACATGAGATTTATGAATGACAGGTCCCAAATTTGTTTTTAGCACAAGGGAGCAACAAGCACCCTGCCCCGTGCCCAAATTCCTCCCTGTGGAGGGCCTGCCAAGGGGGGATTGGGTGACTCATGGCCTGTGACCACACTCCCAGTGCAGCGTCGCACCGCCAGTGTCCCCAAAGTGTTTATTTCTATAACCGATCTGCCTCTCATTAGCCTTGGTGGCGGTTAGGGTGACAATCACGGCCTTAATTTGAGATGTTGGATGGTTATCTTTTTTTGCCTCAGGCCACATTAGCAGACTTCCCATCGTAGAGAGACACATCACCAGTGACACTACTATTACACATGAGGATACCAAAAGACATATGAAGATGCACACTGCAAAATATTAACACAATAAATCAATAACGCAGGCTTTGTTTGACTTCCAGGCTAAAATAATGCTTTAGCATTTTTTGAGAGCTTCTAAACTGACTATTAAAATGAGGATGGAGTTATTAATATGGTAAACGGTGTCTTCTGACTATAAATACTGCAGGTATTCTTAACCAGCTGTTTGCACCTGGGGGTATATTCTGGTGCCACTGTGTGAGACTGAAGAAAAAAGGCACATAAAGCTTCTGTTCACTCACTTCTGTTCAAAAATGTCTGTTGGTAAACCAGTTAACAAGTATTAACATAAATGCTTATTTAGGGCTTATCTGGGGCTTAGTCTAGTTTCAGAGATGTGTTTAAATAACAATAGCACTCGTGCAACATGTACTATGGAGTCTATTCAGAACACATCCAGTTATTTCATTACAATTCTGTAATGAAATAACCAAGTGCTAATATTCTGTAAATATTAGCACTTTGATTCTAAAAGTTAAGATCAATAAATTAGCGTAAAAAAATTTCAGCAAACAAAAAGTATGAAATTCATATAAATGCAGCATTAGAGGTTGTTGCTGTTATGTAACTCGACTTCCACCAGTTTTCCCAATAACTGCTTTTTTTGTTTGATGAAATTAAAACCCGTACAAGGCCAAAAACATCACTACAAGTGCAGCTGTAGTTGTGTTTTTCCACTGAACCACAGGAGTGTGCACAACAAGAAGGATACCATCTTCACTTTGCTGATACTGCTCCTAGACCGTTATGTATAATTTGCATTTTATTAGTTATTTGCCCATTTGAGCATCAAAATAACGAAACACTATGAACTGCACTTTCACCGCGCATGTTGTGAACGTTTCGTGTGAAACAGAGAGGGTTGCTGATCTAAATTCCCTGTCTGACAGTATAAATAGAACCAGATACAGAAGATGTTTGAGGGCAAAAATAAGCTGATGCTTGGGACTGCAATGTGGTGCTGGATCTCTCATTAAGTGCCTTGTTATTTTGAGCAGCTGGCATGTCTAAACCAGGAAACAGGTCTTTATTTTTAAGACTCAGGCTCGTCCTTGCAGCTGAGCCAGAGCTGCGGTCTGCAGGCTATCTACTAACAAAGAGAACTGAGCTGAGCCACCACAGGCCTCTCACTGAGAGGAGCCAGGAGTCCAGTTGTCTCCCGTCCTACCGTCATAGCTAATCGTCTTATAAAACAACATATATATGAAACTGTTATCCAGGCACAATGTAGAAAGCCCAGCAAAGGACAAGTAACAACTGGGAAGTCCTTCTGTAACACGGCCAGCTGATCCTAGAGTCACTTAAATTCCAAATAAATCAATCAGCAAGAGTCAATTACCTTAGCTCGCTGCACAACCACAAACCCTCTAACCATCCATTAGCATAAACAACATGAATATCGAGATAAACAGTGAGAAATATGCATCTTGTATTTCTAATTTTTGATGATCAAACTGTTATAACACTTCTACAACATTTCAGAAGCAGAATCAGCTCATTCTCATAATGAGTCATTTTCATGCAGTGAAACAAAATAAAATTCTTTGTATTATTTTGAACCATCTCTTTTTCAGTAAGCACTTCAAACACAGATGAATAGATCAAGGATATGGACAAGGGGACTTGAAATGTAGGCCACTGTTATTGTCTGAAAGGTCCCCATTAATATTTTACATGCAGGGAAAACTAATTACTTTTTTTCCCTGTTTGTCAAGAGCCCATCTGAAGACTGTTTTAATCACAACTTTGATGGTGCTGTCACTGTGCAAAACAAAAATGCAACGGAGCCCTCCTTCTTTGCCGATCCGCTTGAAACGGCAGACAAGTACAGTATCATATAAAAGGTCAAGCAGTTTTCTTTAGAAAACAGTTCACAACAAACCTATTCAGTCAGTGCAAGGACCGCGTCATCAACAAGAATCCGCACAGATAGAGTGTCATGAAAATATAACAGCCAATGATTGAGCTCTCCCCGTGTCTAAAGGCACTGTACCTGCTATGTCTACAACTCTTTCACAACACGCAGTAAACTCACGGAAAGACACCTCTGAGCAGCTTCCTTAGACAAATAATGTTACTCACTGTGGACTGATTTGCTGTAAAGTGGAAAGAAAAAATTAAACAGACAAATGACAGAATCCTCTATAAATATCTGTTCCAAACCATAGTTATATCAGGACCTTGCTGAGATGGAATGATAACGCACAGACGCCTAATCTTAGCAGGCTAATGCCATAAGCTGAAAATAACTCACCTAAGAATAGCTGACCCACAGAATAAGCAAGGAGCCCGATTTCAGGCGCTCTGTATAGCTGTTGTTTGGCTCGTAAGCCGCTAAAGTCAAAGGAAGAAAGCTCTGCTCCTGTAGCCTGATAGTCAAATAACCTGCTCTATTGACAGACGTGGAATGTGTCATCTCTGTGTCATCCCCGGGACTTATTTTTAAATCTTTTCACGTTTACCCCACTGCCTCTTCGTGTTTTCAGTTTGCTTGCCTGAATCTTTTTGGTATTTTTAAAATGTACATTTCACTCTGGGTTTTTGGTGGTGTTTTTTTTTTTTTTCTGTTGGATATGCTTAAAAAAATCTTACTGTACATGAAACTAAAATTATTCAACATCCTGTTCCTCACATTGTGGGCTTATTTCAGAAGTAGTAACAACTTAGTGGTCATAGCACATTAAATTAAGCAATGGTATGACTTTGCCATTACTCATGCTTCCCAGCGATCCAAACAAGAATGGAGTTTTTTTAACTCTAAACTAATTTCTCCAAACATGTTTTGAATTTTATCAATAGCCGCTTTGAGGGAAAAAAAAACAAAAACCCAATGCAAATACGGTGTGACTCATCTTTCGACAATACAGAGAATAGAGCTTACTCATACTGATGTCATGTACTCAATTCAATTCTCAGGTCAGAAATAGAAACAGTCGAGAGAGAAACCTTTCACATGTCCCCTCAGTATTTCTATCACAGTTCTTCCTGTTCCCTGAAAAGTGCATGCTGACATGGAAGCTTGAAAAACACAGCATCCCTGTCATGTTCACACTGACTCGTTTCAGACAAGCAGAGCATGGGAACAGCGTTAACACACATTCTCTCATTTTAGCAGAGCACTTTTTAACTCAAAGCGTCCTCTGCGTCTAAATAGAGAAGCACAATATTTAAAGCGGCGCATGTTATCGCAAGCTTAAATACCTCGATTCAGGAAGAAGTGCCTGGTCGTACCACGCTGCTGTGCTGAGAAGCTTTGAGTTCTCTTTTCGCACAGAAAGAGAGAGATCGGGCGAGCGCAAAGAGTTGAGAGTACGGGAGAGTGAGAGAGAAGGACAGAGCGAATGTGTGCACGAGAGGCACAGTGGATGTAAGACAGCAGGGAAGTAGGAAGAGATTTAAAGACAGAGGGGAGACAGAGATTGGGATGCAAAGAAGGTGGAAAAAAAAGGATAAGGCATTCCTCAAGGGGAGTGGAAACACCAGGCTGTGTGATCACCTGAGTTGTTCACGTTGTGCATCTTGCTCGGGTTGGGGAACTGCTGGTGTCCAACGCGCCCTTCTGTTATGGAGAAACTTGACTCGCCCTCGTAAATCGTCTGCAGCATACTCCACTCAGCACTCAAGTCTCATTGCAAGCCTTGTGTTTCCTGACACCAAGAGCCAACCCTCAGCCACTCCAGGGGAGAGACCACGACAACAGGCAACTCTCTCCCTTCCTCTGTCTCCTCCTCTGAGAAACTACTCTCACTGAAGCGCAATAACACAAGCAGCATACACTCTCTCTGCAGGGCTGGTACTCTCCCGGGTGCCCTGCTTTAGTCTGTTCCAAACACTAACACAGTGTTTGGAGAAGAATCCAGCTTCTTTTCCTATTTGCCTCTCTCTCTCTCTCTCTCTCTCTCTCACTCTCTGTGATTTTTTTCTTCCTCTCTCTTCAGCAAAGTGTCTGATCAGAGACTGAGAAAAAATGTAAAGCTGAGTTGCTAGGAAAGCCGTGTAGTGTGTACTGAGCACCGCGCAGAGGCAGTAATGCAAGCTGGGGAGGGAGCAAGCTTCATTTGCATGTGAATCAACAACTGCGTGGCCCACAGGTGACAGAAATAGAACAATGGCCAGCCCTGGCTAAAAATAGGTCAGGCGAGGCGCAGGGATTGGAGCAGCATTGATGCGTTTAAAAATACCACACCAAACACAGCTGTCTTCTTCAGCTCCTGCCAGAAGGCATGTCTCCTGACTCCCTCTCTGCAGATGGAGGCTTGAATCCTCTATTCTCTCTTTTCTGATTTGTTGAACCTGTCTCTCTCTCTCTCTCACACACTCACTCTATTTATGTCTTCATTTTGTCCTCTCAGGTATATGGATGGAATGATGCATTTTTGTTCTGATGTACCCGCGAGAGGGAAAGAAACTTTACATGTGCACTTGATAGCAGGCGTTTTGCAAAGCAACTGATTGCCTGTTATTATGAATCACAAAACCAGTGAAATGGTGTATTAACAATTTTTTGCGATGGGGTATTTCGACAAATGCAACCAAACACCGGTGCTCTCAGGCGTAATCTGCATGTGTGACAAAAACGCAACAGGACGTGTTAAGACGAGCGAGACATCTTAAACGAACAGAAGAGTGTTCATTTAAGATGATTTAACATGTGGAGTGTTACCTCACTGCATTAGCTCGGTATATGTGTGGGGTTCAGTGTGTATTCAGGGCAGTGATGCTACTCAGGAAGCATGCTTTCAGCTAACCAAGGAAGCCAACTGTAAGATGCCATAACAGCATGATCGTAATTACATAAACCTCTCAAACTGTGTCAAGAGCACTTTTCCAGGATTGCAAATCCCATTCCCTTGAAACACTCTTGATACTGTTTAATGGAGGATTTAAGAACAAACAAAACACTACACTCCCCATTTACAATCAATAGAACCTAAATTCTAAATTCAAGAACTAAGCTGCTATATATACTTGGATGTTTTTCATTAATATTACAAGACAAAGATCTATATATTCCCACTGTAGCCCATAAAAGCCAAGTCACATGTTTTAGCTGACCACTGATGCAGGGCTGGGTTTGTGGCCAAGCAGCCTGTGCCTTTAAATTTTTCATCTTCCTTCATAATTTGACCTGTCCCCCAGCCAGGGGCGTGGAGCCAGCATGGCTATTTTTAGGTCCCGAGCTCTGACGACTGGGCTACAGAGACACAGAGAAGGAGTTTTACTGTGTTGTTTCAGCTGGACAAACATTTAACCCCTCAATCCTTTTTATCAAAGCACAAACCAAGAAGCCAAGAAGGAAATGCACAGCTTGCAGGCTTAGCCCAGACACAAAACACAACTCTGGGGCTAATGTTTGAGCATGTTGGCTGATTTGATTATTTATACACAGAGCCATCAGCAACAGTGTTTACAGTTTTTGGGGAGGTTATTTTTTATAGAAAACATATAATGGAAAACATATCTTCATATAATCTGTACAATAGTAAGGAAAATTGCTTCTACAAAAAAAATACCAACAGCATAAAACAATCAACGAATGATTGAATGAATGTTTATAGCGCGAGTGATACCTTACAGATTAAGTAAACTCCAGACTATGGTAGAATTTATGTCGGATATGTGAGCGATAACAAGCCTTCAAGTTCAAGGTAAGGATGGCTAAAGACCCAGAGCTCCATCTGTCACAGTATCCGTCACACCGGGCAAGCTCTGACCCCGTAGGCTGGCCTTAGTCATAGGCTAAAGCATAATTAATCAAGAGAGGAAGTAAAGCTGTCACGTGAATGACAATTATTATGACAAAGGGATTTCTATTTTAAAGTCCTATTTTATTATATTCTATTTCTTCATCAAATCCTAAAATTAAAAGGCCCCTGTGCAATGTTCGTGTGTGTTTTCCACTACTACACAACAAAATACTATATTTAATATTTTTGCCATTAGGATGACTAAAGATCATGTCTGGCTTAGTGTTATTTTTTGATTTACTTCATTTTTTTATAGAAACGACAAAACGTACACACAGATTTATGCTTCAGTTGTTCTACAAATGTAGAAAACACAAGCACATTACTCTGCTCTATTACAGGGAGCAGACACACATGTTTAAGTCCCAGTATCTTTTTGAAAAGAAGTTCAGGTCAACCTGCCCTGGTGCATGTCAGAAAAACAAAACAGAAACGTTTCACTGGGACATGTTAGCGGAGATTAACCTACACTTTTTATTTATAACTAGCTTCCTGAGGCTGATGAGGGATTGTGGGATTGGAAATAGCTGTCCAATAGGCAGGGTCCAGTAAACCTGCAATGTGGCAAGCCCATTATAGCTCCTACTGCGTCACTGGCGGCCTTTGTCTACTTTAGTCCTATTAAAGCATTTAAGTGTGAACGTCAGCGTCCCTGCTGGAGAGCCACTCTACTCTGCTCTCGGGTGCCTGGGCTCGACTGTCTGTCACCTCCCTCACATCAAACACAAACTATGTGTCTCTCTCTGTGTATGTGTGTGTGTGTGTGCATGTTTTGTCACCAGAGCACTAATGTGGAGTGGGGAATTATTAGTGATGAGGGAACAAGTGGGCTAGATCAGTGAAGGGCTCATAGCGCTTTCCAAAATTAAATGAACGGCCATTATAAGCTGTTTTAAAGAACACCCTATACAAACATATAGCACCCATATGCACATTACCATTATGCTGTTGCCGTTTTTAGATTGACTCTAACTTTGTCAATTAACGTGCAGCTTTCATGCTATGTGAAAAAAAATTGATGCTCTTGTTTCAAATGAGTCTACTCATATTACTACAATCACTGTAGCAGCTTCAAATCACCTCTTGAAGTTCTCTGGCATAATCACTATAGCACTGATGCCTTGTGACACACTGTGCATGATGAAACCCAGCAGGGAGGCAGAGTGAAGAAAGAAGGGAGCAGAAGTAAAGTGTTGCAACAGACATGGGAGGTGGACGAAGCTCACTCGTTCTAATTTGATCTGGCTAGGAAATGTCTTATTCTCCTTAACAGAGGATGACCTGCGTGTGGGAAGGAATGAGTCAGGTCTGCTTTGTTGTTCTCTGTTATTTGAACTTCAAAGGCAACCATGCAGCTCAGCGGGGGTGGTGGCGGGGGTCATCTACTGTTAAATAATCTGATTACACAGTGGATATCCAAGCACTCTTCCATGATCTTAATCGATAAACTATAAAATTCATTTCCCTGGCTTTCTGCCTGCAATGGTTCAGATTTCATCATGTCACCTTGGGAGGACTGTGGCGGATGTTATCATTGTCGAGTACTTATTTCTCCATTCAGAGGGGGATGCTCCTCCCCAGAGAGGAGTTGCATAATAACAGCAACTTCTCATAAGTTACCATGCACCTAAATGGCACCACCCTCTCCCCTGAGCTTCGTCTCTCTGTAGAGGCCACCACGCAGCTCCAAGGGCACCCCTGGTACATGAGGGAAATTACCTCTCCACACCAATTACTTCACCACCCTCCATACGTCAGCCCCTTATGAGTCACCATTGCTAACTGTGGAAGAAATCCTAGATCAATTTATAGACTCATGCCAGACTCTACATGAGCAGCGCAGCATACTCAGACCTCAGAAAGTGTCCCAGCTGAAAGCCAGGGTTGAAGTTTTGTCACTTCAAAACAGCCCATTTTCCCTTTACCCTGTAGCCAGTCTCATAAAAGCACAAAGGCCCTACAACTGCTGATTTGAAGGTAAAATCCAATTAGCCTGTATATCTGGGTGAGTTATGCGAGCATGTTTCCCCACTAATGATTCTGGGTGCTCTTGCTTTTATTGGGTTATTTTGTCTGGCTTCCTCTGGAATTTCCTGTTGGACTTTTCAGGGTGATATAGGTTGTACTTAACAGGTTGGATCAAATAACATGAAAAGCATTGAAAGGCGGTTATGTTTGGCAGTTAATGTTGAAACACTGCCGACAAAGTTTGGCAGTGCTGCTCCAAACACAAAAACAGACATGGAGTTTTTTGCATTTCATGTGAAGACTCTGTACGATCCAGACAACTAAACTGCATTTTCAACTAGATTTTGAAGTAAGCGTGTCTTCTTCTGCATTGTGTTTGTGAAAAACATATTTTTTTGCAATCTGCATTTATGTTTATTGAGTCAATCATATATTAGACAGGGTGGAATCCATCACCACACAACTATTTTCTTGACCTAACCAAACACAAAGCTAAAGCAAAACTCTTAACTCAAATATAATATAAATAATATAAAAATATCTGCAAAATATATATATTTATATAGTGTCAAAAAATCCTGCAAGGTATACCTCCACCACTTCATCTACCTCCTTATGTGGACATAAGGACATTTTTTTGATGAGAACACAGTTTAGATATATTGGAAGGTACTTCTGTGATGGAAGTGTAATGAAAGGGTAAGAAAACAGAGAGAAGTAAAAAAAAAAAAAAGAGAGAGAGAAGAAGAAAGTCTGAGAAATGCGAACCCTCTATCTGAGATGTAAGAGCAGACTGAACGATAAAAGGCAAAAACACAATTTCAAAGCATCCGCTTATTGTGAGCTGACATTGAGGTCAGTTTACTTTCAAACTTTGAATAGGTCCTTGATGCCATGCCTTCATCTGCTGCCATAGGCTTTCTAAAAATAGACATGTACCACAAAGGCACACTGGAAAAAGAGGGCTGCTCTCAGTACTTTTACTGATCAATGTGCTCATCTCTGCTGGAAACCATTGATCCACTGTTTGTATCAAATTGACTATGTTGTTGTTGTACAGCTTCCATCCTACATGTACTCCTGACAAGCCCGCTTTATGTTCTCCTTTGTTTCTTTTGCCAAGCACCATCCCTCATATTAACACAAACCATTGATCCTTTAAGAATATTGTTACATCAACAGGCTTAGCATTGATTAGACCTTCTGAAAGACAACTCTTAATGTCAGCTGGCATTTTAATGCACCGTTAACTAATAAATATAAAAGGGCACTTTTTTGCCTGGAACCATACTGGGTAGAATCATTGCATCCAACACGTTCTCACTCCCAACTCGTCAAACGTGTGACGCATGGTCAGGCTCCCTCTGCTGCACTTATGGACGCGCAGGGTACCCCTCTCGCGTCGGGAATTGACGTGAAGGGTCCTCCGATTGAAGAGATTGCCGGGAAGTGCCTGTTGTCGGTATATTTAGACATTTTCCAAATCACATTGTAGTGACGTATACAGAACACAATAAATTATATAATGTAAACAACTACCTGAAAAACAGGTAGAACGATACTTTTGTATGGTTTATTGCATTTACGGAGGGAGTGATGTATGCTGGGTAATGGCACAGCTAGCGACTGGGTGACTTTATTCACCCGCTTCGGCTGTTATCAGTCCATACATTAGCGTTATTAGCACAAACCAGTCCCATAGATATGGGCCATCTCCTGCTAGATTGTTCAGAAGGTTGTTCTCATCCATCCAGATGGAGGATCACTAACAGGAGCGTGGGAAGACTCCAGAATCCACTCTGGCTGGAATCCGGTGGATATGCAGTGTGTACAGGTAAGACCATTTAAACGGACAGCATTTATAGAATGACTATTAAAAGTCAGCGAGTGTCAGTAATGTTAATGTGGTTATGTTAGTAATACACCGAGTGCTAATATAACAGCTTTAAGATGCATTTGTAGATGTTATTACGTGTTTTACCGTCTTTATGGTGCTAGCTTAAAGTTACGGTGTAAACGTTAGCTTATATTGGAGGAAAGCTGTTACTGGTTAAACGATGTTAGCACAGAAATATTAGCTTCTGTCATGACTGATGAAGTTACTAGTTAATAAAGTTTTCAGTAAAGTGTTTAATCGCAGCCACAGATTGACAGCAAATATCTCGGTTAGCTTCAGTGCATCTATAATAAATATGTGCAAGTTTCAGTGCTTTGTTTAAACTGTATGATACTTATACTGACCCAGGGTCAGTGTAAAATACAATCCTAGCTGTGTGAACAAAGCCTGGCTCCTTTAATCCTGCATGACAAACCTCAGGATGCAGGTTATTATTACTCTTTCCTGCTGGCACACCTGTCACACCTGAGAGTCAGCTAGAAACTTACAGTGACGTGGACATCATGCAAAGACTGCCAGACTCTGTAATACTGCAAATGATCAGTGACTCAGGTTAACACTAAACTTTAAACGGCACCTCTGTGTCTCTGTGTGCTGAACATCTAGGATTGAGTCAGGCTGCATCAGCTGAAGCTGTTATTTGTATATATCAGTATTTTTTATTCAGGTGTGGGGAAAATACGTAAGACTGCAGTGAAGCGATGCACCAGATTAATCCCTGGCCAAAGGTATCGTACTTAAATCAGACTACTGATCCAGCCACATCAGCCGTTTGTGAGGTCTGTTTAAAGTAGACTAAAAGTGAACTGCAGGTTCCTGAGAGGTGGACTGTGAGCACAGAAACACATGTTCATACATACAGCTGCAGCAAACTTACATTAATTTTAAATAGATTTGTTACTCTGATGTCTGTCTCTGTGTTAGTCCTCTGACAGACTGGTGACCTGTCCAGGTGTGCTCTACCTGTGACTACTGGGACAGGCTCTAGCCTCTGTAATAGAAATGTTCTGTTATTCTCATTTTAAGTATTTAAGTGCTTATGCATATGCTTAGTTGTGACACTGTTATAGACTGTTCAGTGAAAGTTTCTAAAACTAGATGAACTTACTTCAGCGTCAGCAGTTTGAGAAAACAACTCCCTTTACAGGTGCTGATAAGGCCAAGGGCACAAAACAGCTTAACCATTGATCCGTTGAAGTGTGGTAGGATCAGTTTGTAACTTCCTCCCTCTTCCTTGGAATGCATAAAGGAGGAGGAGCACAACTTCTGTGGCAGCGCTGACATGACTGAACTGTGATGTTTGATGTGTGTTGGCGCAGTAATAAATAGCTTGATCACAGCTCTTTCTGTGTTGCAGACTTTATTTCAAAAATTCCACGACCCCCCCCCCCCCCCTCCCACTGTGAACCTGAATTGAATATTCAGAAGACATTTGTTTAAATAGTTCTACAAATCTGAGCTGTCGGTGTGTCCTTGGATTGTGTGGTAATAATATTAGAGCCTGCAATCTTTCTTACTGAATCTCTACTATGAGTCATGTTACCTGAGATTAATTCTATGTTTACCTGTCAGCCTGGACGAATGTGCTGTGTGAAGGAAATTAAATTAAATCAGATCTGAACTGCGTACATTTGAGGAACCTGGTCATATTTAATTGAAATATGAACCAGTGATTTTTTTGATTGCTGATTCCAAGATAGTCTTTGTGGAAATCCTGTTTGGCTTTTTGTCATTTTAATTCTCTTCTCTGTTTTCCAGAACAGTTCTCCACAGTCGCTGTCCACATGGGTCAGTGGGACCAAGAAGCACTCTGCTAATGTGGGACTCTGACCAGCAACATCCAGCAAGACCCAGACAGCGTTTTCTATCTCCCAGCTGGAGTTTTTTGTTTGTCTGTGACTGGAGAGTCAGATTTTTGTTGAGCTTCACACTTGCAGAGGTAAGTCAGTTTGCAGAGATCCCTCCCACCCTGGCTTTTATGTGCTAGATTTCTTATCTGAAACGGTAATATTTCAGTGACTGCTGCTTCTACACTCTACTGATCCCTGATGGGAGAATCATCAATTTTGGCAACAAAGAAGCCTGGTGGATGTTTGTTTACAGTCTGATGATGGGACATCATGCTCTGCATCTTCAAAGTTTGCCTCCTCATTATTATTCATACCCAGTAATGTGAAGTATGCTCATATCTACTATAACTGAACCAACCTGGTGCTCTTCATTTATGGAGGCTGTTGAGTCTGAATGTTGGATGTTGTGTATCTCGTGTTCTCTGGGCTTTGTTGTCCTCAGTCTTTTTGCAGGATCAGAAAACAAAACCAGGAGGCGCGTAAATGTTTCTTTTCCATGATGTTTCTTCAAATGTTTCTTCTGGATGATGATAAGACTGTGACACAGGATGCCACCTTTGGTCTTGTGATGAAGCAAAGCTCAGGAAGAAGTGTGATTAAATGGTACCCACATGTGTGCTGCTGAGAAGGATGTACAGGGGCACCTGCAGCCAAATCCAAGCTTCAGGTTAGTTGTAGTTGCAGAACGCTATAGACTGAGACAGCTGAGGCATCAAATGTTTGATTAAACGGATGAAAAAGAGAAGTTTCTTCCCTATAATTATCACTTCTTAAAATCTGTAGCAACTTCAAGTCTGTCAGCGTGCTGAGCATGCTCAGAATGTGACAATATATTTTTGTTCAATATTTAATTTCTTTCAGTTGCAATTGTTAAATGAAAAAAAAAAATAAAAATATATTCTTATAATTTAGCAAACTAATTTATCAAAAGAAATATACATATATCTGTATTAGTTTTAATAAATTAATTTGACACCTGTATTGAAAATACCATATTGTATTCATACAGAATCAGTTTGGTATCATTGTTTGTCTTTTCACTGATTGTTGAAACTAAGAGTTGCTTTGATCTGTTTAGATCTAAAGTATCCAAAGTTGAGCTCTGATGTTTCTTCACCCTTGTGTGTGTGATATGTGATTCCTACATGCTGGCAGAGCAGCAGTTTGTGCTCACAGATGGTGACGGTGTGGAGAGACGGTGGTGTTTCCTCAGAAGAACCAGCAGAGTCACTCGCTGACTGATGCTCGTCTGCACTGCACAGAGGAAATCAACTGACCGAGGTTTGTCCAGTGACGTGTTATGAATGTATATTTGTTTTATGCTTACAGTTATGTTTTTCTTGACAGAGGCTCTGCAGAGGTTAGACAAAGCAGAGAAAACATGTGCTTTACATTTTACTGTGATTTATTGAGATATTTGTTGCCTGATGTTCAGCAGGAATGGAGAAATGGAATCAAAGGGAGATGTTTTTGCTGTTTTTGTAATGATGTAAGTAAATCTTCAATATTATTTATTTGCTTGGTTATATTAGGAGTGTTTCTGAGTGAGGGGGGAGGAGTCATTATCCAGGTAAAGTGACGTGGATCAGTGGATACACTTGTCTCCCCTTTAAAGGAGACACTCTTAGAGAGAGACGATTAGAGTCATCCTTAAACGTTAGTGCTTTCAAATACACAAACATTTTTAAAGGACAAAAATGAACATCCAACTTTGACTGTAATACAAAATAAATCTTTGCATGTGTGTTTTCAAACTCTCAGATGGGCAGCATATCAGTCTTGGACTGTCTAACCTGCCGGAGCAGCACTGAATGACCACCACACATGAGCATGTTCCTGCAACATTCAGCATCTGATCCTTCATCTGTGTGCTGCTGCTTTTGGTAAGTAGAGTTACCCAACTACAGTAACTCTAAACACATGCCATCCATTTCTAACGGCCTGGTTACTTCCTGTCAGTTACTTTAGAAACCAAGTGGTCACCTGACCTAACACTGTTTCTTCTTCTTCCCCTTAATGTTCAAGTGTCACATGTCAAACAGCTGGAGAGGAAACTACACCAGTGTACTGGGATGTTTCACCAACACGTGCCAGATGCTGTTCCTTCATGGTGACATCACCAGAGACAGCCCCACCCACCTCAGGACCTCGCCATTGATCATGATGATTATAATGATGACAGCGAGCGGAACTAAGACTGTAAAAATCCACGACCAGAATTTTTCTTTCTAATTATTAATGAATACTGAGAGCCTCTTTCTGTGTTTTGTCTGTTTTGTTTTTTTTTTACCTCATTTGTTACTAACAAAGTTCACAAACTCACACAGTTTACATTCTGTATGTTTCCATCTTTACCAGCCACACTCTAACTGCATTTAAGAAAATGATCCTTAGAAATCGTCCTTTTTCTCTTTTGTAATTGATGATAATTCAGTGAATATACTGCGCTGCTTCCTTCTATTGCGTCACACATTGCTTTATGTTTTTCAGTGTCCAGTTATTTTTTACTGCTGTTTGAATTCTCTGAATGTTTGACCCTGTAGACTGTTTGATGGACTGCTTGTCTTCCTGTTTGTAACCGCCGCCTGTTTTTTAATAAAGATTTGGATTTCTGACTTTAACACAGCCTCTGCGTGTCCTCCCTTTGTGTCCTCTTCCTCTGTGAATGTGTTGCATGTGTCACAGATTCCTTTTATTAACAGCTTTCCCACAGTGAGTTGCATCAGCATTCATTCACAGCACATTTCAGAAGGATTCAGATTAATACAGTGATCTTACAGTCAGAATGATCCTGACAGAGTGCCACTGTAAATGATCTTTCATCAGGTAAATTTTAAAGTTCAGTATTTCAAAGCAGGAGTTATGAAGAATCATGCTGGCATTAGGACTAATAATATGTACTTAAAGTCAAAGTTTTTTAATTATGCTAGAATATTGGAAGACAATCAACTTTTACTGTTTTCCGCATATTAATTATTCTGAAATAGAGACGGTGACCCTAACTGTACAGAAGCACTAAACAGCTGACAATCTAACAGACATCATTGGCCTGAGCTGTCATGTACAGTGAGTCTGATCCTTTGCTGTGAGAGTCTGACAAGCATGTTTCTGGTCAGTTTGGAAGAAATAATATCACAATGTTGATCTTTTTTCCAATATTCCTTCTCTTTTACAACAAACTGTGATCAAAGCTACTTATGTTCACAGCATGTAATAATACTGACAGTCCAGGGCACTGTGGTCTGTTGAGCTAGGGTTAGGGTTAGCAATTCAGACATATGTAATCAATATTAAACGTCTCTGACGTGGGCCACTGTCTGCAGTGTTGGGAAATCCATACCAGGCTGGAACGAGTCAAGGTAGGTGAGCATCCACAAGAAGACACAGCAGATGCATCCTACTAATACTGACAGGACCAGGAGACTCCAGAAACCGAGCATGTTCTCTTCAGTGCCATCCTCGCCTGTCACCCTCTCTGCCCGCAGCTCTTTGAGTATGGGGTAGATAAGGGCGCAGAGAAACCCTTATTACTAATTCGTATTATAATTCAATTTTCATGAAATATTCATATTCAGTATCGGTCCTTTTATATTATAACCACGTATCCACCCAGGCTCATGGTGGGGCAGGGCTCTGTCCTGGGATGCTTGAGTACAAGGTAATGTACACCTGACCAGGTATCCAGTCTGTCAGAATTGTTTTCAATATTTGGTTCAAAAACACGAGTGACAACAAAAATCCAACTAGGATTCTTGCATATGATGAATGAAGTCTGTCTTTGACTGTATTGTCCAGCTGATCCATCAAACCCCCAGCAGGTGAACCTTATTCATGACATAACACGGCAACAATGTAAAAAATTAAACAGCAACAGTCTAAATGTAAAGTGCATTCTAAACTCCTCTTCAATAAATCATATGCAAAGAGTCATTCAGGACTGTAAAACGTGAACTACAGAACCCAGAGTCTTCATCATTAAATCTCTGGTTGCTTCATTTTTCTATCCTATATCAGATACTTTAAGGTTAGGTTAGGTAAAGTTGCATTCTCATGGTGAGGCAAATGCTTTATGTGTGTGTGTGCGTGTCATGAACGGCTATAAAAGGCCTATAATTAAAGAACAAAGCGGGGTTTGAGTTCGAGTTGCGGCAGACTGTCACTACTTGTAAATGGAACGCAGCCTTCCTGCGGCGGACAGCTAATAACAGGAATCGGACGCGGTCCAGCCAAGTCCACAGCAACCACCACAGCAACCGCCTAGCATGACCTTAAAAACATATTCTGTCTTCATAACTATCAAAAACATGAAATGATTTGCAAAGTGTTTAAGTGTTACAGCTGCAGAGAGCTATGGTGGTATCTTTGGAAGCTGTTTGCATAGCTAATAATATACGATGTAACCATGGAGACAGTCAGTCACGTGAGCTAGCGGTGCACGTTTACTACAGTGAATAAGGTGATTGTGTGCACAGCGTCCACACGCTGCAGAGGGTAAAGACATTACTTCAATATTGTTTTATATTTGCCTTCTGTTGACCATCACCTCAGGTTCACCATTACAGTTTCAGCAGACAGATGCACACTGTCTAAATATGAACACAATCAAAAACTCATGTCTCAGAAATAAGCACAGCTGTTCATGTTTGTCATTAGAGTTTTATTTGTAAGAAAACTATGAACTTCATATTGTGCATCAAACAAAAGAACATTTCACAACTCTGAGTCAACAGAAATGTCTCTAATGTAGACGTGTACAGTGTAGTGTAAGCATTAAAAGATCATAAAGGAAACACTAACATTCATGTGAAACTAATTGTAATAAAAAAATGAACAGGTGGTTTATAGATTTAAAAGAAAGAATCTGAAAACAACACTTTTTTGGTCTAAGTGATCAAAGTAGAAAACAGAACTGATGTTCAAAAACAAACCGTAGCTGCACTAATATTACACATCTCCATTGTTGTGGTGAACAGACATGTTGCTTTTAAAACCACATGCAGTGTGTGACCGTGACTGTTCACTGAGACCATGAACGCCACTTCGCTGAAGCCTTCGCCTTCTTCTTCTTCTTCTTCTAAATTGGAAGCAGAAGGAGCACGAGCTGCTTTGATCTACTGAAAGGAAAAAGCAGAACATCTGAGCTGAAACCAGTCAGCTGAAATCATTAAGACAGGAACAAATTCAATGCAGTGTCTCAGGTGGCTTAGCCTGTTACAACTGTTGATACAAGCTAAATACGGTTAACACACAGTGTCAGGGAGCTCCAGTGTGGGAACTAGTGGCTTTAGGTTTGTAGTCATTTAACTTTCATCCATTCATTCATTTAATTCAGGAGGAAGAAATGTCAGGTTGATGCAGGCTGGTTACATGCATTTGGTCCCATGCTGTCTTTAACTAAATGACTTGGTTCACTTTATGGCTGGGCTGTATGTGGGGTTATATCATGTTATTTGGGCAGGAGTACCTGTCCCCTGTTAGACTTAGAAAGTTTCTCCATAAGTAGAGTTTCTAACTCTTCTAGCACATCTGTGACTGACAGCTTTTTGGTGGCTCTTTTTACCCCACACTGGTTGTGAGTGTGTAAATAGCCCCACTAGTTCTTTTGGGTTGCAGTTAACTTGGGAGGAAGAGGTAGGTCTGCCATGACTAGATGTATAACAATTATCTGGGATACATAAATTTCATAATGCATGCATATATCTCTATAAACCTGCCTGAGGGCTGCCATTTTTTACATTCAGTTATTTCTTTGTTGAATCTAAATAATGAATGTGTTACAGTTAAACTGACACTGATCAGTGTGAATGGCTCATTGGGACACAGAAACCTTTAAATTAAACCCATCACCTGATATCGAGTGTCAAACAATATCAAAGCTGTAAAAGCTCTTTACAGTCAGAATTTATAAAACTATGATTGTAAATTAATTCAAACAAGTGAGCTTTTCTCTTTGTGCTGAATATCAACACTGTGGTTTCTTAGACTGTAAGCTTTACTTTAGCACAACCACTTGTAGAAGCTGCCACTCCAAATGTCTTTTGATAACAAGAAAAAAATACCTTTTCAGTCCACGGCCTGAAGTTCTTCTCTGACATCTTCTGCCATCGGCTTTGTCTGCTGGTTTGAAGACAATAAACCACAAAAAAGATGATTTAGTCACTTTGTCTGCATCATGCAGCTCGAATGTGTCGTGTAACGATGTTGAATAGCCGTCGTTATCCCTCTGCTGTGTCAGCAGGATTGTACTGTACAGCATCTCATTGATATGTGAGGAATGCTAATGTAAACAGACTTACATCATTAAAACATAAAGGACAGGAGATATTTAGATATTTTTATATTTATATTACATTTTATAGCTGACGGATATTACTAAATAGATAGAATTTACTAAATAGCTGGATGAACATGAAAAATATGTCTATAATCACAAATGACCATGAGAGCCAGTAGAATTAATTCAACTGGACACTCGAAAGACGTCCTTAAATGCTCTTTAAGTGGCAGAACAGATAAACAAACAGTTAATCGCTTACTTGAGATGAAATCTGCTCAGCTACTTTGAAAACAGCTTCTAACTGGTTCCTCCTGTAACAGGATGACTGCTCAGGGGTAAGGCCATCATGCAGTCCAGCAACCTTTATGGTTCTGCTTTGATTCACCAGGAACTATTAGGGAAACCTTCCAGCGCCTCCTGTGAAAGACACAGGCATAAACACACAAACATTTATTAACATGTTCCACAGTCTTCCAGTTTGATTTTCTCATCCTGTGGACAACAACGTACATGGATGCAGGTTTATTGTTGACTTTTGTAAGGTTTATTTAGTGAACATATCCAGCTGCAGCTCCACTGTGATCCTGAGCTGGATAAGCACTTAAGAAAATGTGTCAATAAATGGACATACATCAACTTACTATATTTATCCAAACAGACGGGACCAATAATGCTTCACTGAGTTAGAGACTTTAATGTCTCTTCTATGTAAGAAGATCTCGTGCTGATATACCAGCAAACTTGACAACAAAGGTTTTTCAGACTGCATGTAGCTGTCCTCTATGTCAGCTCACACATTTACATTCATGTCACACTTATTTCTGCTTTCCCATTTTATAATTATTACTTACATTTTGATTATAAACCTTGAGTTTGTAAATGATCAGATTACATAATTGGAATACAATGTATCCAATTCAGGGTTGCGGGAGGACGAAGCCTATCCCAGCTGATACAGGACAAAGACAGGCTGCCAGTTTATTGCAGGGCTAACACAATATGTGTAACAGAAAATCCACTTAAATGTTTGATATTTCTTATAATAATCATAATTATGACTATTATTTAAAGGTTTCTTTATAAATACATTTTGATTTTTTATAACCTCTAAAATATAAACCTGAGCTGTTTCAGATTCTGACCTCTGACCTCACTGCAGCTCCCTCTTGGAAGTACGTCTGCTTCTTGTCTACCCCCAGTGTTGACCGCCTGCCCTTGATATCACGTACTGTACCTGAGGAACAAAACAGGACAAACACTTGCCTTCATTTAAGAAGTACATTCATACAGAGGTAATCTATGGAAACACACTAGTTCAACCTTTGGGAGGAATCAGTTCCTGTGAAACATTTCTGTAAATGAACATCATGTGGAGAATGAATGAAATGAGTTCTTCAGGTGACTCAGCAGTCCCACACTGACAAATGAAATCTAGTTAAACTATTAAGCATATTTGCTCTTCTGAAATCTGTGTTAAACAACAACAAACATAAATTAGTAACAAAAATACAGCTGAGTAGAGGCTTTACAAACCACCAGCAGCCATAATGCTAAATTTTAATCTTCAAATGTTTCTGAGCCGTCTTCAACCTGCTTTTAACACATTAAAGTCCCACAGTCAATGCAGCCTGACTCAATCCTAGATGTTCAGCACACAGAGACACAGAGGTGCCGTTTAAAGTTTAGTGTTAACCTGAGTCACTGATCATTTGCAGTATTACAGAGTCTGGCAGTCTTTGCATGATGTCCACGTCACTGTAAGTTTCTAGCTGACTCTCAGGTGTGACAGGTGTGCCAGCAGGAAAGAGTAATAATAACCTGCATCCTGAGGTTTGTCATGCAGGATTAAAGGAGCCAGGCTTTGTTCACACAGCTAGGATTGTATTTTACACTGACCCTGGGTCAGTATAAGTATCATACAGTTTAAACGAAGCACTGAAACTTGCACATATTTATTATAGATGCACTGAAGCTAATCGAGATATTTGCTGTCAGTCTGTGGCTGCGATTAAACACTTTACTGAAAACTTTATTAACTAGTAACTTCATCAGTCATGACAGAAGCTAATATTTCTGTGCTAACATCGTTTAACCAGTAACAGCTTTCCTCCAATATAAGCTAACGTTTACACCGTAACTTTAAGCTAGCACCATAAAGACGGTAAAACACGTAATAACATCTACAAATGCATCTTAAAGCTGTTATATTAGCACTCGGTGTATTACTAACATAACCACATTAACATTACTGACACTCGCTGACTTTTAATAGTCATTCTATAAATGCTGTCCGTTTAAATGGTCTTACCTGTACACACTGCATATCCACCGGATTCCAGCCAGAGTGGATTCTGGAGTCTTCCCACGCTCCTGTTAGTGATCCTCCATCTGGATGGATGAGAACAACCTTCTGAACAATCTAGCAGGAGATGGCCCATATCTATGGGACTGATTTGTGCTAATAACGCTAATGTATGGACTGATAACAGCCGAAGCGGGTGAATAAAGTCACCCAGTCGCTAGCTGTGCCATTACCCAGCATACATCACTCCCTCCGTAAATGCAATAAACCATACAAAAGTATCGTTCTACCTGTTTTTCAGGTAGTTGTTTACATTATATAATTTATTGTGTTCTGTATACGTCACTACAATGTGATTTGGAAAATGTCTAAATATACCGACAACAGGCACTTCCCGGCAATCTCTTCAATCGGAGGACCCTTCACGTCAATTCCCGACGCGAGAGGGGTACCCTGCGCGTCCATAAGTGCAGCAGAGGGAGCCTGACCATGCGTCACACGTTTGACGAGTTGGGAGTGAGAACGTGTTGTTGCATCAGAGGCTTTCAGACCTACATCACTGAAAAGCCTGCAGAAGTCAAATGTGGCATCTGTATCACACAAACACAAGGCCCAAGTGCACACATGTGACTCTGATGGAATACAGCCAAGCTTAGCTGACCTTAGAAAATCCCTCAGGGATTAATAAAAACAAAGGTTGTCTGTTCAGAGGCATCCTTCTAATCCACATCCTGCTAGTCAAGCCCATTTATGAGTGGATAATCATAGCATCATCCCCCAAGTTGCCTTGGAGCTATTATTCTTAATATGATAACATAATATATATTTTTTTGCTATCGCCACTGCTTTTGAGAAAACACATTTTATCGAGCCTGTTTGTCCTTTGGCAAATTATCAGCCGAGTTATTTCAGTCACAGAAAAAGTACAGACAGTTTTCACTCACTATTTTATTTTTAAGGGACAAATCTCACTTCTGAGACACGACCATTATAGAAACACACTCATCGAGGAATATCCTGATAACACAGTAAAATGGATGTTGTTAAATAAAGCGTTCTGCGTGACTGGATTTGTCGATGACATTTAAAAGAATCCAACTAAACTTCATTCATGCATTTTAAAAGGTCCACCTGAAAAAAGTGCAACAGGAAATCCACTTTACTATGGGGAAGGGAGGGCTGACGCTTATTGTCCAAGCCACTTCCACCTACGCCATCACTTCTTTACTTGACCGCAGAACAGCTCCAGTACTCTCCTCCTGTGGTGTCTCAAAGGTCTCAGACACAACAATACCTCTGAAAAATAGCTCTTCCTCTGATTATAAAGGTAGAGCTCTGCATACCAGGAAATGCCCCACGGTGCATAAACCACCTCTGTTGCAATGTTAATGTCCAGGCTGCTTTATATGCATAAAGCTAGAGGGGCTCCGCATGTATTTTTAAATGCTTTTGCTCAGGTGACCCTGCATTTCTGTGTTTGTGTATAACACATCATGTTGTACATAGCGGTTTACACATTTGCATAACAAGCCAAAGATCTCTTGTTTGATCCCAGGGGAAGACACAAATCCCTTTGGGGTTGCTTCAGGAAGGGCGTCCGGCATTTGAAAACGCTCTGCTAAATCAAACATGCGGAGCTACCCGTTGTGGCGACCCGTTGTGAATAAGGGCGCAGCCGAAAGTAGCTTCTTCCTCTATTACAACATCATATTCATATACATTTATTTCACCATGGCAAAGTGCTATATTTGCATCCCTGTATTTATGTATTCGCTCATTTCATGCAGCTAAAGATAAAGACTCATGTTCATAAGTACACTGTAAGAACAGTATTCTACCTTGCGCTTCCTATGAGAATGTCCAAACGAGTCACGCGGGTTTCTATTTCCTCTCTCCCCTGGGAGGCAAAGAAATAGTTCAGGGGTCATCTCACTTGTTTGTGCTACATTGCTGTGCATGTGCCTGTGTGTGTTGTGTAATATGAGCATTTACTCTCATTCTGTTTTAAATCACCTCTCTCTACTTTTTTAATTTTTTTTAATCTTCATGTAGCACACGTGTTGTAGTCTGTGTAATTACATGGTTTGTAATAAAGATGATATTACAAATTCCTTATTCTTTTCTCTCTAAATCAGTTCTTCATATTTCATTGTTCTTTCGGGCTCATCAACTTGGTTCTGACTGGAAAATCAAGCCGTAACTAAGGCTTGTAATTATGGGACATTGTCCAAGTGGGGTAAAAACCTCCTGGTGGATCCTTCAGCAACAGTGCACCCTGCAGGTTGATTGAGAACAGAGACAAGAAATCTAGAAACCAAGAACAGTGAGAGATGCCAGGTATATAGCTGTGAACTTTCCAAAGCAATTTTCAAGGACGACAAAGACAAATACGCCGACACACAACCGAGAAAACAGGCAGAGTCACCACAGAGGTCCTCTACATATATACAAGTCAAGATCCAGTGCAAGCAAACACTCATCTGCAGACAAACAGACAGCCCTGCATACTTCCATACACTCATCCACACTTCTCCATAGTGTTGCCATCCTGCTGGGAGTGACCGCATCACTCCCGACCTTTTCCTTTCATCCTAGATCCAATAACCAAAATGACTTTTCAACCCAGCCGCTTCAATAACACAGAGCCTAACAAGCTTTGGCTGCCTCTTTCATAAAATATGTAAAAAAAAATAAATGAAAAAAATCCCAGCACAAAACAAAAGCTGTTACAGCTATGCGACCTCTTTGAAGCTGTGTGTGTAAAAAAAATAAAATAAATAATAAAAGATATAATGAAGTGAACATTGATGTTTTCTTTTGAACTACAAAGTGTTGAGATTCCTACTATCAAAAGAGCAAAACAGACCCGGTAGAAAGAAAAAACACTCCAAGCATTCATAGCATCATTTTTCTTTTTTCTGCTCCGCGTTTTAGTGCAGTATGCTATTCATTGATGTTTTTCTGTCCTTTTAAATGCATCTAGAGGGCGTGAATAAAACTCCCTTTTTCTGTTGCCTTTAAGCCTCCCTATTTAGTGCAAGTCTTCTGAGATAATACTACTTGATACTAAAAGGGATCATTTAGAGCAGTGGTTCTTAACCTTGTTGGAGGTACCGAACCCCACCAGCTTCATATGCGCATTCACTGAACCCCTCTTTAGTGAAAAATAAAATGTGATTTTTTTTACTGGTGCACAAAATGAGCCATGCATGTCATGGCGGAGGCTCTGCCGAACCCCTGAGACTGAGTCACTGAACCCCTAGGGTTCGATCGAACCCAGGTTAAGAACCACTGATTTAGAGTATGCTCTAAGGTTGGTAACTCAAAGGGGGTAAGAATTTTCTGTTTTGGAAACAGATGGGCTCTTAACCCTTTCACACCTATCTGACTACCAAGACCTTTATGCGGGCTCTTAGATATATAGCCAGTGTGTCCAATCTCTGTGTAATTCCTGGCTCCATTTGTTCAGCACATTTCATGGCAAGTGGGGAGGGGGTTGTTCTTGTAGACCTGTCACTAGCAGGGTGGGTACCCGCAAAGGAAAGGCAACAACAAAGAGATGTTTAAATATGAGTTATGGTAGGCCATTTTCGCCTGCATAAGTTGATGGGATGGCAAGAATTGACAACTAAAAGGCTTGTGAACTTTTGGTTTTGCCATCAAGGTAAACATCCTCACCCCGTGACAGATTAGTGACAATCTGTCCGTGAGGCCGAGCACACATCTCATTCATCACATTTACTGATTTAACCTCAAAGTTCTCAAAGTCTCGTATCGTGTTAGGGCAGGGACACTGTCTATAGCACCTGTCACTGGCTGTACTGAGACGCAGACAAGTGAAGAGCAACAAAACCAGACCACTCCGGCAAAATTCCTACTTAACGGACTTCAACCAAAGAATTAAAATGTCTGTAAGGAGAAAAAAGCAGGACACTGACAGAAAGCGCTGCATATTAATCTATCTTAAATACTCGAGGCAGGAGCCTTAAATTTCCCAATTTTTCATCCACACAAGAGGCCTCTCAGAGCCATGAATGATTCATCTCTCCAACTCCTTTTAGACAAGAAGTGAAAATAAATGGAAGTAGGATCCCCCAGAGAGCCTAGGGGTCTACAGTGGGGCTGGATGAACAACACTGAGAACAGCAGGCTAAACCCACCAAAGCTCTGTATCTCTGCTACAACAGGAGCTATACTCTCCCTCTGGGTTAGAGCTCTCTTACTATAAAGAGAGAAAAATATTCCTCACACATACTTCACTCCTTATTCAGTCCTGGCCCTAGATCGGCACATTTACACACGTATAAGAGAATCTGTATGTTTTTTTTGACTGAACAAGAGTTACATTTATGATTCAGTGTATGCAGATTAAGCTTTTACTTGAAAGTGAATTAAATCTTTCCTGAGAATGTCATGCATTGACCGGAGTTGTTGTTAATGACCTGAAACAGCAAAATAAAAAAATAATAGAAACAAGACCCTAAGAGTGCAAGTGAGGAAAAACGCACTTTGGAGATGAAATGGATTTTGCAGGCTACGTTCAGTTTGTCTGCACGGCGTCCGGTCTTCTCAGGCACACACTGGAACAGCAGCCAAAAGCAGCGAAATAGATAAAGGTGTGAACAAGACTCTCCATTTCATTTTCATGACAGCACACTAAGATAAAGCCCAGGGCTGTCCTCCACATTATTCTGTTTAACCTCAAAACACATACGGCACAAAGAGAAGAGGCTAATGAAAAACAGAACTTTCGGACAATAAAAACTATAATGTCACATCACTTAGGTTGTCGGAGGGGGGGGGGGGGGGGGGGGGGGGGGTGTCTGTTAGGTTTGTTCAATACTCAGATGATGAGACTCTTTACAGGCTTCAAGTAGGCTATGAAAACAATCTCATAAGGTGCGGCCACAGCTGCTCATTGTGATTCCTTGGCAGATCTTTTCTGACTGTCTTCTAACATTGCGAGCATTGTTCCTAATATAATGAGGCTCACAACTCCTGAGCAGCTGGAGGATATGCCTTGTACACTGACACCTTCCATTCATGATACAATTTGTCCTAATCTTTTCAATAACCAAGACAAATAGTCCTGTTTCAAGTGAAAATGTAAGAAAGAAGTTAATAAGCTATTGACCTTAATGCTCTTGTTCTTATATGTAGCTTATGTACATTCAAGTAATATGAATCCTCTGGTAAGCCCTCACAACCTTTTGTTTAATAAAGACTGCTGATTTTAACAATGAGCCGCTGCAGAACAGAGAGCGGCACCTTCCTCTGGGCATCAACAACACCCCTCC
This sequence comes from Maylandia zebra, assembly GCF_041146795.1. Taxonomy (NCBI): domain Eukaryota; kingdom Metazoa; phylum Chordata; class Actinopteri; order Cichliformes; family Cichlidae; genus Maylandia; species Maylandia zebra. The sequence continues at coordinate 19,441,949 of NC_135177.1, forward strand.
TCCCACGAAAACTCACTGACCCAAACCCATTTTTTCCAGTCTAAGAGAAATGTCAAGTCCAGGCCTAGAACTCGTCTCTTTGAAGGGAACATAGCAGCCAAATATAGCCCGCTCGCCTCTATGCCTCCTGACATACATCAGGCTCTACGGGTTCTGCTACCAGTGGTTAAATTTGGCACACTGTCATGTAGTCACTTACTATTAAACATCCTAACTATACAAAGAAAATTATAAGCGAGCAGTCGAGTGTACACTGTTGCCTGGTAACCTAATGCCATGTTGGGGATTCATCTTGTTATGGAACAGAAAGCACTTACAGCCAAAGCCAATAATAGATCCTGGACCACACAAAAATAGTTTAAGGGTGTCAACAGGCATGGCCATCATGAAGCTGAGAAACATATCATGAGAGGTGTATGGTTAAGAAACACATGTCACTTGGTGTGTTTTTAGGAATTGCTTAAGTGTTTCTGTAACTGCAGTCATTGGTGAAATTACATAATTATGGTTCATCTGTCATTATGAGTGGAATGATGGATGAAATGAGAGCTTATTTCCAAGTGTGAAATGCTGCTAAAGAAGACATTATGCTGACTGCCACTGGCGGCTGGGTAAAAATTACTAATGCTGTTTTTAAGGCTTTTTGGATCCAGCAGAATTACATAAATGTCCCCCGACTTCTGAAATATGTAAATCATGACAAACTTGTGAGGCATGTTTTACAGATTTTCTACACGTGACAGCCTCACACAGACCTACAACAGTGCCTGTTTTTGATCTAGCTTTTATACATTCAACATTAGCTCATGACAATTAGACTACAGATCCTGCCTATCATAAAAGAAAAACATATATATATATATCACTAAACTTACTGGACACTTTATTAGGTATGCCTATTCTAATGCTCATGAATGCAAACCTCTAATCAGCCTGTCACGTGCATTTAGCCATTCAGATATGTGATTTAAGGGAAGATGAGTATTTCAAAAAATGGCTTGTTGATGCCAAACGTCAGAAGATAATGGACAGAATAGGATGTGAACAGTAACTCAAATAACCACTCGTTACAACCAAAGGTATGCAGAAAAGCATCTCTGAATGCACAGCACATTGCTGTAGCATTGTTTAAACATGACATCTTAACTGAGTGCTGTTGCTGACTGTGTCCATCCCTTTATGACCACAGTGTGCTCATCTTCTGACAGCTGCTTACAGCAGGATAATGCACCATATCACAAAGCTCAAATCATCTCAAACTGGTTTCCTGAACATGACAATGTGTTTGCTGTACTGGCCTCCACAGTCGCCAGAGCTCAAACCAACAAAGCACCATTGGGATGTTACCGGAACACAAGATATGCATCATGTATGTGCAGCTGACAAATATGCAGAAGCTGTCTGATACTATCATGTCAACATGGACCAAAATCTCAGAGGAATGTTTCCAGCACCACGAAGAATCTATGACACAAAGAATTGAGGTAGTTCAAAAGGCAAAAAGAGGTCCAACTTGGTACTAGCCATTTTTTCTTTAACCTGGCTTAGGAATTAAATATTTAACAGTGCTTAGGTTACACAAATATGTCAACATACTGTTTATAAATATTTATACTAGAGATGGCATGATACCACTTTTTTATGTCCGATACCGATATCATAAATTTGGATATCTGCCGATACCGATATGAATCCGATATAGTGTTTTTTAATCAACAAAACTGTTTTTTAAATATCTTGCTGCATTTTGCCCAAGTTCATACTCAAGTTTAAAAAAAAAAAAACAACAACACTAAAGCTATTTTGTTATACCTGTATGCAAATTTTTTTTTCATAGTTCAGCAATACTGATCAATCTAATAAACTTAAACCTACACCATCCTCCCTATTCTGGTATTTTAAAGAGTACTTAGCGTAAATATTAAGCAACCTAACTAATAGGGTTCCAACTCCCAGCAACAACAACAAAGAAAAACAGGGAACAACCCCTCACGCTCCACCTCATGATGCTTAATCGATGTAATCAACCTTAATTTGATGCAGTGTGAAAAAAAAATGCACAGAAATCATTTTTTTCAAGAAATATTAAATAGATTCAACATCTTTCTTTAACAGAATTGCAGACTGCACAGATGGTACCTTCCCAAAGCAAAAAGTACTATAGCTTACAAGGGTATATATTAGACTTAATAGTTACTATATACAGTAATGGACTTCTATTCATTTTACATCAAATTAAAACTTTGGGTGTAACATTCAGATAATTATTTAATAAAAGCTAGACATTTTAAATGAGAATAAGAAAGAAAAGTATGTCTTTGTGTCTGGTTTCTTCTTTCTGGTGCAAAGTGGGCCAAAAACAAACAAGAGGGACGGACTCGCGACAGAAAAGCCGATCAGCTGATCATTTCACGATTGAAGTAGCAACAGGAGAGGGAGGGAGAGAGGCAGTCGCTCCATATATCGGTTGTTAAGCTGGAATGCTTTACAAACATTCAGAGATGAACTTAGACACTTGCTTTACTTCTCTCTGGGATAACTTTGTCGGAGATGAAATGCCACATTGGTAGCGAAGCTCCAGATGCTCAACCAGACCACCACAGGTCTTGCAAGCCACAGCCACTCTATCACATGAGCACACTGCTCCGACGTGCTATGGTTATGAGGCGAGTTACGGCGTGTTGTAAGTTTTGTGAGGCGCTTTCGTGACATTTAATGGATCGGATTACATTTTTTATTTCTCTCCGATATCCGATCCAGTAATTTAGGTCAGTATACCGATAAGTAATATCGGATCGGTCCATCTCTAATTTATACTCTTACAAATGTTGAATAATGTAGCTCAGCAGCCTTTAAAATTTCCAATCAATAAAATAACTCTCATGAAACAAAAGATCCTGGCACTGATTAACATCCATATGCTGTAGAGCTACAGAGGACACATTGGTGCAGCATACACATCCTACTTCTGAGGTAGTCATTTCTTGCTCTATGAAACTCAATGCTATCTGTACAGGAAGACCCTCCTTGTTTTATGTTTATGTGTTGTGGATGTTGGATTAAGTGTCTAAGGACTCTGGGAAGAATAGCCTAGGCCGACGCTGATGCTAATGGGGATCCTGATTAAACAAACAAACCTGTAATGACCATAATCTGGTCACAGAATATGAATGATGATAACAATGACTGCGAGGCTAATATAATGAAGGTGTTAAGGGCTTTTAATGTGTACTAAACAAATCAACACATAATGCTCCCACTTTAATATTAAATTGGCAGCACCTCATTTGGAGGCCATTGTGGGCCATTAATGTATTCTGACATATGTGGACAAGAACGTTTGTTTTGGAGGAAATCATTTCATTGACAGGGGTGCAAAAAACTTACACCTGGAATTCATTTAAATGCATGAATGTAAATAAGAAGCAAAACTCAAAAACTTTGACCTGAGTTTTGCTGGCGAGATAATCAGGTGCCTCCAGCGTAGACGTCATAAATAAATAGCTGTTTCACAGTCCAAATGGCTAATGAATTTCTTCCAACTGTTGCTATGCTCTAGATATTTTAATGTATTGCTAGACTGGCACGACAGCACATGCACAAAGGTGCCCAATTGTGTTTTTCCTTTAATGTCTTTGTGCCCAATTGAGGCAGAAGATTAGCTCTATCATTCTGTCATGTCATCCAGCACAAAACACCACCGCATTCTTTTTCTCTATTAGAACTGCAATTTATGCTGCGTGACATGAAGGCTGCCTTCACGCTGTCACGGTCAGTCGAGGATGGCACACAAACACAGGAAATAAATCCACAGTGACAAAGCGTAATTCATCACTTTCATCACTTCAGTTGTGGGGGAAAAAAAGACAGGAGAAAAAAAAGGAAAAGGCATTGTATTCGCTCCACTTTGACAAGCTCACTCCCACTTCTTATGTCATCACTGGTAGCAGCTGACAGATTACTCTGCGGCATCAACAGAATATTTTTACTGATACAAATCTGGCAGACGTCAGCTATAGGACAATGATAATATTCTGCTATAGTTAACATGCATCGCACAGCGGGGAACTCGCGCAACACGCTGCTTCTGTGAATAGTTCTTGCCAAGAGAATAGCTGAACATGGTAACTTATCAAGTCCAGTGAATAATTCACAGATGCCTGCCAAAATGTGTTCTATCAAAAACATTTTGTCTCATTAACACATTCACTGGTACTATGAAATTATGTGTTAGGCTAAGTGTAAGGTGCTGTTAAAATGACTTTCTCTCCCTGACACAGCTCAGATGGTACCTGCCCCCTCAAGCCATCTGAGCAGTGTAGACATCTGTGAGCATTAACCTGCCAAGAACAAGTCTAATGTAAAAATATCATAAATATTCTGAGATGGAAAGACAGCTGAAGGGTCATTTTGACTGGCTGTGAAAGGCTTTTATGTCAACTTTGAGCCAAGTTTTTCTTGTCTAAGTGAAAATGTCATGTGTACACTGGAGGCTCTGTGCTTCTTGTGTTTTCCCTTTTACCTCGCTCTGAGAAGACTGAAACGCTGCTGTCAACACATGACACCTGGGGAAAGAGCACTGCTTACCAAAGCCATCTGCTCAAAGTTTTTGTTGGAGTGACAGGGTGTCCAGCAAAACTGAGAACCAAACAAACTTCATACATAGCACTGTCAGTTAACTTTCATTTAGTTACTGGCAGCTATTAAAAAAAATAAGCGTCTTACTTTTGAGCAGTCATGGATGTTGCCATGTTATCTGCCTGTCTTGTGGTTTTGGTTCTTCATTATCTGTAAAGACAATATGCAAAAAATAAGCTGTAGATTCATATCTGCATTTATCGCATATGAAGTGCAACAAGCTGAGAAATGTTTATCTCTGCAATCTTTCACCACTACACACTTACTAGTTCCAGGTTAGATTCCCTTTATGCCTTCTGAACTGCCTTAATTCTGCGTCGCATAGATTCAACAAGGTGCGATTTTGGTCCACATGACTGCATAACATGGTTGCTGCAGATTTATCAGCTGCACATCCAATGATGTGACTCTCACTTTCAACCACATCCCAAAGGTGCTCTGTTGGATTGAGATCTGGTGACTGTGGAGACTATTTGACTACAGTGAATTCTTTTTTATGTTCAAATATGGGATGATCTGAAATTTTGGACACGATACATTAACCTCCTGTAAGGAGCCATCAGAAGATGGGTACACTGTAGTTAATAAAGGGATTAACATGGTCAGCAACAACACTGAGGTCGGCTGTGGTGTTTAAATGATATTCAGGTCATCCTAAGAGGTTCACAAGGTGCCGACAAAATACTCCCCACACCATTACACCAACAGCAACAGTCTGAATTGTTGATTTAAATCAAGATGGATCCATGCTTTTATGTTGTTTACCCCAAATTCTAATCGTACCATCCAGCAGAAATCAAGACTCAGACCAGGCAACTTTTTTCTTCCAATTTTCTGTTGTTCTGTTTTGAGATTCAATGTGTGTATCCAGAGATGCTTTTCTCCACACTTTGTAACGAGTGGTTATTTGGGTTACGGTTGAGCGGTCTGGCCAGACTTGTCACTTAGGGAACTGCTGCTCACTGGATAATTTCTCTTTTTCAGACATTCCCTGTAGAGGTTGTTATGCGGGAAAATTTCAGTAGGTCAGGAATTTCTGAGATACTCAGACCAGCCTGTCTGGCACCAACAAACTTGGTACTTAAAAGACACTTAAGCCACCATTCTGATGATCGGCTCAAACTTCAGTAGGTCATCTTAACCATGTCTATATGCCTAAATGGAATGAGATGCTGCCATGTGATTGGCTGATTAGATTTTCACATTAATGAGCAACTGAACCAGTATAACTAATGCTAAAACTGAGAACACACAAGATTTTCATATGTAAAACACAAAAATTGAAGTGCTCAGATACACCATGAGATACTTTACTTGGCTATCTCAGTTCTACCTATGAATCTATCTTGCCAATTATATTATTAAAACACTGTTCACATGTTGAAGAACCAATAATACTGTTCTGATAATATTATAACAGTGTAATGAATCATTCTGCCTTGTGAGCATATTCTGGGTAGGCCTGTGTACTTTTTTTTACGTCTTTCACTTGCAGTGGAGTATTTATTAGTGTCGTTTGCTTGCTCCCTGCTCTGAATGCTTCTTTCACCTCTAATGCAAAGCAGCTCTGAGAATTAATTAACCGAAGTTCTGTGTTGAGATTTTTCTTTTCACAAACAGACTACTTAAAGTTCTAATTACACTCCTAGTTTCTGCTCTTAACCCCGTGAGTGTGTCATTCCGCTCCTTGTTTAAAAGCTATACGTATATTAGCCCGTCTAAGTAATGAATAGTCTACTTTGTGACAAGGAGTGATGCTATCTGGTTGGCTGACGAGTTCTTTAATAATGACTTTAACGCTTCAACCGACTTCGATGAGATCATACATTCGCAAGCGAGTCTATTTATAGGCGCCAGCCTGCACTACAATACCCCACATCTTGGAACTAATAACAGTCTGCGAAACCAGCAATGATGAGGTCACTTAGTAATTCAGAAAAAAAAAACATTTCCAGTATTGTGGTTGTGTGAAGAATGTCACGAATTGCTCTAATACTCACAGTTCCGGTCCACTTTTACTGGCGGACTCACAATCGATTAGAGGACGACCACCTGTGACTGCAGAACAACGGTTAACCGTTCAAATATTAATGCGCTGAACTCGCTGTCTAGCATACTGTACAGCGAACTTGCCGTTAACATACAGCATATTGTTCTTACACAGCTGGCTGCTAAAACCTATATATTAGTTAATACTTTGTTTGTACCCTCTAAGCTATCTTATGAAAGCTCTCACATACTCTTAAGTATTTCACAGCAACACTTGTATGAAACACACTAGTTTTATACGTGTATTTTTTGTCACTTAAAAAGGCTTAAATGAACTCTTTCACTACCTCGGGCGCACGGTTGAGGGTTTGATGTGCAGAATGTGAAGATAGCTCTCTGCAGGGGGATGAGGATGCAACGGGATGAAGCTATAAAAAGCCTTAGCTACTTCGTCGAAACAGGGCATAGAAATCCCAGCCAGGGTAGTGGCAGACTGAGCAGTCTGTCTGCTCCGCTGTCCTCTGATAATCGCAGTTGACGGAGAAACGAGGGCAGCTCCGGTCGCTGAGTGTCCTCAGCAGGTGCATCGCTAACTTCATAAATCAACTTCCTTTGTGGAAAAAAGATCTTTTAACTGGTGTTATAATTTGAGCTTTACAGCTAGTGTGCAAATAATCTGTGTAACCTTTACTCTTTTATTATTATTATTACTATTATTATTATTATTATTATTATCAGTCACTCTAATTAGAAATCAGAGCACTAGTACTGATAATAGGGCTTTGGGACACTAGTGTCTGTTGTTAAGGGGCTATTATTTTTTTGTTATTGCATAACATAAAATTCCAAAGTGAGTGTTTTGACAGCTGCATACACTTTGCAGTGATGCACCATCTAAAAATAGCACATACAGCGTCTAATAACAAGATCATTAAAATGGAAACAGCGCCATCTACTGGTAATTACATTGAATGCATTCAGCTATAAATTAAGAACATATTAACAAATGTTGAGATGCCCGGTTGTCAGACAAGTTCGCATTGTCATTTTATTTTATTTTTTTTAAAGCATGCTCTCAGTCACTGTCACTGTGCTCCTTCCCTTGCTTCAAAGTCATGAAAGAACAATGAAGCTTTGCATCCCCCCCCCCCCCCCCCCCCCCTTCTGATTGCCATTTGGTAAAAAGGAGATGCTTTTATCTCAGGCAGGAACAATGCCTCACTGATTATGTGATTAGCAGAAATTATATGCAGATTTGTCACCGTTATAAATCTGCAGCTGTCCGTGGACTCACATTTTTATTTGTCACTTCAAAGCATTCTTCAGTAGCTTGCCTTATTTTACTGTTCAGACCCACGGATAAATGTCCTCCTTTTAAGAGAACAAACCCCAGATCATCTGTTTTCACTTTTTTTTTCCCACATCACTGCTCAGATGTTTATATGTCTCCAGTTTGGTCTTGTTCATGAAATCAATGCTACTTTAATTCATTTAAGGTTTTGCTGAGCTCTCTTCTTTACAAACATTAAGAAGACGGTGTATAACTTGTTGAAAATCTAAGCTTTGGGTCTATATCAGCATTCCAAGAACAGTGGTGGGAAACAGGGAGATGAAATCTCTTCCGATCTTGTCACTTTCCTCCAGCAGCTGGGACTGGCCCAGTGGGTGACACCACTTTCATCCCAGAATCCCTACTGTCCAGCTGTGTGCTATCTCTCATCCTGACATCTGGAGAGGCAGGGGCACAGCCAAATATCAGTGCATCTGAGGCATGATCCTGCAGCTTGCCTGTGTCTCTGCAAGGGACCCCAGAGCTCGCATCTGGCCTCTAAAGACCGTGTCATTTGACAGCAATATTATGTGAGCTTTGTCTTCACAGGTATGTATATATACAACCAATCAGAATTTCTGCATTTGAACTACTTGGGGAAAAATGCAGCGCTGTGAAAAAGTATTTGCACCGTTAATATCAACACTTCACCGAGTTCCTTTGATTCCTCAGAGGCCTCCAATGGAAGACAAAACACTGATCAGTAGACCATTTAACACTTTATTACTTCTAGAAGGGAGATGCGTCCTGCATGACACGCTGCCGCGGATCTCAAAATGGCAGTGTGCCTATAACAGTTTTATTACAGAAGCTCTCTCATTCTAGTCTAAACAACAGTGTCTCAGTAACTTTCCACTAGAGATGGTCTCCTCTTATCTACTTTTTCCCAGACAAGCGTGAGCAAGAGTCTGCAGCTTTCTACTCCCCAAGGACACATGGTCTCATACCTTTATTTTCAGGGCTGTGTCCACTTAATACTACACTATATAACTTTATAACACTTATTAATAAAAACGCATAGCAATGAAAAATTATTTATTCCCAATAGTTCATATATGTACACAATATGAACATGTACATGTTTCTGATATCCTGAGAAAATGCCTTTCTAAAATTATGCTTTCAGTTATTGAGGGAAAGAAGCTATGCAAACCTACCTGGCCCAGTGTGAAAAGGGAATTGCCCACACTTGTTAAATCAGAAATTGGCTGTGATTTACCAGATTTTTTGCAAAGCCAAGTTCAATTACACAAGCCCAATTACTGCCAGACGTATTGCATCAAGAAAACACTTAAATAGGACCTGTCTGACAAAGTAGAGATCAAAAAGATCTTAAAATGCAACACATCATGCCACAATCTAAAGAAACTCAAGAACAAATTAGAAACAAAGATACTGATATCTACCAGTCTGGAAAAACCAAGAGAGATATGTATACTTAAAAAGATTTTTTATAACAGTCCCATCTGACATAAGTACTGAGAGGATTTATTCTACTGGTTCTCTCATATTTATGACAAAAAGGTATATGATGATATACGTTCGGTGGGTTTTAGTGAATAGAGTCATCTTGTAAAACTGGAAATCTAGCTCAGAAGCAGAAAAATCTTAATTGAACCTTGAAAAAAATGACATTATACATATTGTCTCAAGCTATGGTTTAAAATATTCCTTCAAACCTTCAATAAATGTTTCTACTGTTTAGGTTATGCATCTACTTTAATATAAGAACATAGTTAAAATTTTTTATTCCATATCAAAAGCTCAAGGTTATTAGGTTATTTTATATTTTTTGTAGTATATATCCTTCGTTCTGTGGCCGTCTCTTTTACAAGCACGCCCCACAAGGGGTCCTGTAAACAAGAAGAATGTAAATACAAGGTCAGGGGGCAGTTTTTAAAGCATGCTGGAAATTGGGGAGGTATGTGTGTAAGCATCTGTTTTCTTCATTTATGCTTTTACTGTGTTTCTTCTCTTCCTAATTGAGTTGGTGGGAACCTCCCCTCCGTCACAGCCCTGGCAGTGAGAAAGTACCCCCACTGGGGATACTTTGGCCTTTGGGAGGGCTTAGAGACAGATCCAGGAGGATTACCCCAAGCAAAGGTGACCAGTCTATATCCAAAATCATCCACATAGCTGCAACGGTGTTTTTTTTCCATCTCCCCCAACCTGTAAATCCACTGCACTGAAATGTGAAACTACCCCCAAAAGTCAGTGAACATAGCCCCCATTCTTTCACCAAAGCCCTGCTACCTTCATCACTAACTGGCTGTGCCATGCCGCTTTTTTTTTTTGAAGTCCTAATGGATTGGTTGGATAGTAAACACTATGACCTCTTACACCTCTAGGCAAATGCCTGAATAGTGAAAGAGTTGCACTAAAAGCATATTAATGACACGATTTTCTCACAAAGAACAATTGCACTTTATAATCAGTACAAGTGTTATTAATCTTTTACTGTTGTAGAATACTATGAATTAGAATTAGTATTTATTGTTATTATTAATACATGAAATATAATTAGATTAGGTGCCTTACTTGCAGTGACAGTCATTTACACAATACAACATTGCATGTAACACATAACACTATTTTATTAGAACACCACCACACGTGTTGCATTAATGCACATCATAATGACTATTACATATGGTGCCATCAGGGCGTTTGATGCCCTGCTTGCTAGCAGATAGAAACTCCTCTTCATTCTGCTATTCTTGAAATGCTATGTACTCTGTGAACTATTGACTCTACCAGAAATGCCTAGAGCTATCCTCGCCTCTATGACAGAACCACAGAGTCAGTAAGGACACCATAAAGAGACAACTTTTGCATCCCTGCCCTTTTGTTTTGTGCTTCCTGTCATTCCTGTTAGTCCTGTCTGTAGTGTCCTACCGGAAAAGAGGAAATGATGTAAATGTTGCATTCCACAAATGATTCAAATGTAAAAAACAAAACAAAACAAAAAAGGCAGCCTTGTCTTCAGGATTAATGATGCAGAGACTTGTTTTGTGTAAAAGGATTTTGTTGTCTAATCCTGTTAAAGCTCTAGGATCAGTAACACTTGTACATGAATAGGGGTGCTCTGAATATTTTTAACTAATGCAAAAGAAGGGCAGCCGACAAAAAATAATATTTAAATCACAAATCACTCCCCACCACCAAAACACATACATAAAATAAAATATTGTTTTAAATTGATTGCCATAAGCTAAAAGAGTTCCACTGCTTGTAGTTAAAAGGGAAGTCACTAGGTGGCCGTATTTCATCAAATTTCGGTGTTGGATCAGTAGACCTGAAACCCATTTCGCATTTTAGGACCGCCAGTAATTCACAGTTTTAATAAGTCAGTTTTAATAAATTTCAGATCTATTTTACTGTTGTCGCCGTAAAATAAATAGATAGTACTGTTTTGTGTTTGTGTTGTGTGTTTGCTTACCTTTAAAAAAAAAAAAAGTTTCCAGGAGGCCCCCGTCAGCCCGGAGAACTCGTATTACTGCTGTCAACACTTGACTCCCAGTGGCATCCATGGAGTTGCTGCAGCGGTTGCATGGTTGTCGCACTTGTGCAACTTCAGGATGAGTCACAGTTAGTAAATAGAAAAACATTCAGCTGTTCTCAAAACCACGTTATTCAGAGCAGTGCACCATGGGTAAATTACAATGTTAATAAATGTCACGTGGAATATAGAGTTTAAAATTGCTCCTTATAGAAAATATCTACACTTATAAGCGCTGAGGGCAGTGCAATATTCAACAAAGTGCGTCTGTGCTGTTACAGAATGCAGCTGGCAACAACCAATCAGCGATTCCCTTACTGACATCTAGAGCGCTCTTAGCCTATCGGATTGCGTCTTTTCGGCGAGGTGAAATATGGTGGCGGCAATGTTATGGAGTTTCCGCTACTCCTCTCGCTTTCATGCCATCAGGTTAGGAAGCTAGCTAGCGAGCGAGCTAAGCTAGAGTCACGCTAGGCCTCCAGCAAAACCAGCGGCAGAAGCAACCGAGATCACACGCTGCTGTTCGGAAGGAGACAAGTATTCCTTTATGAACCTGCATGAGAGCTGTTAAAATACCACAAATATGGTGGTTCTCAAAATTCGAGACCAGGTAAGTAATGGCTGGTGTTAGAGGTTTACCGTAAGTTTGAGCAAGTGGCCGGCTAATGTTAGCCTCGATTTCAGCGCTCGCCAGCGCAATGTAATTCGAGTCTTTCGAGCCTGACTCTGAAACGGAAGCATTTCCTTAATCTAGAATTTGAATTGTCCTCGATGAGGTGAAAGCTGGCTGAAGTACTGCGTGTAACATTCGAAGCCCCGTTGTTGTTCCCATCACGTTTGCACTCCGACATGTACTTAAATGGCTGTTGAGTTAAAAAGCAGCTAATGATGTTGTATTTATTTCCAGCAATTAGCCCGAGCCTGCGTGAAATGCATCCAGCGACTCACTTGTGAAGTGACTAGTTAGCATATTGTGAGACAACAATGCTAAATTGTGTTTGTGCAGTCGCTTACGAGCAATTCTAGCGTTATTGATAAACAATAATTTCCTCTCTGTTGCTGTTACAGTGAGATTATTGTCATGACAGCCAAAGCGATCTGTTGATTGTGACATTACTGTGACAGCTAAACGTTTGTGGTTATATTTATGTTAGCAAAACCAACTAGTGATGTTTGTGGCAGCTGTAGGTTTAGAAAACCCTTAAATAACGATATAGTTTTTGTTCACTGATTCACCAAACTATGTTATTTGGTGTCACAGTGGGGCAGGATAATGGAGTGATTGGATCTGAGCGGAGCTTTGTGCTAGTTTGGTGACTTTATTGTGTTCAAGAGGATTTATAACACTGTTACAGTTAAGCTATGCCTGTAATCAGACCTCTTTAGTGTGTGCCCTTATAGAAAAACTCAAAAATATATAAAACAAGACAGTTTCTATTAGCTAGTATTCGCATACTCTATACCCATGTGTACCGCGTTACTGGGGAAAAATGCAGGTAAACTGCTGTGTAATGCTTTAATATATGAGGGCAATGGCAGTGTGACAGTAGACGTGTCATTTTAAACTCTGCAAAAAAAAACACTTGACACCTACTTCGTGAAAACCAGAATAGCTCAGTGTTATCATTTTAAGGGTTTTGTTTTGCACATGCCTGCTATTCTGTGACATATGTACGCGCATGTGTCTTTTATGGTCTGTGTGTGCTTGAATGATCTGGGCTCCTGTGAGCCGGTGGAAGTTGCCAAAGAGCTGTCTCCATGGTGATGGTATTAACTAGCTTGGCTTGTATGAGGAGAGGAGGCACACAGTCCAGCAGTGAGAGAAGAGCATAGAAAATCTCCTACACCACCACCACTCATGCAGGACACGGAGAACTGAAAACAACAAAATGCAGATCTGTCCTTCTTTTTTGTTTTTAACATGGCGCAAATAGTGTTCGAACCACAAGAGTCTGCTTGTTGGCTGAATTTGTCCCCAGTAACTCTAACCTGCTTTGTGCCCTGCAGACATTCATGGGCATTATAATAACTAAACGAGTTCATTGTCCTTGTGTTTAAAAAAAAAAAAAAGAAAGAAAAAGCCACTGTATGCTGCTTGCTTGCTCGCTTTTGAGATGGCAGTCGTGGTTGTACAAGTTTGTAATGTCGTGATTGCTTCAATATGTCGCTGGGAATAATCCACCCATGGCACCGCATATGTGTTGAATAGCTGTTGAGGGCTTATCCATAGCAGGGTGACCTTGATAGATTTAAAAAAAAAAAAATGAAATAACAACAATGACCCTTACAATGTTTGACATTTGGCTTATATGAAGTAAACTCAGCAATTTCCCTTACTTTATTGTATATCTTTTCTGTCAGGTAGAGGTATAAATTCTTGGTTCTGTATTTAACTTCATGAAGCATGAGTCACTAAAAGGCATCAGGAAGTAGTACTGCAAAACCAGATGATTGCAAGTATACGTAGTTGTGCTTGATTAATGTTTTAAAGTGGGTTTCTGAAGATGCACTTTCATAAACCAAATGTCTTTTGCACATACAAACTGCATGCATGCACATTAACCTAATTGACTAGCTGGGCAGCCTGCTAAGTTGAATGATTGAATACTAATGAATGCATGTACCCTGTATATTGCATCATTTTACCTGTACAATGGAAAGCAAAGAGAGGAGTCATTAAGTTCAGTGTTTTTGTTTTCTCTCAGCTAGTAGACTTATTTGGTATGTTTTGAGTTATTTTAAGCCAAAATCTATTTCAGGCACGTAAAGGTTATGAGTACATAATAGTGGTGTGAGGATCGATACTAAAGTATTGATTCTGTCAATACCAGATATTTATGTTCTAGAATCCATGCTCATATTAAAATATCAATATTTTATTAATTTGGGGTAAATTAGGAGTTTATGATTAACAGGAACACAGTGGAAAGTAACTATATTATTAGGATTTTCTAAATGATTTGTATGAACTACTCCTCCTTCCGCTTGTCATAGTGATGCGAAATACAGCTGTATAAATGCATCGCTCGCTCAGGTGATGATCGTAAGCAGAGTCATGCGTGGAGCCGTTTCAGCTCCACAAACAGCCAAGACGTGGTTTGTGACACAAAAGTAAATCATTACACGGAATATGATGATGAGTTTATGATGAGGCTAACTGAAGAAGAGGTGAGGGACAGGTGCTGCTAGGAAGTCCTTTGGTGCTACAGGCAGATACTTTCCAGGTACAGAGAGGGAAAATGTGGAGCTGTTGGTGATGTGTAACACTAAAAATACAATTCAAACATACATAAGATAGATAATAACATGTATCTAGGAAATGTTTCTCAGCTTTATTATTATTTTAAATCAGTCATATATGTTTTTAATTGTTAATTGAATCCTTTTAAAATGTAGGCATTGAATTTTCAGGCTTTTTTTTTTTTTTTGCCTTTTTTTGCTTTTTTTCTTATATATAATTCTTCATAATTGAATGATAAGAGCAAGAAGTCTGATGTCATGTATCCATTATGAAGGTATATTTTGAAAGACAATACTTTGGATTTTCTAAACACATTAAGTTTTTGTACAAAGTGTCTGTATTGGATCACAATCACCAATACCAGTCTGAATTTTACTTGGTAGCTGATCAGAAAGGAAATCAGTGGCATCGCACGTCACTAGTAGATAACGCAATGTTTCATGATGCAGGCAGCAGATTATTTTAAAAGCAGTTTCCTTCTCTCGGCCACTTCTTGTTCATGCATTTTGTTTTGCATATATGCTGTCTTATTCATTCAGGTTAAGATTTCTCACTTATAGTGTATTTCTTAGGAATATAGTTTTTAATTGGGGGTTCAGCTGTAACACTTTAAAATGTCAGGAATGCTCTGCCTGGAAGGGATCTCCTCCTCTCCACTGTTGTCCCTGTCCAACCCAGCCTCTTGCTACAGGGCATGCAGATGAAAACATCCTGATCAAAGACTCCAGTGTTTCCAAAATCTTTGCTCTGGTTTTAAAGCGATCCAGTGTTGCTAAACATAAATGATATATTTTAGTCATATTACTTACCTAGGATTTGTTTTTGTTTTTTGGGTTATTCTTTTGTTTTTGCAATGATTTTATTTGAGCATTGCAAGCATTTCGTCTGTCTAAAATTACAGGAGTGGTTGACTCTTTCAAAAAACATAAAAAGACTGAAGCTAGCATCAGAAAGTGTTATCCAACATGAAGGGAATATTGTAACGCTGCATTCAAGACTCAGTTCTGTCATTTATGGTGTGGCAAACTCTAAATGCTGAGTTTGGCATTTAGAGTTTGGCTTGCACTGAAGTCATAGAAAGATACACAACACTGCCAGTTCTTCAAGTCAAAGTCAGTTTTATTATTCATAACTTTATTATGTAGAAGGCATAGTATAAATTATATTAAAGCATTTGTGCAATTATTAATATGTATAAAATGTGAAGGGTATAGCAGTTTTTTAAGCATAAGCAAAAATGTTTTTAAAGCCTATGTACACATAGCAAGTGTTTATACATAACTGGACAAGTGAGGAGTCATCAGTATGAAACTGAGAAAATGAGCATAGCAGCAATTTATTTTTATAAGGTGTTGCCAATTCAATGGCCAACATGTCTATTAGGTTGAAATTTATTGTGTTCACATGTTTTGTCACTTTTTAGAAACATCCCAAGTGTTATGATGGAAAAAATTCCATTATACACTCATGTTGAAAAACACACTGCTAGCACTCTGTCTACACGATGATCAACAAGAGAGATTTCTCAAAGAACTTTGGTTCATTTTTATGCCAAAACTTGATCTTGTGATCATGTTGGATGTGGTGAATGAGAGGAGCTGTGTACTTTTATTTTTTTTCCTGTTTTTGATTCCTGGCTGTGTGAAAGTAAGCAGCACAGTTCTCATTTTGAGTACAAGGTTTGGGTCTGTCTTTTTTAATGTCTTCATTCAAAAACTGCGATGTTTATCTCTGCTAACATGGCATGTTTACTTATCAACAGACAGAAAGTGCAGAACGGTGTTTAAAAAGTGGCCTTGGCAGTCTGTGACATGCGGAGTCATCGTTTCATTGTTTGTTCTCTTTCTCCCAAAGAATAATGCTCTTTTACATTGCTTTCATTTGTGCTTTGTTGAATGCCAATATTTGGTCTTCAGATGAGTGTTGTGTATGTCCTGTGTTGCAAGCATGCTGAAGTCCTTAAGTTTAAGTTTGGCGGATTATTGGTTTTCTCAGATTTCAACAATACCCGTCAGACAGACAAGATTGTTACTCGCAGTTCATTGGGTTTGCTCTGTATGCAAATTGTAGTGATGGAAGCTGAGATGGTGTTACATGTCCACAAAGAAAAGTATCAAAATCATGATAATTTTGTCCTTTTTATTTATTGTGTGCTTTTTTTTTTCTTTCTTTTACAGCCTCCTTTGCTGAAAGCTATTTTCAATGTAGATCCTGATGAAGTACGTTCGCTTATATTCAAAAAAGAAGATGTGAATGCACAGGTAAGCCCAACAGTTACAAATATCTGCATCTGTTTCCTCATATTATTGTTATTTTTGGGGGGGGCTAATGTGCAGTTGTCCTTGAAAGGCCTCGTGCAGCTCTTTCTTACAGATATTGTAGCATACAGAACAGCACTGCATGACCTGCCTCTTTTTTTTTTTTTTTTCTTTACTGCATTCCTCGTCAATATTACATATTCAAGTGGTGGTGTTTGTTTCAAAATAAGGCTGTTTTGTACTCACTCGTCCTTCACTGCAAGGCTTTTCTTTATTTTTATTTTTATTAATTTGTTAAAACCACAATGTGGTGTTTGTGTAAATATTTGTTCCTGTTAACACTACAGTGTTGCAAATGTTAAGGAAAATGTGTTTTTGTATTGCTACACCAGACCAATGCACATGTAATGAAGAGACAGATTGCAGTGTTTACTGCAAGTTGTTTTGTTTCTCTGTAATCTCAGCAGTTTCTTCCTGTTCACTTAATACAGGACAATGAGAAGCGAACTCCATTGCATGCTGCCGCCTATCTCGGAGATGCAGAAATTATAGAGCTGTTGATTCTATCTGGTATGTTTTCTTCTTAGTATTAATGCAATGATCACAAGAAAGTGCTTGAAGCCACAAATACTGGGTGAATTTTGGATTGTAGAAATGAGAGTTTCACAGGTGTCTGGAGAGATTATCTAACAGTTTTTAATCAGAGAAAATAAGTCATGCTCTTAAAATGTGAAATATTAGAAATATTATAGATGTGCCTATAATTATCTTCCTAATGCTGGGAGCACATGACATACTGCTGTGTGTGTGTGTGTGTGTGTGTGTGTGTGTGTGTGTGTGTGTACATAATGGCACCTTTTAATAGCAAAGTGGAATACAAGCAATCATTCCTCTGCATACAGTATGATGAGATATTTGAAATGTCTCTACACCTCTTTCAGCCTTTTCTGAACTTTTCTAATTTAGTCTCTTCAAAAACTGTTGAATACCTTCTTGTCGAAACGTTGCACCATATGCAGCAAAACCATATGAGTTTAAATAGCCTTTGCTTCTTCACTTCTAGGTGCAAGAGTAAATGCCAAAGATAACAAGTGGCTCACTCCCCTGCACCGAGCTGTGGCCTCCTGCAGTGAGGTATGTGAATTTTCCCTTTGTTCTCTGTCATACACACTACAAGACACAGGTTTGCATATCCAAACAATGTAAACCTACTTGTTGTTTTTTCTTCACAGGATGCTGTCCAGGTGTTGCTGAAACACTCGGCTGATGTAAATGCCCGAGACAAAAACTGGCAGACGCCACTTCACATCGCCGCCGCCAATAAGGCGGTCCGCTGCGCCGAAGCCCTAGTGCCACTACTCAGCAATGTGAATGTGTCAGACAGAGCAGGCCGCACCGCGCTGCACCATGCAGCCTTCAGCGGTCATCTGGAGGTAAATTTAAACCCTAAGACATTGTTAGATTAAACTGTGCTTAAGGAGGCACTTTAACATCTTTGGAATCGATGTGGTTGCACGTTAATGAATTGAAATAGCAGCTGAACGTTTGGTATCAGCTTTCTTAAGGAGCAGAGTGTTAATGTAGAGGGTTGGTGAGGTTTTGTGGTTGTAAAGTGTGCAATGTCTTTGAGTATAACCTCTTCAGTAATCCTCATATTGATTGATTTAAATTGCTGTGTGCTACATAGATTGTTTTTGCTGGCAAACTGTCAGAGTATGCTAGCATTACTGGGTGTGTTTACCTGACTGTTATTAGAAGTTCCCGATCTCTTTCTAAGAAGTGTTTCTGCTTGCCTCAAGAATGATTAAACACTGGTGGGCACTCTGCCATGCAGTGCAGAATAATGGTCACATTATTTGCCCATTTAACAAGTGTTAGTTGAGACAAGCAACATCCACATATAGGTCTGCTGAATTTTAGTAGCGCATGACTAACCGACCCGACCGTTTGATCCCGGATTCAGTTGCGCAAAATCTGGTCCAGTCATCCAAATGCTTCCTGACATCAGGGCACCCTCTTAAGTTAAAGAGGGCAGCTTTTCAATGTTTAATGAGCCAGCTACATTGAATTAAAGAGCACAAACTGCATTTTCAGACATGGCTTAAGACTGAGTGGGCTCTCTGCATGCAGTCATAAATTGTGGTCGCATACTTAAGGGTGCTGGATGCACAGATAGTGCTTGACCAATCATGTGTCTGGATGCAAATTACCCATTGTAATCTTGTACTTGCATGCAAATTAGCTATCTTAAAAGTGAATTATCAAAAATTCATGCAAATGAATGCAAGTGCATACAAGCTATTTGGAGCATCTTTTAGGTATACAGTGGATTCAAGTTAAGCATATAAATATGAAAAAGGTGAGTCTATGGAGGTATGCTCCAAGAGAAGAATGCCACACTACTGGCTGTACAAGACAGGATATTTGGAAATGCATGTTTTCTTGTTTAATCTTAATTATATTTGTTCGGTTGGCATACCTGCACAGAATCTGTGCAAAAGGGTGACAAGGTTTCACCACTCATGTTTGCTCAGCAAGTTAAAAAAATAACTTTAGAAACCCCTGCAGGTTCAAATAATTTCTATTATATTAAAGTGAAGATACGCATACATTGACAAGACAATTGATCCAAGAGCGCTAAGATAAAGTCACTGAACTCGTATGTCTAATATGTAAACACTGCATATGTATATAAGTTGCTACATTTATTGCAAATGGTAGATGGGTAGGTTGATGTTGCAGCGTCCCCTGATGTTTTTTCTCATCCCCTGTTTGGTTTTTTTGGGTTTTTTGCTACTTTTAGATGGTGAGACTCTTGCTCTCCAGAGGGGCCAACATCAATGCTTTTGACAAGAAGGACCGCCGTGCGATACACTGGGCCGCCTACATGGGTAAAAAATAATGCAGCCATAGAGATTTTTACGTTTTGGTATTTGTTCATTTTTATGCAACTTTAGACATTCCTTTCTTCTTGTGGTCAATATTAACTTAAATGGCAGAATTTTATTTGAATAAAAATCATCTGTTAAAATGTTTTTAAATGTTTACATTAGAGTAGATGCCATATGAACAAAAAACATGTCTAATATCTTTGTGTAAGCATTATGTAATTAAATCTCTTTTTATCTTCAGGACACATAGAAGTGGTGAAGCTGCTGGCATCACATGGAGCTGAGGTGGCCTGCAAAGATAAGAAATCTTACACCCCCCTACATGCGGCAGCCTCTAGTGGAATGATCAGCGTTGTTAAATACCTCCTGGACTTGGGGGTGGATGTAGGTTCCACCCACAAGCTTTTTGCCATCGCACTGTAGACACTGCTATACTGTATGAGCTCAACAGGAGAGATATTTTTCAGTGGTGTCTCTAAATTGTGTGTTACAACTGTTCTAACTGTAACTGTTCTTTTATTTGTAGCACTTTATTCTAATTGTTTTAATTGCCTGCTGTTTTCCTGACTTTCTAGATCAATGAGCCCAATGCATATGGCAACACACCCCTCCACGTGGCCTGCTACAACGGGCAAGATGTGGTTGTGAACGAGCTCATAGACTGTGGAGCCAACGTCAACCAGGTGAACGAGAAGGGCTTTGCCCCTCTGCATTTCACCGCCGCCTCGCGTCACGGAGCACTCTGCCTGGAGCTTCTGGTTTGCAATGGGGCAGATGTCAACATTAAAGTGAGTAAAAACCAGGCAAAGCTTGTTATTAAACAACTAAGTATTTACATATATTTTTAGATATAACTTGTAACGACCACCATTTTCTTTGTGAGTATTTATTACATGGCATGCTGCGGGAAAAAGCCTGTTGTAACCTTTGAGTCTAAGGTTTATTTTGAGCACCTGACGGCTCCTTTTGGCCTCCCATCCGTAAACTCTCTCCATACTCTTTCACATGATTCTTGCGTAGGTGGTAGAGGTTTGTCGTGTGTGAGTTTGTGCTGGGGACCGGTTTGCGGCATAATTTGCATAGTACAGTTTTCTGGTCTGTGTCAGACTTTTCATAACCAAACCATTTCCATGCTACAGAGGTAGCCCCTAGTTTAGTATTTCTGTTTGGAGCTACCTGGTTCTGCCTCATCTTCGCTGGCCATGCTGGTATTTTCTGTACCTGCATTCACTTGGTGGCCATCCAAACAATGAAAAAATGCGACACCACAAATTAAACGATAGCGTATAAAATCGCACAGCCCTAACGTCTTGCTTCCTTGTGTGTAAACGTGTATTATTGTGCCTGCTTCCTACATGTGATAGGTCTTCTCATTGTTTGAGGGAAGCTGATTGACTTGGGGATTAAACTTTACTGTAAAAAGGCATAACTTGTCAGATAATAAGTTTTTGTTTCAATTCAGAGTAAAGATGGGAAGACTCCACTCCACATGACAGCGATCCATGGGAGGTTCTCGAGGTCTCAAGCAATCATTGAGAAAGGTGAGCTGTTTCTCATGCTGGACCCAGAAGCAAAAACTGCTTTTTAGTGTAACAGAGGCTAAATGCTTGCTTTGATTTTTGTTTTTTCCCCCTAAAGGTGCGGAGATTGACTGTGAAGACAAGAACGGAAATACACCACTACACATTGCCGCTCGATACGGCCACGAACTCCTCATTAACACTCTCATCTCCAACAGAGCTGACACAGCTAAGTACGTGAGCCTTTCTGTTGATTTTTCAGTCAAGTCTTAGAACATATATTGAAGAGCCTTCCTTCTGAAAGCACACATGTAGTATCTGTTGTGTAACTCATATAAATGGTAATGTGCTAGTAATAGTCATTTTTTTATTCCCACATTAGCAACATTGTTGTGTACTGTTTGTATGATACAAAGTTTTTTGTTTTTTCATTCAGACGAGGAATCCATGGCATGTTCCCACTGCATTTAGCTGCTCTCAGTGGCTTCTCTGACTGCTGCAGAAAGCTCCTGTCTTCAGGTGAACGGCACTCATGCCCTGTCACAGCCTTCAGTGCAACGTGACACAAAGCTCACGTTTAAGTAGTTTAGAAATTCCTGACAGGAAAAAAAGTACAAAAATATATCATGTGCAATGTAAAACATTTTATAATATATCCTGAATGTGTCTCCTTCATAATCACTTTTACCCTGTGCAGGCTTTGATATTGATACTCCTGATGACTTTGGGAGGACCTGTTTACATGCTGCAGCTGCTGGAGGGTCAGTACACGATGGCTGAATATCGCCTTTAGTATTAAAGTATTGTGTAATTTTTAATCAAGTGACTATCTGTCTGTCTAACCCCTCAGAAACCTGGAATGTCTAAATCTTCTCCTCAACACTGGGGCCGACTTCAACAGAAAGGACAGCTTTGGCAGGTTTGTAGTATTTATTGGTGGATTTGGATCAAGAGTCAAATTTGAACAGGGAACTGAGCTGTGTTTGCTTTTCCAGGACCCCTCTGCACTACGCTGCTGCCAATTGTAACTACCAGTGCCTGTTTGCTCTGGTGGGGTCTGGGGCCAGCGTCAATGACCTAGACGAGCGGGGCTGCACTCCTCTCCACTACGCCGCTGCGTCTGACACAGATGGAAAGTCAGTAAATTCTCTCTATTAAAAATGGTGGATGTTGTGTGGGAGGTGGTTCATGTTTGTAGTTTTTCACAGATAAAAGTAAAAATAACCACCTGCATTATCCATTATGCTGAGTAGTGGTTTAGGACTAGAAGCCAACATGTTGTTTCCTTGACTACAGCGCTTTTGTTGTGTCTGCAGGTGCCTGGAATATTTACTGAGAAATGATGCAAATCCAGGGATCCGGGACAATCAGGGCTACAATGCTGTGCACTACGCCTCAGCGTATGGACATCGCCTTTGTCTGGAGCTGGTAAGAACTTCAATCCAGAGTACATGACACTTAACAGCCACCATGTCCCTGTTTTCATATTTGTGTTTTGTGGAATTCTGCTTAAAGAATTGCCTGTTTTTTGTTTGTTTGTGTTTTTTTCCTGTTCTTTAACAGATTGCAAGTGAAACACCCCTAGATGTGGTAAGTTGATTTTTAGTTCTTTAGTTCTTCTTTTTAGGCTCTTGAAGACATTTCACCTCTTGTCTGAGAGGATTCTTCAGTTATAACAGTGAAGAATCCTATCATGGGGATTATGAGCTATTCAGCCCCTAGTGGTGCTTTCACCTTGGACTTAGTCCAGAGAGTTGTTGTCATCATTATTACGTTATTGGGGTTGCACATTTCAACATGTGAGTGAGTGAATCACCTGGGAGGGGATCTCAAAAGTGTGTTATAGTTGGTGTTTTAGGCAACCACCTGTTCTGAAATGGTTGTTCTGTTTGGGCATAGATGACTTCTTTTACTCCTCCTTGAATCGTCTGTGTTCTCTGGATGACGTCTTGGTTCTCCCCTGGTGAATGTCTGACATTTTGTCTCATGCCTCTTTGCTGATAACTAAAAGTACTCTGTTAATGTGTGCGTTCCTTTTTCTTTTACCTTGGAGGGAACGTTTTCTGTATAGTTGTGTAAGCTTCTGATAACCCTAGGTTTGTGTTCCACTGGGTGGTGGGACTCAGAGTTTATGGTGGGTTTCTGGTAAATTTCAGTGTTCAGGCTACTATCTCCCTCGGTTGAATGGTAACCTGTTTTTTTTTGGTGTCCTTGATGTTTTTATCCCTTTAGTTGATAGATTTTTTTAAATTTAATTTCTTGAGTTCGTAGAAGAGAAGAAGCCTCACAACTGAGGAGTCTCTTCATAAAACTAGCAAGAAGTACCACAAAACTCTATGACTGAGGCCTTATTTTCTGGACCTGTGGGTCTGGTTGAGTCCAAGTGATGGAATTTTTTTCATTAGTCAGTGAGCACAAGGGTCCCTACAGATGTTCGTTTGTGATCGCCCAAACTCATCTGCAGAAACATTTTCATTACAATACAAAAGCCCCAAGCAACAGATTTCAGCCAAACTTCAAAGACGTATAACAGGAAGGATTTTTCTGCTGTGATGTCTCCAGCTGTCTGTAACTCTGTCTATAACAGAGTATAATCAAGGCTTGACATATTTTTTTGTAGTTTTTATGTATATAAAATAGGGCACAGAGTCATGCAGTAGGAAAGGAAACAATATCTGAATCAGGTTCTCATGTGTGTCTTGGCTTATTCAGCTAATGGAAACCTCAGGGACAGACATCCTGAACGACGCGGATGTCAGAGCCCCTGTCAGCCCCCTGCATCTTGCTGTGAGTAATTTGAAACACTTGGTTTTATCCTTCTGGTGAGCAGTACATGTCACCAGCGTCAGCAGTAACTTTATAATGGGGGAATCCACCTTTCAGGCATACCATGGTCACCATCAAGCTATGGAGGTTCTGGTGCAGTCTCTGCTGGATCTGGATGTGAGAAACAGCCAAGGGCGCACACCCCTGGACCTGGCTGCCTTCAAAGGGCATGTGGAGTGTGTGGATGTCCTAATCAACCAGGGAGCCTCCATCTTGGTGAAAGATTACACCTTGAAGCGAACACCTATACATGCTGCAGGTATGTTAGACGTGGAGTTACAAATAAAATTTCCTGAACCTGAAAATTCAGACCCAAATACAACATAAGTAATAAGTTAATCTTTCCCGCAGCTACCAATGGTCACTCAGAGTGTTTACGTTTGCTCATTGGAAATGCTGATCTTCAAAGTGCAGTAGACATTCAAGATGGGAATGGACAGTAAGTTAAATGAAAATCTTTTTATTTTATTTCCATTCTTATTCTAAAGTCATTGCTAACATTATTGCCTCATATCTCCTAGAACCCCTCTCATGCTTGCGGTCCTGAGTGGACACACAGATTGTGTGTATTCTCTGCTAAATAAAGGAGCCAATGTAGAAGCCAAAGACAAATGGGGCAGGACAGCCCTGCACAGAGGAGTAAGTAAATGTCATTATTTTTGCTCATATTTCTGTGCATAACTTTATTCACAGTTTTCAGTATGGATACCTAAATCTTGCTACCACTATCAGAATTTACATGTGTATTTCTTGGCCTTTGTGGAATGAGTGTGTCTTTCAAACATCGCAACAACACAATAATCACAACAGTTTTTTTGTTTTGTTTTTTGTTTTTTACTGTGTTGCAAGGCACATTTCACTTATTGCCAACCAACCAGCATGTCAGACATGTAGTCCAGTCTCGCTTTTCGAAATATTGCTTGTCAACATCCTCATTTTCTCCTGATTAGATAGTTGCAAGTCATTGTGTACATGCCTAAATGATGCGGCAGTATCTACAGTTGGTACAAAACAGCAGCAAGTATATTCACACTAATCACAGGGAACACATCACTCACAGAACGACAGTAACTTCCCATTTGCTTCAGAATCCCAAGATTTTGGCTCTACTTGATACGTTAGAGCTCCTAATACCTCATACCACCCCTAGACCCTTCAGAATCAGTTGCTGTTACATATTTTACAGTTAAGGCTTAAAACAAATGGTAAACTGTTTTAGCCCAGTTCTGTGGAACAAACTTCCTCTCGCAATTCTATCAGCACAATCATTTCCCCATTTAGAAATAAATAAACGAACTTCAGGAAAGTATGGACTGGCTTTTACATGTTGTTTTCTTACATTTTTACTTTTGCTTTCTTTGTCTATTGCTTGTATATCTTCTTTATTCATTAATGTTATGCTTTTTGGAATGTTTTAGTACTAATATTTTTTGTAAGTTATATAAAGGACCTTGTGTGATTTTCCATAATGTATGGGTTTACACATTTAGTTGGCAAGCGAAAGGTCGATAGTTGAATTCCAGTCTGAGACGCAAAACTCTCTACCCAGTATGACTTTACAACACTCCTACTGTGCCAGCTTTCTACACAAATATGCTCTATTTGGACAACAGACATGCCAGCATATATTGAAAAGAAAACCTTGCCATCAAGGCAACGTAGGCATCATGTTAGGAATCGATGTGGAAATATTCTGCTTTGGGATGCCCAAAAGGCAGTCAAGATACTGAAAGTAAAAAGAGGCTGACTTCTACTATAGTGCAGTGACCCAACGTAGACCCTCAAAATGTACAATAAACAACTTAAAGAAAAAGAAGCAACACTCATGGAGGAAATATTGTGAAAACTGGGTAGTGCTGCGAGTATCTGAGAGGTTTCTCTGAAACCTTGTTTTTTTTTTTCTACATATTGTATGTTGTCATTCAGGATGTAAGCCAGTCATTGGTAAAACCTGTTTTCTGTTCTCAGGCGGTGACTGGCCATGAGGAATGTGTGGAAGCTTTGCTTCAGCACAGCGCCAGCTTCCTGGTGCGAGACTGTAAAGGGCGCACACCGATCCACCTGGCAGCGGCGTGTGGACACATAGGGGTACTGGGAGGCCTTCTGCATGCTGCCCAATCAGTGGAAACACTCCCTGTCTTAACAGACAACCAAGGCTACACCCCACTGCACTGGGCCTGCTACAATGGTACAGAGAAGAGGGCTTTGATGACATTCCGTGTAGATAAAGACATTTACATGTGATGGTTAGAACATGCAAGCCTGCCACTAAGTGCAGTAGATTAGTATAATGAAGCACCCAAGTAAATGTGGTTGGAATATAGCCAAGCACATCTTTTCCATGTTTATTGCTTGCTCATCATACAGATGGCGACAGAATTATTAGTCCCGTCTTTAAACATTTTGTGTTTCCCAGGTGCTGTTAAACAAAGAAAGGAATTTTTCTTTTATAGTTTTTTCAAGCATCCAAGTTGTTTTTTTTGGATGCCTACATTATTTTACTTTGCACACAGAGATTAAATGATTTCACAAAAACTAAGACGGTTAAAATTATTAGCCTCCGTGATGCTTCTTTCCCCGAACACAAACAGTGTCTCTGTGGACCGAGAGCTCTGATTTAGTCTCATCTGACCAAAGGACACACTTCCAGTATGCATACTCTTTCTCCAAGTTGTCCTTAGCATACTTCAGTCTGGCTTTTCTTGGTGTGCAATCTCACAGTCCATTCCTTTGCATGGTTCTAGTGATTCTCTTCTGAGCGTATAATTCCCAGCTTAGCTAAAACATTCACTCATGTTTTGGCAGTTGCTAAGGGGTCTTTAGACACATCTCTCACCAGTTTCCTTTTCAGAGATTTTGAAATCTTTTGCTTCCTACCTCTGCCAGACTTTTTCTGTCCTGTGTGGCTCTCTTTGAATTTCTTATTGATGCTTCTCACTCCAGTTCTCAGTACTTGGAAATGATGTGATAACTTTGTATATCCTTCCTCTGCTTTGTGAGCATCAACAATTCTTTTCCTCAAGTCTAAACTGATTTGTTTTGGTTTTGGTATTATGCTTTCTCAAACTCAAACTCTTGCTGAAGTTTTTTTTGTACTGTGCTCAAAGCTGCTCAAAGCTTGTAAATTAAAGGACATCATTCCACGGCAGTGATTCGTGCTATGGCTCAGTTAAAACAAAAAAAGTGAAATAATTATGCAGCACAAATAGAAATCCTTCATGCTTTCTAAAGAAAACTAGTATGTTAAGAAATGCTATGTTGAAATTTCTGTTTTTCTGTTAAAAATGGCACTTGGGAAGCTTTTGACCCGAACTTTGCATTTCATAGGGGGACTAATACAGTCTTCCTCGTTGGCACAGGTCTCTTATGCACACCCTTAGGCTAGTTTTGACACATCCTGGTCATTATTGCTATGTTAATGCTGTAACTAGCTAATGTTTTCATTCTTGCAGGTCACGATACGTGTGTGGAGGTTTTGCTGGAGCAAGAGGTTTTCCACAAGGCTGATGGCAATTCTTTCAGCCCCCTCCACTGTGCTGTGTAAGACCTAGAGCTGCTTTCTCT
The DNA here is from genome assembly GCF_041146795.1 of Maylandia zebra. Taxonomy (NCBI): domain Eukaryota; kingdom Metazoa; phylum Chordata; class Actinopteri; order Cichliformes; family Cichlidae; genus Maylandia; species Maylandia zebra. Next base: position 19,469,705 of record NC_135177.1, read on the forward strand.
CGATCAATTTGTGTAAGGACGGAGCATCTACCAGATTAAATAGTGCTGTTTTTTATTCCTTAGGATCCATGACAACGAAGGTGCTGCTGAGATGCTGATAGACACACTGGGCCCTGCAATTGTGAATTCCAAAGACAGTAAAAACAGGCATGTATGATGTTACAAGAAAAATATTAATTCAAGCCTGAATAGAATTGTAAAGCACCTGATTCTGGGAACGAGCGTAAGGAAGTGAAGGGTCATATCACTGAATAAATACTGAGCTTTGCTTTGATGTTGCACGTGCAGGACCCCGCTCCACGCCGCAGCCTTCACTGACCACGTGGAGTGTCTCCAGCTGCTGCTGAGCCACAACGCTCAGGTCAACAGTGTCGACGCCGTGGGGAAGACACCGCTCATGATGGCTGCTGAGAACGGCCAGACCAACGCTGTCGGTACGAAGGCTTTAACTATTACCCTGGCAAATATCACAGCGGGACATAATAATCAATTGGAGGATTGAATTAATAAACTGCTTTATTGAATTAACTTCATTTTGTTTTTCCTGTGTTTGATCATGTCACCATTAGAGGTGCTGGTGAGCAGTGCAAAAGCAGATCTCACTCTACAAGATGCTGCAAAGAACACTGCACTACACCTGGCCTGCAGTAAGGTGTGTAGTACCATATGGTGGCACTGTGCTCTTAGTATGCACAGTGTCTTGCCGAAGTGTTTAAATATGAGAAAGGATGAGCATTTACCACTCTGTGTGGCTCTTTTTATACCCATCCATAGGGACATGAAACCAGTGCCTTGTTGATATTGGAGAAGATTACAGACAGAAACCTCATAAATGCCACTAATGCCGCCTTACAGACGTACGTATCACTCATATCATATTAGTACCTCGCTTGTTAGTGCATTATTGTTAATAACTGAATTCTTAATGTCAAAATGTACAAAACAAATTAGTAAGTGTTGACTAGCTTGTCACCGATTTCAAAGATTTATCTTGTCTTTTAAGGCCTCTACACGTGGCTGCAAGAAATGGCCTGACTGTGGTAGTGCAAGAGCTGCTTGCAAAGGGAGCCAGTGTCCTTGCAGTTGATGAAAATGGTAAATTCACTGTAGTTTTTTTTAAATTATTATTATTTTTGTCTTACTTCTGGGTTTTGGTGTGCATCCTTGGGCACAGCAGGATTAGAAGCTGACTGCAAATGTTTTCTTTGCATTAATTTTATGGAGCATAAAATATTGTTGTGTTGTTATTTCCTCAGGTTACACGCCCGCCTTGGCTTGTGCCCCCAACAAAGATGTGGCAGACTGCCTAGCCCTCATCCTGGCCACCATGATGCCTGTGTCTCCCTGCACCCCGGCACCAACCCTCCCATTCAGTGCCATTAACCATTACACTACCAGCCCCTCTAAGAGCGTCACCTTCGACAGCCTGCCCGTGCTGCGTGGCGAGCACAGCTCATACTGCAGCTTCAACAACATCAGCCACCACGACGGCTTCTACAAAGACGAGGAGCTCAACGACTCTGATTCAGAGACGTACTGAAGGAAGGGCGAAAGTGATAAATGCATAAACACACGCTGTGTCTTAAAAATCATCCACCATGAGTTTGGGAGGGCAGAATGAGACACAAGCCCCCACAGGAGCCTTAAGAGTCCCCCTCACCCCACCCCACCCCTTCATCACCACCACCACCAGAGAGCGAGCAAGTGAGGGAGGAGGTTCAGCAGGCTGGCCAACGCTCATCACCACCTCATCCAGCACTAGGTGTCCTTTCAACTAATACTGGACCTCAGTGACCACTGCTTTACCAACACGGACTTCTTGAGTGCTAAAACCTGGACTCGTTTGGTAGACGGCAACCTTTCTAAGGCAATAACATGCTGTAGACTGGTGGTTGCACATCACAGAGAGCTAAACCAACAGGGACCAAGAGACATGGATACATTTTAACCCAGTTTTAACTGTGCAAATGAGACTGAGAAGGCTTGGGTTCATCGGCGGTTCGCTGTTTCTGTTAATGTGTGTGTGTGTGTGTGTGTGTGCGCGCGCGTGTGTTTGGAGGGGTGGGGGGGTTCATGGGTTTATATCCGCACACTACACCCTTCAGAATGCACTTGTCCTTCAAGTCTGTAAAAGTCATACTGGGGGAAAAGATCATTTATTTTTTGAGATCAAATTTTTATTAAACCCATTTTTCATGTCTTAAATTCCTTATCCTCTAGAGGAAAACAAAAAAAAGTCAGGTTTTAATGATCTGAGTAATTTCAAAAAATTTGATATGTGCACCGGTTAATTATTAGGTCGAGCAACCTTAATTTTGTACATTGACTTGTCCATTGCGGTTTAGTCTTTGAAGAATAAATTATTTGTGTACTTCTGGTCCCTTTTTATGTGTTCATTTTGTGCCTTCATTAGTTACTGAGAAAGGATGGGTTTGTAGAGGCAGCTGTGAAAGTACAGTGGTGCACACTAGGTAAGTATTTAAACATTTGTGAGAAGCACTGATCCCTTACTGAGGTATTTAGGCTGAGCTTTGTGAGGAGAAACACTGTAAACCAATGATAGGATGGCATTTGATTTTTCTTCTGTCTAAATGATATTTTTGCTGTTATCTTAGTCAAAGTATTGACTTTTGCTTGCTTTAACTTCAAAAAAAGAGAGAGAAACCACTCGATTGTACCCTGATTCAAGAATTCACAGTTTTGTTTGTTGACAAATGCTTTTAACTGGAATTATGTAAAATACATTCGCTAATTTCATTAGTATGGAAAAGTGTTTTTTTCTTTTCCTTGCTTTTTTTCTTGAAGAGGAAAGAAACTAGCATGTATATAGGGAAAATGACTGTGAATTCAAGTTCCAATGAATTCTTTCAGTACTGAGATTGCTGTATATTTTATGAGTAATAAAGAAATGAGTTATTTAATGATGAACTTGATTTATTTTTTTGTTAAATGCTGTCTTTATTTCTGATTGCAACTATCTCCATTTCTTTGTTTTGCTGGGAAAATGGGTGCAAGTGTACAAAAACATATGGAAATACAGTACCGTATATAAGGTAAAAACAGAGTTTGCATAATTCTAATGAGCTTGAAAGTCACTTTTCTGTGTTCATAATGTCATCGGTTTTGACAAGATCCCAAACACCGCTGTCAGAAATGCAGGACCAGACCATGACAGAGACACTGTGTTTTACAGGTGGCTGTAGACACTGTTGTACCTTTCTCCTGACCTCTGTAAATACTGATGACGATTCATCACTCTATAAGACTTATGCTACTGATTTACAGTCCAGTTCTTGTGTAATTTGGCATACCACAGTCTATTCTTACTGTTTCTCACTTTTAAGAATGACGTTTTGACAGCTACCTTTCCACTGAGACTATTTCTGATGAGGCAGTGAGCAGTTCAGGGGCCTGTTGGTGTACCATCATTCAATTATTATTAGTTATACTTTTGTTTTTTATTCTGTCATACAAATATAGAAATCATACAACTGCTGTTTTTATGGTGTAGAAATGTTACTGGCAGCCAATGAAAAGAGCTGCATGATTCTGTTCCATCCATATTTATTAATTTATTTAAAATGATGCATTAAACCAAAGACCGACTACAAGGTCTATGCTTAAACTCTAGATTCTAATATTTATTAGAAATAACTAAATAAAATATAGTATCTAGTCTACACAACTGAATTTCTTTTTGCACTTCTCGGTAGGACGTGAGGTCACACGCATTGGCTCCCGTGATTGGCTCGTAACTCGGAAGTGGAAGTAAGGGGGCGGATGCAGGTCCAAAAACAAACCAAGCAGAGACCTTTGCTCAAGGGCTCTGATGCAAACTTGCTCAAGTCGCAGTCCAGCCTCACCTTGTGGTTTGTGACAGTGCGGTTTGACATTGCGCTGCCTGCTGTCTCCTCACGGTCATGGACGAAGTGACAGGAGCTCAGCTCATCGCTGAGTCTCTAAAGGCTCAGGTAGGAATGACGTCGTCTGCAAACATGTGGCACTCCAACAGAAATATTCTCCCTGTTTGTGTCTTTGCTCAGCTGTAACTGTTGAGCAATGTGTCAAAGTCCAAGTGCGGTGCGGTCAGGATCACTAAACTTTTCATAAAAGCATTTCCCCCTCTTATTAATAATGCTACTTTTTTACAAAACTTGTTCAATCCAACGTTCAACCAATCTCCCTGCAGAAAGTGGACTACATGTTTGGGATAGTTGGAGTTCCGATTATCGAAGTGGCCATGGCTGCTCAGGCTGCAGGAATCAGATACGTAGGAATGCGCAACGAGCAAGCGGTAACTCGTTGTTTTGTACAACCTTAGTAATCCCTAACAAAAGCATTGCACTGCCATGCTGACATCAAATAATTTCTGTCGCATAACAGGCGTGCTATGCAGCGTCTGCCGTCGGATACATTACTGGGAGGTAAAATCTAATTCTGTACCGAATAAGGTGAACAGCTGGTGCCCAGCACTGTTATTCACATGTTGCTGTTTCCTGTGGTTATCTGAATCCAGACCAGGGGCCTGTCTTGTGGTTTCTGGACCTGGGCTCATCCATGCCCTGGGTGGAATGGCCAATGCCAACATGAACTGCTGGTATGACTCCATAACCACTGCTGTGTACTGTACAACTAACAAGGTGTTTATGAAGTGATGCTGGCTTTGCACAGGCCGGTGGTTGTTATCGGAGGGTCTTCGGATCGAAATCAGGAAACTGCAGGAGCCTTTCAGGAGTTTCCTCAGGTAACACGTGTCTCGATGTGGATTTTTGCCTGACACCGCTTCTCTACGCTGATTCTGTTTCTCCATGTTGCCAGGTGGAAGCATGCCGCCTGTACAGCAAGTTTTCAGCGAGACCCAGCAGTCTAGAAGCCATCCCCTCAGTGATAGAGAAGGTTGTATAACAATGCCCTCACACTGTCTGTTTGTTCTTTTAATGTATCGAACAGATCTGGATGATGATGATTATTTTCATCACGTCTGTGTAAAGTTTTCTGGTATTTGGTTGGTCACAGGCGGTCCGCACAAGCATCTATGGGCGTCCAGGTGCTTGTTATGTGGATATTGCAGGCGACATGGTTAATGCTAAAGTGGAGAGGAGCAAAGTTAGGTTTGTTGTCATTCTTGGATTTAAAAATAAATAAATACATTTTTATGCACAGTATCACTCGTTAAACATCAGGTGTATAGACTCTCAGAGAAGTGTGTCTCTCGCTCAGAGAGGTGTCCTGCTGTCCGCCTCCACCAGTGAGTTTGGCTGACCAGGGTTCAGTCACAGAAGCCATATCTGTCTTAAAAGCAGCCAAGACACCCTTGGTCATCATCGGCAAAGGTAACTGAAACAAAAGAAGCAATTGCCACCTCTTTTCAAATTAACTAAGCCTAACCAACCTGTGTTTTTCCGCCAATAGGAGCAGCCTACGGCAGAGCAGAGACTGTGCTGAGGGAGCTTATTGAAATGAGTGGCCTTCCCTTCCTGCCCACCCCGATGGGAAAAGGGGTTCTTCCTGATGACCATGCCAACTGTGTAGCTGCTGCACGCTCAAGGTAAGCCTCACACTGCACAATCACACCTGGTAGTAACCAGACAAAGTTGTAACAATCTGTAGAGCTTCTCCTTAATAGAGTAGTCCAGCAGAACTCTGTAACTTTAGTGTGTTTTAATCTTCCTGAAGTAGAAGGCATAGACATGCTCAGCAATACCCATGCAGGCTTTGGGGTTTAATCAATGCTCAGTTGATATTAACAGTTGAAACAAGGCTGGATGGATTGATGCCTTTGTGCTGTGTGTGCCAAAATCTGACCCTGCCATCTGAATGTTGCAGCAGAAATCCAGACTCATCAGACCGGGCAACATTTTTACAATTTTGATGATTGTATTGATGTATTGAGCTGCTGCCAACTGATTGGCTGGTTAGGTATTAATGTGCAGTTGAACTGGTGTACCTAATGAAGTGTTAGGTAAGTGTATAATAATACACTTATAAAAGTACTTGTTTTTTAAAAGCGATGGTCAGATTTTTCAAAAAAGAAAACAGTCTAACATCCAGACAGACGGATGTGTTTTGAGTGCAGCTCCTATTTTGAATGTGTTTTTAGCTAGAAGACAAAATTCACCTTCTATATGCATTATTAGGATCGAAAAACATTCTGCCTAAGGGAGAAGTGGCACGAAGTTTCTATTTCTATATTTTTTAGGCCAAGAATAGTTGACAGTACATGTTTAGATGGCAAACAAACATTTGTGTCATGGTCATCTATCTGGCTCCTAAATTCTGCATCTTCTAACTAGTCAGGATCTAAAATTTTTAGTCTTGTTTAATGAGAATCCATTTTTTGACCTCTTCTGCTGTTTGTTTTTTATGTATTTTTTCCCTTGTTACCCAGAGCTCTTCTCCAGGCTGATGTCATACTTCTGTTTGGAGCCAGGCTAAATTGGATGCTCCATTTTGGTCTTTCGCCTAGATTTAACCCTAATGTTAAGATCATTCAGGTATGTAAATGACCGAGTTTATGGTTTGAGAAAAATCAGCATTAAAAGATCTGGTTTAAAGCTAGTAGTCTATTTGGTTGTTAATCTTTTGCCTTGTCATGAGAGAGTTAGTTTTGCCAAATCTGGTGCTGCAAAAGCTGTAATGATATAACCCCACTGTGATCTGTTTGCAGGTTGACCTTTGTGCTGAGGAGATGGGCAATAACGTGAGGCCAGCTGTTGCTCTCCTTGGAGATATCAGTGCTGTTGCCACTCAGGTACATTTTCAGCAACTCAGCCCATTGGCTCATCTTTCTCTTTGATGTTTTTCCCATAACGTTAATTTAGGAATCAAAAGCAAACCTGTTTCATCAACATTTGCGCTAATGGTAAGAACCTGTGTAGAACTATGTTTTTCTCTCATAGATAATTCACTATAGCATAAGATCTGGTTGTACTTGTGCAGCTCTTAATGGCTTCTTTAATCATTGGTTTTTAAGCCTGACGACACTGAGGTCTGAACACTTTGTTCAGAGTTTTTTGTTTGTTTTTATATTTTCTTTGCTCCTCTCACTGAATTTTCAGACTGAAATATGCGACAAAAAATATGTCTGTAAAAAGCAAAATGGCAAAAACAAAGCGTATTTCATATACAGAGGAGTTTGAATTGCTAATATATGTTAATTGAGGCCTGAGATGTACTTCTTGGGTTTTTTGCAGTTTCTCTGAGCGCTGCATGGTCTGACCTTGGGGTGAATTTGTTAATAAGATTTCCACTTGTGAATAATTTTCCTCACAGTACGATGATGGACTTGAAATTGTTTGCAAATGGCCTTATAATCATTCCCAGATTAATGGACAGCAACATTTGCTGAGATTGGTGTTGTCTTTCCTCCTCGGCATTGTGTTCACACACGACCACTTGCTGATGATCAGTTAATCAAATGCATTTGATTAGCAGCACCTGGCTTCTACGTTCTCTCTCAGTTCCTATGGAAACAGTGAGGACATTCACAAGACTGCTTTTGCATTTTATTACGATTACATTGTGTTAAATGTCATGGGGTTGTTCTTCCTCTGAGGTTGCATCTACCAAATTTTAAGACCAGGTAAGGACCAGATGATTTCTTTGAAACGTCTTGTGCTGTATTTTTAGCTCGACTATATTCTCTATATCAGTGACACGAGTACAGTAACATTCAACTGTAATAGCAGTGTTTTTGTTTTTTTTTCTTCAGCTGCTACTGTGTGTCCGTAGAGATGGTTGGAAATACCCCTCTAACGCTGAGTGGTGGAGCACGTTAAAGAGCAAGATTGCTGCTAATGCAAAAATATCAAAGGTGGGTTTCACCAAAGTTCTTCTAATCCTTCCTTAGAATTTGGACCACCAATGGAAAGCTTACATTGTTGTTCTGTGCATGGTTACACTGTATCAGCCTGCCGATGACATTAAATTATATATTTAATCCATTTAGATGTTGTCTCTGTTTTTTGTGTTTCTTGCCAATAGGCACTTGCTCTACAGTCTACAGTGCCCTTGAACTACTACACAGTGTTTCATCACATCTCCCAGCTGCTGCCACATGACTGCATCATTGTCAGCGAGGGTGCAAACACAATGGACATCGGACGCACCATGTTAAATAACTACCTACCTCGACACAGGTAAGCCAGTCAAGCGCACTGACTTTTTTGTTGTTTTTTTTATGCTAACAAATCAATTTAGACTAAACTGTGAGTTAATGTATATCTATTAGATTGCTGTAAACTAATCTTGATGATGTTCAGACTGGATGCAGGCACTTTTGGAACAATGGGAGTAGGTCTCGGGTTTGCTATCGCAGCAGCTGCTGTGGAGGCGAGCCAGAACACCGGCCGAAGGGTCGTCTGTGTGGAGGGAGACAGTGCCTTTGGGTTTTCTGGTATGGAGGTTGAGACCATGTGCAGGTGAACTGAGTCCAGTGTTTCTATTCAGTATTTGCAGTTTAACCGTCTATTGACTTCACATTCTTCTCTTTGTGTTTTGTAAATCAGGTATAGCCTACCCGTGGTTGTTATTGTGGTCAATAATAACGGCATTTACAGCGGAGTAGATTCTGAAACATGGAAAGCAATGAAACAAATGGGAGAGCTGACCTCTGTGTGAGTGAGATACTTTTGAGAAAATGATCATAAAGTGAATTCACTGATAGTTTTTATTGATGTCTTATGCTATGACGTAGCAAAAGTTGTCTTACATCGTCACACTGTAGGGCCCCTCCCGTGTCCCTTCTACCTGACGCTCGCTATGATGAGGTGATGAAGGCGTTCGGAGGTCGAGGGTTGCTGGTGAGGACGGTGGAGGAGCTGCGCAGTGCCTTACAGCTTAGCCTGAGTGACTGGGAGAGACCAAGTCTCATCAATGTGCTCATTGACCCTTCCTCAGACAGGAAGCAGCAGGTAACTACAACTGTTAGGAGCACATGTTTATAGAGTCTGCATGTTTATAAAGTATGCAACAACATTAACCACGTCTTGCCTGCCAGACAGACTTGAGGGTGAGCGTCTCCCAGGTGCACCTGGAGTAAAATTCTCTACATGCACAGGCAACTCTAGAAAAATAATGCTCCACCTTGTGGTCACGGTTGTAATAACAACTCCTACCATAGTCAGAGCATCTCTGTGGCTCTATCAAATATCTGGACTTCTGCGCTGTGGAGCGTTTGCCGTACACTGGAGAAACATGGAGGGTCTAAGGCGGTCCGAACATGTTAACACAGTCTGGAATAAAGACTTGACATATATCACTCATATCAGAAATCTCATCTCATAGCATGTTTTACACCTTTGCAGCCCTGAGTCCTTGCAGACTATAAGCGGTACTATATGACAAAAGGCTGCAAATCAGATCACAGAATGTTTTTAGTATTTGGTCCTGGTGCACCACAGAAGGCATAAAGAGACTGAGTGACACCAGCAGACACAGCAGTAAAGCCAAGCCTGATTTAATCCAGTGTTTCTTTGGTCTCTGCTTTGCATACAATAAACAGTTTCATGTTTACTTGACTCTTCCTCATCCTTTGAGGGCTATGTTACCAACATGCCTCGCTGAGCCGTAATCCTCCTGCTCCAGGTGCACCAGAACTGTTGTATTCCACTCACAATCCCTCCACCTAACACCAACCTGACCTTTCTATTTCAGGGCTCCCATAATTAGAAAGCAAGGCCCTCCGTGTTTATGTTGAACGTATCCACGCAACCTTTTGCAGACACGGTTGAAGGTTGTATTGAGTAATGTATCCACAGCGCTGAGCTCCACGGCTGTGCCAGCAGAAAGACTTGTCCCTGACTTTTAGTGTTGCGCCTTTACCTTTCGACACCCAACTTTAATTCATTCCTGTCAGACTTGAAGCTGACAAGATTTAGTTTTGAAAATTTGAAGAAAACTTTTAGTTAATTTTTATTACCTGGAAAAACCTCTGTTTTACTGCTTAGATCTCCATTACAGTACAATATTCCTCTAGATCTTATTACACCGTATAGCTAATATAAACACTGTGTTGTCTGTTTGCAGGAGTTTCCTTGGCTCACACGTTCCAACCTGTAGATTTCCAGAGCGTTTCAGAACAGCAGTGACGGTTTTCTCCTGGAAAATATCAAACTGCTTTTGTTTTTCTGGTTGTTTCCATTAATTAATCTAATATTTTGCTATTACTATACTGTGAATAATATGAAAAATATGACTACAATAAAACATTTCACACAGAGTGCATGCTGTTTTTTTATGTCAGTTTTTTCCCCTCTTAATCTGGACTGCAACTGTGAGTTGCCCTGTTGAGTATTGCCTACATTAATGAAATGTAATAAAATTAAATCTGGAGAAAAGGAGAAAATAAACGCATTTGACAAACTTTTTTTTCTTTTTGCAAATGAACCAGCTAATCTTTACAGTTGAATGTAGAGATTTGTCAGTAATGGGGAAACTTTAGATGAAATCAACAGGATTTTTCTCATTTCCATAAGTTTTGTATCCTTTTCCACAACTTGTCTGAAAAATCCTAAATGCGCAACAAAAAAAGCAATGCAAGCTAAAATAATTTGGTAGAAAATTGCATTGCTTTGTATCTCTTAAGTTGCAAGCTTGACATGATTGCTTTTTGTAATTTATATAAAGAAAAAAGCATAATTTATCTTAACCTCCTAGGACCTGAACTCTTCCCCAGCATGCATTTTTAATTTCTCTTTGATATTTGGGCATATTGGGGCCCGATGAATGTAAAAACAAAGAATTACCAGATTTTTGTTTTTACCTTATTTTTGTTTTTAAGAAAAATCAGAGCCACATATGAGGATATACGTTTAAAATTTTGATAGAACAGTAGCAGTATAATGTCCTTGTAAGTGGATATCAGGCCCATGTAGAGCAAAATTGAGTATTTTAGTCTAAATAACCCAAAATGTGATGTCCACACGCCAGGTCCTAGGAGGTTAAAGTGCTGCTGAGAAGTAATGGAGTCTGTTTTTCTAGGTCCTTTGGAAATGCAGACACTTGACATTGTGTAAAAGACTTGCCACAGCAGTATAGTGCGCACTAAATAACTTGATGCACAGTGTACTTCATCACAAAAAAACACATTCATCTAAACATAATTAGACTGTAGACTGATACATCTAAGAAAGTTGTAACATATTGACATCTTCATTCAGAATGCTCTCAGCATGTCTTGCAGAAAAGCACACAGGGAGTCTCACAACTTTCCCTGAAGAGAGACAATAACAAAAGCCCCCCACTGCAGTAGTAGAGATCTAATATTGGCACCAGGAGCAGCTGGCAGGCTGTCTCCTGTAATTTTAGTGCACACTGATGCAGAGGAAAGATTTAATGGGTATTGGTCAGCGTACCCTCTTCTGAGGGCGTAAAGGAGACACAGCAGAGTGAACGCAGAGGGAGGGGGGCAGAGAGAGAGGACAGTGAGAAGAGAGGGAGTGGAAAAAGACAGCGTGAGAGCTGCTGTGGATCAGAAATAAAGTCAGGCAACTATCCGGAGCAGCATGACTCTTCTAACACTTGGACTGTATCTGCCATTGTGGTTTTGTTATGGCCTGGCTCAGCCTTCTTTTCTGGACAACTTTGATTCATTCCCAGCAGGTAAGAGCGTTTTAATCCTGAGCTTGAACACTGTATACTGTACTGTGCGTGCACAGGAGCTGGTGGATTTGAGCTGCAAAAGCACGGATTCTGAAAGTCTCAATTTGAGATTCACGTGGCACTCATGATAATACCCTTGTTTTTATTTTCTTGTTGTCCATGAGGTAGGTTGGAAAGGCCTCTATAAATAGCGAGAACAGCTCCGGCTCTTCAGTGAGAGGCACATGGGCTTCATATCCGTCCAGTGCTAGGAATTCTGCTGGATGGGTGTCATGATTTGATAGTTTGCACCTGTTTCTCTGTTGCTTGTGCTGCTCCAGCATGCTGTAATTGCTTCAGTTTGTCAAATTTTTGATCTGTCCCGCCTTAATTTGTCGTAAATGAAGTTTTTCTCATCTCGCATTCATTATCGCGGGTGCAGAAGTTAAAACAACACACAAAAAAACCTTCCTGGCTTCATATACCTTTGATACCCTGTTTAATTTGTGACTGCATGCCCACCTTGCGCAGCTCTCAGATCACCGGATCAGCAGAAGAGGTTCAACCCATGCTGTTTAGTGAGTCCGCCTCCACCACCGCTGTTTCCTCCACCCCCTTCACTTTGGCGCCTCTACCCTCATGTGAGTCAAAGTCATGTGACTTTCTATTGTGAATCTCTAACTATTGACATGTCCTTGATTTATATCCAAAAACACCACATTTCTTACAGCCTTTTGACCCCTGGTCAAGAGTCTCTCGAATTTAATGTCAACAACTGTATGAATAGCATCAAACCTGCTCTTGAAAATGTTGTCAAGACCGAAGAAGTCATCGAATTGCATCTTTATTTATATTTTACAGAGTGATGGAAATTCCCGTGGTGGTCGCGAGTCTGATGTGGACAATAACAATAAAGTTTCTTCTTGCCCAGCAGGCCCTCCGGGGCCTCCTGGCCCCCCAGGACCTCAGGTGGGAAACCAGGCTATTCCTAAAACATCATGGCTATCCTTTTGTATCTGGAACCGTGCCACTGTTATTGGACTCTTCCAATAAATCTCTCATAATGTAACAGGATTCATCACCACTATAACTAAAGCGTCAGTCTCTGTTTCATGTTGGAGTCTACGTAGTTTTAAGGTGTTAAAAATTAGTACCCCAACTACATATTAACCGCATGTCTTCTCCAACTTGATAGTTCCTGTATAGCAGGAGATGGGGATTTCTCTGGCCCATGCAACACAGCAACCCATTAACGCTCCACTTTTAGCTGAGACACAAATAGCCTTTTTCCACCGGCTGCCAGTGTCCCACACATCATTCTCAGAAACTGTCTGAAGAGCTGTCTGCTTGGAAACGAGCACTGGGTCGCGTAAATTCCAGGGCTCACCAAAACATGCTTGTGTCCAGGTGTTTGTGTTCTCTAGTGATTGAAAGATGCAAAGACCTTTCGGTTCAAAAGGCCCTCATAACCCAACCTGCTCCACTGTTCTCCACTGTGTTCCAGCATTTCATAAGTGAAAGCAGATTTACCAACTGATTGTTAAAGCTTTTGCTGCGGTTGCTCATCAGAGGTCCAACCGCAGCAGCATTTCTCTTTATCAAAGGAGGCCCACAAGGCAGCTTTTAAATCAATAGTGGCCACTCAGCCTTTAGCTAATTGAAACTGCAGCTTCCAGAAACAGAACAGATCTGTGGTGGGATGCTGTGGACAATAAAATGAATTTAGATGGCTATCTCTGTGATTTAGGAGCATATAGCACAAATCTAATGTTTTCTTTTTATGTTCATTAGGGTCCCCCTGGATTACCTGGGATAGCAGGGCCTAAAGGAGAAAAGGTAAGGAGTGTACTTATCGAAATTAGATAAAACTAGACTGTCTGCTTATTATTCTAATAAGCTAAAGTGCAACTGACCTTTTGCACACAAATGCTTTCTGGAAGTGCATTAAATGACTGCCGTCCTTGTCCCCTCCTCCACATCCTGTTGTCAGGGAGAAATAGGAAGACCTGGTCAAAAGGTGAGAGTCTCCATTAATCACTCCATGTTCTTTGCTAAGTGGATTTACTCAAAAAATGAGATACAATGCCTCCGCCTGCTCGCTCGCTGTAAGTCACAGTGCTGCCAGTGCCTGCTTGTGTACATCCCGAAATTGTGAGGATATACAACCTTGACAGGAGGCAGAACAGACACACTGACAGGAGGCAAATGGGTGCAGGGCTGCTGAGACAGGCTGTTTTTGTGGCTGAGGGACTTTACATGCTCTCAGTCTGTTTCTCTCACCGAAGCGGAGCATATTGCTTCCCTATCAACATTCCGCATCAGGCTAGCCTGTCCGACGGTCCTCCTTCTCCTAACATAAAGCTTTATTGAAAGCTCGGGACACACTATGTGATGAGCACAGGTAGAAGAGTAGCGTCCTCCTAAATGAATCAAAGCTGTCCAATGGGGGAGCTTCAGCGGCCTGACTGAGCAGCTTTGCAGCACCGCCGAGCAATTTAGCTTAGTGTTTCAGCCAGGTTATTAATCATTTTATTTCCCACAAGCACAGACTCCTGTTCTATATACAGCCCATCATTTAATTAAAGAGAGCAAAGTGACAGGGCTCGTTAAAGCCATTCTCCCCCTACATGTGCAGCAGCGTCTGAAAAATGCTGTAGTGAGCTGGCCGTCAGCTAATGCAGCAAATAATTCATTCAGACATATATATATATATATATATATATATATATATATATATATATATATATATATATATATATATGTATATATGTTCAAACAGGCATAAAAGGCTCTGATTTCATTAACTTAAAAAACAGTTATGTCTCCTGTCAGGGTCGGACAGGCCCTCCTGGACTTCCTGGGAAAAGAGGACCAACAGGATGGTCAGGACCAAGTGGGGCCAAAGTGAGTAAGTCATAATGTAGATCTTATAAAATATGTCAATATATGAGACCAATAAGAACCAGAATGGTTTATTACACAAGTCTGATTTGCAGTCAAATAAACTAAAACCCTGGATTACCAGTTATGTAACATGCAAACAGCCTTTCCTTTGGTGAACGCTTTACTGTAAACGTAATAAAAGAACCTTTAACGTTCAATGTCCGCATATGACATTTCTTATTTTAAAGACAAAAGCTCATTCAGGTTATTCATGTTTGCCTTTGTGTCAGGGGGAGAAAGGTGACCCGGGGCTGATGGGTTTGCCTGGATCCAGAGGACCAATTGGGCCGAGGGTAAAATTTTACATATGCTGTTTAGTGATCTTTAGTGAGTTTTGTTTCATCGTGTTTCATGCTTGTTATAAATCTTTAATCCTAGGGCTTACCTGGGTATAAAGGGGAAAAGGTAAGTGGCACCATTCAGCTGTAAATACCGTAGGATTTATTGATTAACTACTTTGACAGTAAACTAAATGAATGTAATCTGCTCTGTCAGGGTTCCCGAGGTGACCGTGGCGAGAATGGGATGAAAGGAGACAAGGTGGGGAGAGTGTATCAGGAAAATTGTACATACACTTTGTAAGAATTCTGAATTCATGTTACGTACTCTTCCTCACTCGCAGGGTGCAATGGGTTTCCCAGGAATGCTTGGACAAAAAGTGAGTAATCCTCATTCAGTAAGGGTTCTGCCTTACAGTGTTAACCAGCTAACCAATTAAATTCATGTATTTGAATTCAGAATTTTTCTGATATAGATATTTTTTTTTTCTGTTATTGAGGGTGAAATGGGTCCAAAAGGAGAACCTGGAACCTCAGGAAACAGAGGACCCACTGGCCGACCGGGGAAGAGAGGCAAGCAGGTGAGGAGTTTGTGGGTTGCACTGTTTTACAGTAGTGATAGCAAGACAGTTGTACTTTTTGACATGTGGTGTAAGGAAATGACCCTGCACTGTTTTGAATTTAAGGGACTGAAAGGAGACACAGGAAGCGTTGGTCCTATAGGGCCAGCAGGCCCGCAGGGACCTCCAGGCCACCCCGGCCCTCCTGGTCCACCTGCAACAGGTGAAATCCCAAAGTAGATTTAAAACTCTTGAAAACTGTGGTCATAATTAAGTGTTTGCTGGAGAGATTTAGTTTGTGGATGGTCGTGTGTTTTTTTCCGTTGTGAGCGCGTGAAAACTTGTGCTGAAAGTGAGAAGGGAAAGCTCACAGCCCGGTGAGTAAAGGAAGCCCACTTTGAAACTGTGTACGAGGTAACACCAGTAGTCTTATTTAGCACCGGAGAAATCGAATCCCCCCGAGCTGAAACAGGATTCTCTCAGCATGACATCATGTGGCTAAAATGGATTGACAGATGGCAAGCCTACAGTTTTACAAATATTATGTCAGCACATCATCAAGATGACATTTGTTATCTTGATCAAGTTCCTGTATGAATTATCCTGATTGTGTTTGCTTCTTGATTGATAAATCAAAGACGCTAGACTGACATGTGGTATTTATATCAGCTTGTGTAGGCTGTACACAACTCATTAATGCTGCTATATTCTGTCACTTTGGACTAAATATAGACCCACTGTTTGTTTATCCTTCCTTTTTTTCTCCCCCTCTTCCTGTATATGCAGGAGTCTACATGGTTGGAGCAAAGGGTGCGCGCGGTCCACCAGGGCCTCCTGGAAAGTGTAGCTGCAGCTCTTTGAGTAGTCCTCCATTTGAAAATTATGCCTCTACAGGAAATTATCTCAAAGTGCCAGCGGTGAGAGATGAATGGTTTGCAGTCAAATATAGAATCATCTGTGAAATCAGTGAAAAATCCACCAAATTAAAATGTAAAGAGTTTCAAAGGGTAATACAGTTGTGGTCAGAAGTTTACATCAGCTCATCATAGGCATCGATGCCATGGTAATTGTAGCTTTTTAATAACTGACCTTTTGCAAACGAATGCTTTCTGGAAGTGCATTAAATGACGGCAGTGCCGTCCTCTTTTTCCAGGGTGGAGTGATTGTACAACATTGACCTTTAATGGCTTTAGGAAGGCTGTTTCAGCTCTTGATTTGAGCTAAAAAAAAAAATTCATCCACTTTGTGCAATTTACTGGTACCACTGGCAGTAAAACAGCCCTGCAGAATGATGCTACCACCACCATGCTTGACAGCCTGTACAGTATTTTTAGTTTTGAACGCCTCACCTTTACTCTAAACATATGTCTTGGTATTCTTGCCAAATAGCTCAATCTTTATCTGATCTGACCATAAAACGTTTTTGCAGATGACATTTGGTTTTTCTTGGACAAAGCAGTGACACATCCAAATAAGTTGTTTGAACTGATAATCTTAAAATCTGCAGTGGTTTAACAACGGCTTCAAGAGACCTTCCTAACTTGTATAAATCTAAAAGTCTCCTTCTACGACCTTCACAGAATTCCTTGGATTTTCCTATTGTTCCAAGTATTGGTCAATCCAATGACTGCTATAAAACAAAGACAGTGAAGAGAAACTCCTTTTTGAGGTCAATCATGATAACTAGCGAGAAGTTAGGGATCAAGTTAGAAGTATATATTTGACCTTTATTTATACTTTTGGCTGTGAGTGGATTAGAGAAAATACAAAATACAAAAATTTAAAAAAAAAAAAGATTTTGTACAATCATTCCAATCCAGAAAAAGAACACTTCAAAGATATCATTAAAAGCATCATGCCTGTGATAAATCTATTAAACTTTAGACCACAACTGGAAATAAATAAGCTTGAAAGATAAAAGGAAGGTTAAAGTACACTTACAGGAGAGATAGATAATGCTTGCAGACAAATGTTACCAGCTGGGATGACAAATGATGGTCTTCAATGTTATTTCATAAAGTGCTAAAATGCACGGAACCCTATTATTTTGCCTTTTATTTAGATATTTGTGGTGAGCAATGAGGAGGAACTGGAGCGCCTCCGCACAGATAACGCTCTTGCATTCCGTAAAGACCAGAGATCTCTCTATTTCAAAGACATTGATGGCTGGCTGCCAATCCAGGTATAAATGCATGTAGCAACAATGCAATGTGTCCTTAAAAAAAACAATAGATATTGACTTTCAAACAGCCTTTTCCTTTTATGTTCACATTTTTTAAATTCTGCAAAAGACCTTTCCATTCCAGATCACGCCCTACCAGTCCATGGAAAATGCCCCCGATGATGAAGGTTACTGTGGGGACGGCATAGTGCAGATCTCCACCGGGGAGGAGTGTGATGACAAAAACAGAGTTGTCACCGATGGCTGCGTCAGTAAGTCATGCATCTATGTTACCGGTCCTTTTATAGTTCATTAGCTGTACTTTGCTGTGCACATATAACATGACCCCCCTGTGCCCCTGCTGTCTCATGTTACCATAGAGTGTAAACATGCCTACTGTGGAGACGGATACCGCTATGAAGGGGCTGAGGAGTGTGATGGAAAAGACTTTGGATACCAGACATGTAATTCATATCTTCCAGGGTAAGCATACAGCATTTGGGTACACAACCTTGTACTGCATGAAAAGATGTAGGTTATGAACTTGACCCTGAAAACGTTTTTCTTATGATTTGTAGGTCATATGGTCACCTCAAGTGCACAAGATACTGTACTATTGACTCAACAAACTGCAAGTACTTTACTTGAGGAGTTGTCTGGACAGTGCTGTGGCTCCTCTGTGTGTTATTTGCTTGGGACTTAACATGTAAAAAAAAAGAAAAAAAAAAAGAAAAGACAACAATGCTCCAAGCAAAAACACGGAGGCTGCCAGTGATTCTGTTATGAAAGAAAGAACAAAACCTAGAAATATACAAACATACATAAAACTCATCTGTGTTGCTGCTGAGATGCCACATATCCCGGAGGTTATAGCTTGAGTCTTTGAAGGTGAAAATCCGCACACTGGAAATGCAAAGGAAGACTGCACGCTGTCTTAACGAGAAGGATTTGGACTGGCTTCCTCAACATGCCCAACTGGACCCGAACCAGCCTTTCAACGCAACAGTTGAGAGCCTCAATCGCGTACCAGTGGACGATGTTGCAGAGAAGCAGTAGCTGGAACAGAGGCATATTAATCTTGACCCAGTTACTGTTGAGAATAACAAGCAGTAGGACATCCAGAGCGATGGCCCGAGGTATTCTACTGCAGTGTGAATGACAGTGCACAGCATTTGCATGTATCTGGGATTACTAAAACCACGACAGCAGCTGTCACTATCAAAGCATGTAACCTATCAGTTTACTTATTACTGTCAAAACAACTTTCGTACTGTGTCCTCTCACTACCACGTCGAGATACAAAGGTAGGGATGGAGATAGAGGTGGTTATAGTGCACTACATACTGTATATATAGCGAGTTATGCACTTGTAATCTTTGAGTGAGACTGTTACTCCAGGAGGCTTGAAGCCTAGAAGTTGACCCAGCTTTGTTAGCTTGTGGTGGTACCGTACTGACAGGGACATTTAGTCTGGACAAGGTTTCAATAAATCCCCAAATCTTCTCAGGAACTAGCTAACAGGTAATGTAGCTCAACAAACAAAGCACCTTTTACAGGTATCCTCTACTGCTCTTTATAAATTACGCAGCAGTCACTGTACACTGAGGCAACTCAAGCAAAAGCTTTAACGCATCAACAATGCGCAGTACTGCAGGATTCAGTTTCCCCTCCTGTGCTGCAGTGAGAAATGAAATATACTGTACACGAAGGCTTGAAACTGTTATGTCCTTAATTTTCTCGGTGCACGGGAAGGGCTGGACTAGTCTGTAGCTGCTAAAGGGGGGAGGGAGAGGAACTCATATCGCAGTCAGTTTTCTGATCATTACTGTAAATACTCTGATACCTCTTTATCCAGTCTTTCTGTCTTACAGTATATACAGCAACAGTAAACTTAACAGTGTAGGTGTAGTCCGCTGTGTGTTGGGCACAAATGCTGAAAATGACTGTGCTGATATAAGCTGACATTTTCCATAAGCTACTCTTTGAGTCGCGGTGCCAAGGGAGACCTTTTCTCAGACATACCTAGATGTAGTCAGGTCTATAAAGCCTACAAAAGCAATCAAAAGATGAAGACTGTTAATATATTGTGTCCGCATGCTTGTGAAACTCTGCTAATGCTTCACCTTTGTCAAATACCGTTTTGTAAATCATCATTGCATTCATCAGCATAGCAGGTGTCTTAAGAACTGTCAGTCTTGCTCTGTTCAGAGAGAAGCAAAGCACTGTATGAATGACAAACCTTAAAGTTATGAACTGTGCCATGCACAAAGCTCGAGTACCGTTCTGGAAACTATGTTGAGTGTCGTGTCTGTGGCCTGTGCTGTTGTGTTCTATCTTAGACTGCCTATGTACAGCAATGCTGAAACGTGCATGTGGTGACGTGCTGTAAGGCTTTATGAAGCGTAGCAAGCATTGTGACTGGGGTAGTTCATTTTGTTTTAATACTCTGATATGATTTTTACAGTAGTTGTGAACTATTTAAAAAATGATCAAATAAAAGTGATATTTAAGTCACTCTCTTTATTTAAACTTAAACCTTGGTTAGCGGTTTGTCATGTCTGCTGTTATTGGAAAAAAAGCACACACACAAAAAACCCAAACCTAACTGGCATTGATGGAGAGGCTATTGATGTTCTCTTAGGATACAACACTCAGACAAAAAAGTAAGGGGGACATCAAAGTATCGCAGCAGTCAGCCGTTTGCTGAGTGCTGCGTTAGTCTAAATGCAAAGCAGACCACACAGTGAACTCTTGCTGTTTCTCAGACGTGGCAATGGGTTTTTCGGCTTTTTATTCCATCTTAATGAAGCCTTTCAGAGCTGAATCTGTGCCTGGAGATGAGGCACAGCGATACAGGTTGGGGACAGACCAGCCGGCCACTGTTGCAACCAAGATGTTTGAAGCAGGATGAGACCATATAACTGTATTAGCATGCTGTATTCCTCTTCTAAATCACATCAGGGCAATTTGTCTACCGAGATGCCAGAGTAAAACCTTACCTTGGTGTATTTATGCCATCATGTGCAGTGCCCTGACCGGGGCAATCACATTTGTCAAACAAATGTCCCAGTGTGGCACTAAATGTCACTGAAATTCAAGGGCTGACCTGATTTTACTGGCTCTGTAATGAAAAGATGAGCTGTGGTCACAGAAGAATCCCTCAAGTGAAGTTTACCATTTGTGAAGTAAGGTCAAATTAACTTGTGAGCTGTATCCCATGCATTTTATTAACTTATTCATGCAGTGTAACTTATAGCAAGCTTGGTCTATGTTCAGCTCACATAGGTATTAAAATGATACCTATGGAAAAATGACACTCTTTTTTTCCACTACAAGGTTATTTTAGTGTAGACTGACTGGTGTAGCATTACAGCTGTGGTACATGGGGCGATGCAAAGGAAACCACAGGACAGGAAGCTGGCAGAGACCCAACTGCTTCACCTAAGCCAAGTGAAAATCCCTGACCTATAGATAAGAACTGCTGGTATCCTGGGTGCAGTGGTGCTGATTAATGCACATGCAAAATAATCACTTGAAACAGAAAATGATATACAGAAGTATTATTTAAGATTGGTACCACAGTTGTTACGACAAACTATTTACTATCTGTTTCTTATTTGCACTCAACAGTCACTGTGTTAGGCACATATTGAAAACACTGGGTTGGAAATTATTTTGCCTTCAAAAATTTGACCAAAATCTTTTGGTCAAAATTGATAATAGCATCACTGAGTTGCTGCAGATTTACCAGCTGTACATCAGTGATGAGAATCTCCTTTTATGCCAAACACCCCAAAAGATTTTTTTTTAATTTAGCCTTTGAGACTGAGTGTCTCACTTCCAAGAGACCTGCTCCAGACAAACATATTAAAATTACAACAATAAAAAAGCAATAAAATGGCTAAATATGTATAACATACACAGTCATATTAAAACATGAACAAGTTCCCAGAGATGATTTCATAAAAACATTTGTATGTCTTTTAAAGTCTGCAAGTGAAATCAACTGAGAGAGCTTCTGCAATGTACTGCATGAAGACAGGGCAGGAAAGGACAATGCCTTCTTCCCAAGCTCTGTGCGAACTGATGTTGCTGAAGATGCTCTACTGCGTTGAGATCTGGTGACTGTGAAGGCCGTTTGAGTACAGTGTACTCACTGTTATGTTCAAGAAACCAGTTTGAGTTCATTTAAGCTTTGTAGCATGGGACATTATTCTGCTGGAAGTAGCCATCGGATGTTAGGTACACTGTGGTTATAAAGGGATGGACATGGTCAGAAACAATGCTAACATGCCCAAAGTGTACCGACATCATTACACCACCACCACCTGCCATGACCATTGGAAGGGAGAATAGATGCATGCTTTCATGCAAAATAAACATCCAAGGGACTCTACCATGTGAATTTCACAAAAGAAGTGGCATTCATCTGACCAAGCAACATTTTTCCAATCTTCTATCGTCTTTGCCTTTTTCAGATCATTCCCTGTAAACCCCAGAAATGGTCATGCAAAATAGGAAATTCATTGGAAGTCATAGTAGTTCAGCAGTTTCTGATCTGGTACCAACAGCCATGCCACGCTCAAAGTCACTTAAATCAAGTCACTTCAGCAGGTCATCTGCACTAACAGGTGCACCTAATAAACGGACAGTGAGTGTATAGTTGGCACAGTAAGTAAAGAGCCTTTACCTCTAGGCACGTAAACCACATGGTAGCATATTTAACTTCAGCATGACAGAAGACAAACTGCAACTTAATTATGTTTATTTTGCAAAAAATCAAATAGCATCTTATTTACATCCATAGAAAAAACAATTATTTGTTGTAATATTACAACAGAATATCTAAAGGATTAATATTAAAACTCATCAGAAATAAGCCTATTGCACACCTGTGATGTAAACCTACTGCAAATGACTTATTTACTGTACAGGAGTTTTTAAGTGTTTGCATTCTTAAAATAAAAATAACAATAATAAAGTTGAAAATACTATCCGGTAAGCTTCTTTTTAAAGCCCTAAGATAATTTTCCTGCTTTTTTGTTTTGTTTTTTTCAAATGGCTCAGTGAATTTGCAGTCAAATGTTAACCCAGCCTGCAAGAGCAGTCTTACTGATCATTTCACTAATTGGACATCAATAAAATATTAAGTACACCTGGTAACAACACTTAACAATGGTATGTACAATAGCATGGACGATAAGCTGAAAATGGTTACTGTTCTGTAACTACCACTTTTAGGATTACTCATTTACTCACTTCAAGCCCTTGGCCTGGCACCTGTTGCTAAATACACCAAACATGCAGTAAAAAGCATGCCTTATGAATACAAATGTCCATACATTCACACAAAAGTTGGACAGAACAATTCATGTCATTAATGTGAACTTTATAACTTATGGTATAATAAATAGACATTGTAAAAATGCATAGGTTTGTGCAGATGTCCACATGAACAGCAGTTGTCAATATTTTTAACAGCTATGCGGTTTCCTTTCTTGTTTTCAGTTACTGTAGGCAGCAGAGGCTAAAGCCATTCACATGACAGTTCCTTTTTGGTCCACTTGGAAACTTTGAGCAACAGCTCACAATGACATTATGTAAAACACAACAAATCCATTGTCAAACTGCACAATCTGAATTCATTTTCAGGGAAAAATATATACACATAGTAATGTTTACTAAGCTTTTATAGTAAGTACAGGAAAATATTTATATAACTGACTAAAAGTTAGCTTAGTAGGTAATTCAATCACATACTTAAGACACATTTTGGGAATAGTTTTTGCTTTTTTTTTTTTTTTTTTGCTAAAAAAAAAAAAAAAAAAAAAAAATAGTGCTTTGTGCTAGTTGGAAGCATCATCGTATCTCACTGAAGCCAAGAAGAAAAAAAACAACATTGATAATAGTTTCATATTGATCATACTGATCAATTCAAAGGGAATCAAACAATTTTACAAGGAACTGACCAGAACCAAATACCCTGTGCTTAAATACCTTAAAGCATGTAGAGTACGCCTTAAGCCACAATACAGCAACAACCAGAAACAAATGTCACAATGAATAATTATGGTTGGAGTCTGCATAATCAGATTAGAAACACCTTCGCTGTCACCGGTCTCTGGAACAAGACTTGGAATTTAAATCTCCTCAAACCAACCTTAATTAATTGTACTGCTCAGTTAAACCCTTCTCGGGTCGTAAGTACACACATGAACACCCTCTTCATACCAAAACCTCTCCTGCTGTAGAGTTTAAAAACTACTGAAACGTCTCAAAATGACACGAGACAGTCTCACACTACTTTGTACACCTTTCTTCCAGCAGTTAGCCACTACTCTGCCCATTCAGAGGGGCTCTGTTCTTCTCTGAACCGTGAGCATCTCTTGTTCTTATTTCACACCACCTCGTCAGACTCAAGGTTGTATTCTTCATATAATGCATCAAGAATGGCCAGCTGCTTCTCCATGGCAGGCAGATACACTCCCAGATCCCTGTGCATGCCGTTGATAAAATCGCTCTTCAGCTTGTCACCTTCTCTTGACACTAAAGCAGCTGTGAAACTTTGATAAGACGGGGAAGCTCTGAGCGCCAACTGGGGGGGGGAAAAAAAAAAAAAGTCAAGTACTTGTCACACAAAGAATAAATATACTCAGAAGGTATTAATACTGGACTGGGTAAAAAAATAAAAATACCTACAGCAAATACACCACGGACAACCCACCCGTGGTACTGCCGAAGAGTCTTCCCATAAGCGTTGTCTGGGTGAAAGAAAAGAAGGAACAATTCAACACTTTTACGTGTTTGAACTTATGTTAAGATGTGCATTGTAAAACAGAAATGCATTACTTAGTGCTCCCTGGATGTCTTGCTCTCCAGCGTTGACTTCTGACAGAAACTCCTTGAGGAACTTCAGCCCTCGTCTGAGCCACAGCAGAGCCTCTGTTGCAGAATTGCGCACCTGGGCAACATCTGTCTCTACTTCATGCAGCACAATAGACTGTAGTGTAGAAAAGCTCTCAGGGTCTGACCTTAGCTTCTGGTGAATTTTCTACAACAGAACACGAGACACTGTGACATAGTACTCTCTACTCCGGTAGACTGTTCTGACTTTCAACGACCAACTGCAATTAATGAATATTTAATACACAGTATATAGTTAAATATGCTTGTTGACAAAAAATATTAACAAGAAATGGACAGAACACTAAAGCTAAACAAAAAAGGGGAATGAAATAAATACCTCATTACTGACAAACTGTATGACTGATTGGACTCTACTCTTTAATGCAGTTTTGAAAATGTGATTGAATAATTTAGAGCAACTTTTAAAGACCAACTTCACTGTTATTCCTTCGATTAACCAAAATCATGTGCTCTTACCTTTATGTTTCCGACAAAATCCATTTTAACTGGTGCAAACACTGTGGATCCCAGTTTGTCTGAGAAGAGAGAATCTATGATAACTTTTTTTTGCTGGTTCTGAAGCACAGATTCTCAACTTGTGTCCTACTTTGAGTGCACAATGTTTTGATGTTTTTAAGTAATAACAGGCTGCTTAGATGTCCTTCAGATTTAAACTAAATATAACACTGAAATGAGGGATTACGGTGCACTCTAAGACCTACTGGACTGTATTAAGTATAGGACACACACAGACAAAAATAGGTTACCATCACTGTGGGCTGTAAACTTTCAAACAAAGCTGGGAATAGGCTTTAGCTAAGAGGTCACGTTAGTTCAGATACAAATTTAAGCTTATTGAGATGTTTTATGTGTTTATCTATAGACAACCATTACATACATCAAGTTTCTCTCTTATAAGTAATTTTAACTTTAGAAAACAGCTCACTGTAAGTAATAGAGGTGGGAATCACCATACATCCCACGATACGATATTATCACAATACTTAACGCACGATACGATATTATTGCGATTTTTTAAAAATATTTTGCGATATTCAGATTCTGTACATAAAGGTAAACTTTATCAATATTCATTTTATCTAATATCAAAGTCTCGCACTCAGTCTTTCTCTCATTTCAGTCAGTTTTATTGTTGACAAACTGAACGGTTTGTATTACAGTCTAGTCCAACTTAACTGAATGCAACCATCTGGTACAATTATAGCTATTCTGAACTATGCAATTTATGAAAACTATGCAGCCCATTCAGCAACTGAAGAATTTGAAAGTTAATTAAAACAAAATATAATTTTACATTAAATAAAAAAGTTTTAAACTTAATTAAAATAAAACATGTCTTAAATTAAAATACGTAAACTGTCATGTTTATTGCTACCAAAAAAAAAAGTTAAACACATTTGGACAGTGAAGGAATGTCAGGATTCTTGCTCAGAAAAAGGAGCTGATCAACATGCTCTGAAGTCAGAGTTCCAGTCCACAAAAACGTTTTTTGTAACAAAATATCGATTTCTGCTGTCCCTGTATCGATACATTATTAGCAAACAAAATATCACGATACTACACAGTATCGATTTTTTCCACCACCCCTAGTAAGTAACCTTTACTGATGTCAGTTCATGTGAAATACAGACTAACATTCCCTTCGACCTCTTACATGTGTGCTAATTGAAAGCTGTTGTTTAAAGATAATTCCTAATAATCCTACTTCAGCCTTGGTATTTGTTAACACAGGAATAACTCTGACAAACAAGGCAGACCCTTTTTATAAAACAAAACAAAAAAAACAATGTTTTTGGCTCCATGTTACTCAGGTCTTGCACTTCTTCACTTTGTAATTCTGTGAATGGCGACTTTTTATCATGACGTAATACACTGTGAGTAACAAAGTGTGCACACAGCACAAAAATGTGCATGACCTAATTCTTATGATTAACCTTGTCATATGATATTATTTTGGGCTACAAAGAACAACTAAAGACAGACATACATGTGCAAAAAGAAAGTAACAGAGACATGAAGGAAAAGTGTGATGAAGAACCTGTGATAGAAAGCTGCCACCTCATTAATTGCAAAGATTATGAAGGACAGAACATGTACATAAAAGAGGGGGAAAACAGCAAATGAAAGTGATTGTCTTTTTTTTCTTTATCGGAGTTAAAAATGCTGAGATTACAAGAAATGCAAATGGGAACCATGAGAATTAGGAACAGGGTGTCAGATAAAGATGAAGAGAGGCTTAAAGTAACCGGCCTACCTAATACAGGTACTATTGCATAGCATGAGTCCAAAAACTCTTGTGTAGGGATACCATTGTCGTCATCCAGTCTTATATCACTAAATCTAAAAAACAAAAAACAAGAAGTAGAATAGATTCAAACAGCAGAATATATTAGAGGGAAGCTATCCCATATCAGTTTTTATTTGACCAAAAGCAAACAGAAAGAAAACATGATAATAAAGATTAGAAGAACAATACTGTGGATGCTTAATCAACATCCACACTAATTAGAGGAGCATACATTTCAAAACCAAGCCAGAGAGACAAGTCACACAAAACATCATGCAACTCTGACAAAAGTACCCAAGACTACTTCATCTAAAACTTAAAAGAGCGGTGGTTTTCACTAATCTTTCCCTTTGTTTGATTCCTGCATTACAATAACATTCACCTCAAACAGTACAGATGTAAATCACACTCTAGCCACATGTTCGATTACACTCTCAGAATCTTAAAAAAAAAAAAAAAAAAAAAAAAGTATTTGAAAAAGAAAGAAAAGTTAACAAAACAGGTTTACAAACCCAAATATCAGACGAGGGCCTCTCTGTGTCATGTGATCAAGAGAGAACACACTGATATAAAACACTTGACTGTAAGATCTTAAAAACTGACTTTTTCAAACTTGTTATTAAACTATTCTGTGCAATACTGCAGCACTATTATTATTAACAAACTAAGTCACTGTGCAGTCTAGTCAGAAGATACAGCACAAGCGCAGAGCCTTAGTTACAAATATACTATACATATAAATTAAATGAGTTTAATACTGCAGCAGTGAAATATCACAGACAATTGTATACTTAAATTCCCACAGTAAGTAAAGTGTCCTAAGGGATGTGAGCTTCCTGAGTGGCATTTTCATACCTGTGACTCATTGTGCTGAAGAATGTTTCCACCTGCTCTGTGTCTTCTGACTCAGTTGACTTTCTGGGAATCTCGCCTTCTTCTTCACCCTCTTCTTGGTGCTGAAGTCGAAAATCCTTCACGTCCCCATTGTTGTTGTCATGCGTCTGACTTTGGTCCACTTTGTCCATCTGCTCTTGTCCTATCTGCTTTTGTTCATCATCTTCACTCTCGTCATCCCCCTCTGCTGGCTGGTCATAGTGTTCAATCTCAGGGGTGGTCTGGGTAGTAGGTAAGCTAGGATTAACTTGATCCTTGTGGACTTCTGAGCTGCTGGCTGTTTCAGTGTCTGCATGAAACAACGATGCATGAGTCTTTTTGCAAATTAGACTGTCAAAAATCAGTCTAGTGTCTACACATTTTTTTTTATTAAACACGACCTATGACCCTGAGAAAGCTACTCCAGTAGCATCACAAATTCACAGTTGGTACAGCAACTCAAGCCATTTTAGGTTCCTCATCTCTCCCTGTAAGACAACTTTCTTCTTATTGGCTGATGCTTGCAAATAGAAGATTTGAATAGCAGGTGGGTGAAGCAGCTGCACCCAGAGCCAGAGCTGTATAGCTGAGATGACAATATGAAGAAATACGAGCACTCACAAAGAGACAGCTATCTTTTTAAATGGCTATATTGCATATATTAATTTATTTTCTTATGCTACATTAAAATACAATATAAGAAAATAAACATTAAAAACCTCTGCATCTCCATTGACTTACTATATAGATCCCAATCAAAGTAATAAAGTATGAAAAGACTAGTCTTATTTCTCAGCAATGGCCCCTTTGTGTAAAGGCTTTGTCACTGCTAAGGGAAATGTAATAATGGAACAAGTCATCCATCACTGTACTCACTAAAAGACAATAATCTATTCACTTCAGTTCATAGAATACACAAACAACAACCAGGGCCCTTGAGTGCTGTGTAGTCTTTCCTTTGTGGAATGCGGTAATGGTTTTTAGTTCAGGAACTTCCCCAGCAAGAAAAGCGAGTGGCTGGCAACCTGACCTACCTGATGGAGAAGATTGGTTTTCTGGTCTGCCTGGCTCATCTGGTCCCTCTGGCCCGGAGTCAAGGGTCTGGCTGTCATGTGCAATTGTTTCTCCTGAGGTTTCGGACAAATCTTTCCACCTGTAATATGTTTCAGGACAATGTGTCAATTCTAAAAAGCTGGGACAGAAATTATGCCCTTGACAAAATGCAACAACAATGGCAGAATATCAACAGAAACCTTTTGAAACTGTATTTTTGTTTGAACATCTCTTTGCTCTGTGCTACCTTTAGCACCTACGTGGCACTTCATGAGCGATAAAATCATTCAATACAGTAAGAGAAGCCACCTACTTTTCTCCAAGGTTCTGATTTAAATGATGGCTGTGTTTAATCTGTGGAGACAGCACAACACAGACAAACACTGGGTGACTACGCATATTTTGATTTTTGGAAAACAATCCCAGAGCAATTATACTAGCTTGCCCACACAGAGCTGGTGAGAGAAGTATACCTTCTGAGGTTTGATGGGTGCTACTGGAGGAGTTCCTGGTGGACTCTGTGTTGCCAAATCTGTAGTGAAAGTACGATTTGCTATCTGCATGCATTCCTCTAGAGTCTTAAGGAAAGTCGTGCATGTAGACTTCACCATATTCCCAGTGTCTAGACCCATCTGAGAAGGAAACACAAACATACATGTTGGGTGTAGATTGCTAACGAAATCTGCTGAAATCCAAGCCAAAAGATTCAAGACGTATACAACAACTGTTTCTTGTCTATTAATACGTACATAGCAACTGCAAACTAGCTACTCTATACTGCAGTTTCACACTAACAGCAGCATATCACATTTCATCAGCTCATCCAAACTTTAACCTTACCTCTGGCGTGTCTCCTAGCTCATCATTCTCCTTGATCTTGTTTACTTGTTGGAGGAGAAGGTCACAGTACAATCTGAGTTCTGACATCTTAGTTTTCAGCGCCTCTGTATTCTCCTGAAGCTCTGTATTCATTGTGCACACAGACAGCAGATCAGAGTTTGAGAAGTCGTGCAAATGCCTTACAACACTTGTATGTAAGTATGGTCTGTACTATTCCAGGTCTAAACGCTTTTAGCCTGTTTTTACTTGCAACAGTATCTTGTAAAGTATCCAAATACCTTTTTCTCTCTTGGTTCGGTTGTCTGTAAGGCAAGCTTTGGCTGTTCCCAGCGCCACCAGCCATTTCTGCCTTTCTGCTGCATTGATGGCTCTGAGGTAAAAGTACTGCTCTCCTGGTATGGTCAGGTCAACTCGTGTAGAGTCAGAGGAATGAACTAAAAAAAAAAAAAAAACAGCAGCAAGCAAGGGAACATGCCTGTCAGTACTGCACCCAAAGGATGCTTGCTCTGGTTAAACCGTGCACAGAGTAAAGTGGAGCACACCGACCTTGGATTTCACAAACGGAAATTTTAATGCTGCCCTTGCACCCTTTCCAGGCATCTTCTTGAGAGTCATAGTAGGACAAAGTTCCTCCATGAAGCACAAACCAGCGAGGCTGCCAACCTATAAAGCGTATGGGAAAAATAAGTGAATCAATGCTGTGGCATTACTGTAAACTGCACTTAGTTTTTAGCATTAGAAAAGTCATCAACATACAGCGTTACCCAGCTTCGTGAACTTGACGAGTCTTAAGTTATGTTAGCAACAACTAATTGGTTGTGAAGTCAGATTATAACGACAGGTGGTGGACATGACCGAGCGCTGCTAGCTAAGACTGACGTAACGGCTCAACTCTAATTCACTGAACAGCTAATTTATCAAAGATAGGAATGCTAGTGGTCAATACGCTACCAAAGCTGGCGGGCAGCTAACGGTAGCTCGTCCGTTTTAACGTCACAAACTCGCTGTCATGCTAGCTAGCAGCCTCAAAACGAGCTCTACAACGGAAAGCACGCAAAGACTTTAGTGTTAACCTACCACTTATGTAATTGGTCCACTTATACAGCATTCCTTCCATTATTTAATTGCGTGTTTTTCCCGTTCATTACTTGTTTATCACAACAGGACGTGATGCCCAGCTGACTGTAGCGACTCCATTGGGCCCGAGTGTGATTTTCGGAGTAACGTTCACCGCTTTGCATTCCAACTACGTCGATAAAAGTGCGTAAACTTTTTCGTGAATCTGCCACTAGCCGATCCTGAGCGTTACTATCGCCTTTCTTCACCACACCCCGCCCCCCTCCTTCGTCATATGGGTTTAAGTAGCCTAGGTGTGGATTGTAGTGATTGGCACATGGAAGCATCAATGAAAGAAGAGATTCTAAAGAAAGGGCGGGGCTTAGGAATGACGCTATCCAATTGCAGATGGAGGAGGGCAGACAGCTCAACAGTGGGTGCATTCGTCGCAGAAGTTGGGTGCCACGTATGGCATTCTTTACATGTCTTTATTTTAAATTCTGTAGAAAGAGAGAGTGAAATTGAAGTTATCTCATCCACTTCTCATGAGTAAGTGCTGTTATCTATAAGTATGATCTTGTTTTCTCTCTGCTCGTTATTGGCATCACTGTTTGTGTTGGTCACTGGGGGAAAACTGCCCGAGCCCGAAGTGAAAATTGAGGTGATACACAAACCCTTCATGTGTCACCGCAAGTCAAAAAACGGAGACATGCTTCTTGTTCATTACGAGGGATTTCTGGAGAGTAATGGCACCATGTTTCATTCCAGGTAATAAATGTAACAGTGATGCATGTATTGCATATACTTTAGTCTCAACTGCTTATTAAAACTGTACGCCGCTGAACATGTGCAGCATCTCATATTTCTGCGTTTGTGCAGCTGTACAGTCAAACTCAACACTTATATCCTCACATAGTTGGCTGGCACTCACTTAACCCTCATTCCACTTACATTTGGCATATCAGTCCTCTGTATGGCATCCGGATATTGACTGCATGTCTCTTTTTGACTCCTGATAGCCGCAAACATGGGGATAAAAACCCTGTGTGGCTTACCCTGGGGATCCGAGAGGTGCTCAAGGGTTGGGATAAGGGTCTGCAGAACATGTGCACAGGGGAGCGCAGGAAGCTGACTGTACCTCCATCGCTGGCATATGGCAAGGAAGGAAAAGGTAACACAAACTATGTGCAACACATACAGAAAAAACAAAACAAAACGTTCCACTGTAACATCTCTGTCACTTGGACATTTTTATTGGTTTACAGGGAAAATTCCTCCAGGCAGCACCCTCATTTTTGACATTGAACTCATGGAGATTCGAAATGGGCCCAGGTCACACGAATCTTTCCGGGATATGGATCTAAATGATGACTGGAAGCTCTCCAGACTGGAGGTATCTGGCTAGCTAGCTTGCGATCTGTCTGCCTGGCTATCTGGCTATCTATTTTGTCATTACTATTTTCTCTCCACACCTTTCAGGTAAAAGAGTACTTGAAGAAGGAATTTGAGAAACATGGCTACTCACCCAACGACACACATCATGAAGTTATGGTGGATGACATCTTCAAAAACGAGGATGAAGATAAAGATGGGTTTATATCTGCCAGGGAGTTCACCTACCAGCACGATGAACTGTAAAAGACTTTTTTTTTTATCAGTTTTTTTAAAATAATATTTTCACACTATTTGAACTCCACTCTCATATTTTTGTGACTGAACTTGAAAATATCAGCTCGATGTCGTGTTATTTTATATTAAAAGGACTTTTTAATTTATATTTCTATTGTACATACACTGAAAATGCCACCACAAATGCATTTAGGTCACTGTTCTGGATTCATTAAACTATTATTTTGAAAATAAAAAAAATCTTTGTTAATTTATCTTTACTACGTTTATAATTAATGCCCCGAAAAAGTATATTGTGACATAGCTGGAAGTAGCCATCAGGAAAATGGCACATTCTAGTCATAAAAGCATGATAATGGTAGGCTGTGGTGTTTAAACAAGGCTTTATTGTATTATTAAGAAAACAACCTGATCTGTTGATGCAAGGTATAGCCTATAATGTATGAATGCCACAAAACAATCAACACTCATCAGACCAGGCAACGTTTTTCTAATCTTCTATCGTCCAATTTTTGTGAACCTATGCAAATTATAGCCTCAACTTCTCGTTTTCAGCTAACAGGAGTGGCACCTGGTGCGGTTTTCTGCTTCTGTAGACCATCTGCAATGAGGTTCAACTTGTTTTGCATTCAGTATTGGATTCATTTTGTATCTTGCACATACCTGGGTTGTAATAAGGGGTTATTTGAATTGTTTCGGGATTTCTATGAGCTCAAAGCAGTCTGTCCATTCTCACTCTGACTTCTGTTCTGTCATCAACAAGACATTTTCATCCAGGAAACTGCCACTCACTGGATGTTTTTATTTATTTGTTTGTTCAATAATCCTCTGTGAACCCTAGAGATGGCTGTGCAGGAAAATCTCAGTAAATCAGCAGTTTCTGAAATACTCAGGCCAGGCCATCTAGCGCCAAACCACGCTGTGTAAGAAGTAACTTAAATCACTTTTCTTCCTCCTTCTGATGCTCAGTTTGAACTTCAGCAGGTCGTGTTGAACATGTTGAAATTCTACCATGTGACTGGCCAATTAGATGTTTGTGTTAATGAGTAGGAGAACTGGTGTAGAGGCCCGTGAGTATATGTCTGTATTTTCTTCTGTGTGTTTGTTCAGCAGTCAATAGAGGGCACTCTTGTCCTTCTTTTGTTTTCTTGAATGCTTGCAACTCTTTAATCTCTCCAAATAACAAAGCCAGCGTTCTCCCTATGTTGGCTGCCTAATTACCCAAATGAGAATGCAGCAGTACAGTCCCATATAGCACTGCTTACTGTCGAGAGAAAATCATCAGACAGTTGCAATGCAGTTTGAGCCACTTATAATGATGGATATAAATATTCCATGTGGTGAGGCTAAAATAATTTTATCTCTTCATATTTTTCCAGTTCATTTATATTTACTAAGCTTTCAATAACTATCATGTTATATTAGTGGCATCCACAGTACTGATTTTCTTTCAGCGCTGAGGCCTAAAATGTGTTTTAGTGTTTCTTCAATCCTAAGTATACAACAGCACTTATCAGTGTATATTTAATCATATATACACAAAATCCGGCTGTCATTAAGAAGCAGACAGTAAGTGCGGCCACTGTTACTAAACTAGTTAACTTGACAGTGTGGCCTGGATAGGATGGTGGGTATGGAGTATCACAGTATGGAACACGGCATTTGCAGGATATTTAAGCCATACAGGATGTTGAGCAGAAGTTTAGTTTAGGGATGATTCAGCAGGCTGGTAATATTAAGTTGCAATCTGTTATGCAGCAGAACAATGCTTCACAGATGAAAGAAGTCACTAATTATTGTCAGTGCTGTCATTTTGGCTTAGCATGGATCAAATCGGCATATATCTTGTCAGTAAATCTAAGCTTCAACGGCTCCAGAAGTTATCTGATGATACTGTGCAGAAAGCTTTCCAGGATGCATGAATAAAGCGCAAGTAATTTACGCCACAATTTTTTAGATGTTTATAACTAATCGCTTAATAATCTTACAAATAATGATCTAGATAAACTGTGATGGATTAACGATATATTTTTATAGCAATCATTTCCTGCTAAAATGTAGTTCCAGTTAAATAAAATGCTGCCATGAACCAGTGATATGCTCTGAAGCCAGAGAGAGAATTTAAGCAACCAAACAGGAAGTGAACACTGTGGTGCAACTATGTCCTTTCTCACAAAGAGAACGACTGTTTTTTCCCCCCTCACTGCAGAAAAATTCCACCCTGCTGAACACACCTACAGGTAAAAGTGGATCAGTGGGAGGGTTATGTAGCAAGAATGAGGTTAAATGTTAAGACACTGTAGCGTTACTGGTTAACCGAGATTTTTTTTAAAAAGCTCTTCCAATCACTGCGCTTCAGGATATAAGCAATCATCACTAGCAACAGGGCTGGGCCTTCACTCTGCCTGAACCACTTCTACTGCAACTTACTGAAGTGCAGACTATCCCTATAAAACACTAAACTGCAGCAGCTCACCCCATTTCAAACTCAAGCTTTAAAACCTTTAATAAATCATCATCATTTCATAAATTACATTATCAACTGTCACAAAAATACAATTTGATAAAATGGATTTGTAGAAAGGATTCAATCGAACCAAGTGTGAAAGAAACACGCCCGGTACAGCTTTAGTATGACAGTTAAGCAAACTGCAACTCAAGCTGCACAGAGCAATGTTACTGGCAATAAAAAAAGAAGAAGAAAAAAAACAGATCATTATTGAAAATATTCCAAATTACAGCATGAAATACTGAAACACTGCAACATGAGCAACCGGCATGTATACAGAGGAGCTCTGCTCATCTGTTGCAGTCTTCAATAGGACATGAATAAATGACCAGTGTTTAATCCACATGTGTATTCCTCACATAACACTGAATACACTGAAAGTCGAAATGGTGCACCCACGCACGTTTGCTTTTTCTGACAGTACTCTTCTTTCGAGGACCGTTTTTGCATCGACACAAACAAGTCCACAAACAACCGGCCCCGACAGAATATATTATTTGTGACAAAGAACAATGCAGAAACACAAAAATAAACATCTGTACAAAATAAATCTATACACACGTTGCAAAAAAGTGCTTTATGAGCGCCCAATTGTCTCATTTCTTATTATTTCTCTTTGTTTGTACACAGAGTCAAAATATCGATCATTGGATGATCTGATTTTATGTACAATGACAGGATCTGCATTGTTTTATCCCATTTTTAAACCAGCATTCTCGCAAACAGTACAACATATGCACACGTCATGTTAGAAACATTAACTTGGCTGATCTGTGAGGCTTAGTTTACACAGCTTTCACTGACTGACAATGTGCCCAGAGCAGATTTCACACAGCACTGTCATTATGACTGAGTCTACACCAGGTAGTGACAGTCTTCAAATTAAACAGAGGAGGGAACTGCACTGTAGGTAGTTAGAAACACAGGATCCTTTCCTAATATCTAAATGATGGTCTTGGCTGAGCGTAGAGACCCAAAACTTACAGTAACAAGACGATGTCAACACTAAAACCGACAAAGTGAAACTGTCATGCGACAATGAATTCAGACTCTTCACTAGAATTAAGGTGGCTTGAATTTCCTCTGATAGAATAAATAGTTGTCCTTCTCTTCTTTTGTAATGGGCGGACGCCTCGCTCCTTAGAATAATACATCTTCATGCTCTATTATAAGCTGCACCACTAGCTTCTGCTGCCTCATGTCATTCAGGGTTGTCAAGGCGTTCTGCTCCGGCGGCTGCATAAGAGTTGGACCGAAGACAATCCCCAGGTTTTCAGCATTCATTAAGTTGTACTTTTCAAACATTGTCACCCTGTAAAATAAGAGAAAAAAAAATCAAGTTTGCACAGGGAACAGATTTATGAAGCATCCAGACGAGTGTTGTTTTGACATGTTTTTATTTTGAGCCATGTGTTCATTCAGTGTCTCCAGCCAGGGCACATGAACCTTGTGGGAGGAGGGGTTCCTGCAGTAGCTAGGAAGCTAGTGGACAGATTAGCTTGACGAAAAAAAAAGTCTGAATCTTAGGCAGACACTGTAGTTTTCAACAAATCTTTATAAACTTATGTAAATAGTGCATTTAATGGGGACTATTTTCAGTTGCAGGTTAATACACAGTTTGTTCTGTGGAGCATCTTTACAGGTATGTAGGATTGACTCAAAACAACCTACAGTGCCCATATTCATGGTTACGAAGAAACCCAGTGTCATCCAATCACAGCTTGTCTTTTTGTCAGTTTTGCAACAGCATAACTGATTAGTGGGCGAAGTTACCTCTTGAGGTGAGCCATCAGGTAGCGTAAGGTCTCATAGTGGGCCGGAGGGAGCTGCAGCAAACCTTCGTGAATGGCCTCCAGTCGGGATTCAGCATTTGGAAGTTCTGCATCACATTAGTAAAATGATTAGTATCAGAGCCCTGCAGAGAAGTACTAACACAGTAATGGTGCGGAATAGCAAAACCAAAGCACTCATACTTGCAGCTTGAATAAATTTGGAGTACAAGTCAAATGTAATGACTGGAATGGGGAGGTCTCTAAAGTAAAGCTTCAAAGCACCAGCAATTATGTTAATGTCTGCATAGGCACTGGCACTGATGTCAGCCTTCTCGCCATCTGTTGACACAAAACAGAAAATATATGACTAAGATGCCGTTTTGTATTTGTTCAAAATACAAAATCATTGCTGTAGGTTTCCTTTGCCATTTCCAAAATAAAATACAGCACTGTATCACGCTCCTCTGCAGCTGAAACACTTTACTCAAAGGTTCGAACCTCTGAACTAAAACCCAGAGCATAGAGCAAAGGAATTCACTGTCAACAAACCTCGATCAAAAGCAAGCCTCACATCCTCAATGTGCTCAGAGAAGCCAGACACCCTGTAGAGACCTTCGGATTTCATACCTGCAAGAGAAAATTGGAAGGTTTGTGTCTGTTTCTTTGTCACAAAAACATAAAAATGAATCAAAGAAAATGCAGGCGTCTTTTGTACAAAAAGGGATCAATGGCATTTCTAAACATTACAAACGAGTAAAGGAATAGAAATAACTGTGTATTCTACTTTCCTTTACCAGTAATAAGTGATGGATCTACCTCTGAGTTCTATTTCTCGAATACACATGTCCACCACCATGGGCCGCGTTGCGTTGTGAGCTTTGACAAGTGTCGTGAGGTCACAGCTAAACACTTTCTTTATCCTGCGCAGGTCCGGCTGGCAGTCGCTGGGAACAAGCTTGGAGCACTGTTTGTGTACATTCAGCCCACAGTCTAGCAGAGCAAAAGTGAGATAAAAAGAGAGAGAGAGAGAGACGATAACACAACCATCATCCCAGGCTTAAGAAAGCAGTTTGAAAAGGTTTCCCAGAGTCAGTGATAAACTGCACTGTCAGACAGTGCAGCTGCTGTTAAGCTGTCTCGGTGTACTGCGCCAACGGTGGATATCAGCGGACAAGGCAGCACTGGCGGGGGGCTCTTGTTGTAGTTTCGGTCACGTGGATTGTGCTGGACAGCTGGCAAAAGCAGTGTGTGTAAAAAGTAATGCCTGCTTGTGTGGCAGCACAGCTTGAAATAAAGGTTTTTGAAGGAGTGGTACTCGTAGACCAGGCGGCGTGGGGGTGTGGGGGAGGTTGGGGGATGTTACTCTGAAATCGTTCATCACAAACTTGTTTGTAACCGCCCGAGCAGCGTTAACGCCGGTCGGCTGATTGGGGTCCTCGTTCTCAGTCAGTGTTGGAGGAGATAAGCAGAGAACTGAGGGACAGAGAGAGAGACAAAGAAGTCTCTCCTGCTTCCCATAGCACATGAGGTGTCTGATGATACCGCCGTTTGCCTCTGGCTTATCAGCATGGCAAATGTCTAAACAACAAACTCTCTGTTTAGGGAGAGAGCAACAGAGTCCACAAGAGCGCACATCAGCCCCAGGATTGCGTCTGTGCAAGAAAACAACCCCGTGGAGGCCCTGAAAACCTGCAGTTATGCTGCTATATTTGGACAACAGCGACACCGCGTTTGGCCTGTGTTTGACCCGAGTTTTATATGTCATAGGTTATCTGTAGCATTTACTGTTGACATAACCTACATTTGGATATAAATTCTATCAGCATGAATTAGTTTGGACAGTGGCAGTTATTAAGCAGCTACGGAGTGCTGTGGAATAACATTTATTAGAATTATTTGGTGGGAGTGGTACAAAATATTAGTGAGTGGAGTGCTCAGAAGGAGTGATAACAGTTAAAGCTGTGATTCTATAAAGATGTCTGTTCCTCACTGTGTTTAAATGTCTTTTGATGAGTCAGCAACAGGACGATGTCATCTTGTTTGCCACAGATGTAACAGGGAAAATACATAACACCACCACCACCACGCTAAATAACTGAAACATCCGTGAGAAGACGCAGATCTTATAATGCCTCGTGTAATCCGACTTACGGGACAGGATATTTTCAAACAGTCTACCACATGCAACATTTTATGTTGAAGTGCGTAGAGTACCTGAGCAGCGGACTCCCTGTGCAATGAGGCCCCACATGAAGTTAGCACAGTATTCGCACCAGTGCGGCCCTCGAAAGGTATGTACCTGGGAAGACACACACACACACACACACACACACACACACACACACACACACACACACACACACACACACACACACACACACACACACACACACACACACACACACACACACACACACACACACACACACACACACACACACGTCAATGACCAGTTCACACAGGAGACCTCTCCACCTTTGATGCGCTGGATTACACTGTGATGCCAAGCCATACTGGATGGAACTCTGCACCAAATGAGCGCATT
Source organism: Maylandia zebra (assembly GCF_041146795.1). Taxonomy (NCBI): domain Eukaryota; kingdom Metazoa; phylum Chordata; class Actinopteri; order Cichliformes; family Cichlidae; genus Maylandia; species Maylandia zebra. The sequence continues at coordinate 19,508,718 of NC_135177.1, forward strand.
TGTAGTATACACGAGGCAGATTAAAGGATTTACTACAGCGCGTCTGGCATCTGTCCTGAGCAATTGGATACATGCGGGGGAGCACAGAGGCAAGCCTGAAAGTCAAAATAACAGATGTACGCCTATGGTAAGAACAAGGATAAGGTGGCAAATGGAGTTACACTGATGTGCACTTGAACACACCTTCATTGTTACTTTGAATAGGTAGGAGTGGATTAATGAGTGCAGAGGGCACATGGCAGGTGGTGAGTGGATAGTTTTTGTTCGGTTTTCAAAGACAAAGCAAACAAAAAGCTGGGGATCACTGTAGCTCACCTCTTAACTGAAACCCAAGACACCACTGCAAGAATTTTAAGGTGCCCAGAGGCAAGTATGTCCAAGTTCTCATTTGTGTATTAAGAGAGCCATAACTCTTGCACTTGCATGCAACTCTAACACTTTTTTTTTTTTTTAGAAAATCAGAAGCTTAAAACAAAAATAGATCTAAGAGCTTTTAAATCAATGCTAATCAATGTGTTCTGTTGTTAATGGGTTGTGGTATCCATTAGTTCCCCTCAATGCATATGGGTGTCAGCTGCATGTGTTCTCATCAAAACAGCAACACACACACACACACACACACACACACACACACACACACACACACACACACAGTGGTCTGTGATCCAAACACATCTGCGGATCTGGAGATGCATCTCGCTAAAGAGTTGCTTAACCAAAGGAAAAACAAAAGTGAGCTACTACAAAATAAATGAATAGTCATTTAGGAGAAATGTTAACAATGTTGTCAGCAGCTGACACTTTGACTCATTTCATTCCTTGTGTCTAAGAAGAAATTGCTCACCTTGAAGTTGTGGATCTTTTCATAGGAGCACTGCTTCTCCGGCATATCTTTCAAGGCACTCCGTCGCACCAGAGGTGAAGAGATCTGAGGACAAGAGGCCAACAGTTTAATAGGCTTCCACAGGAGAGTCCCCTTGCTCCCCAGCTTGACTCCCAGAGCCAAAGCCAGCAGCTCCTGGCGCTTCCTCTCCTGTCTCTTAGCCTTGTGGGTAATCAGCTCGGCTGCTAAACCTATGTTTTCTTCAGCTTCCATGCTTGACTGATCGGGCTCCCAGAGACTCTCCAATTCCTCTGAGGGAAGGTGTGAAGGGGATCCGTGAGTGCTGTGCAGCAAATGCTGTCGGCAACTGTCCAAAGCAGAGGCAGCAGCTACACTCCACTCCCCTGTGACCCAGGAGGGCGACTGATGACAGCCAGCGCAGCCTCGACTCTGCATCTGATCTGAATCCAGTGGCAGCAGTAAGCAAGAGCAGCAGTGGGAAGAGGACTGGTAGTGGGCGGCCTGAGGGCAGGAGTGTGCCTTGCACAATGGTCCTCTTTCACACACCCAGAAAGAGGGAGAGAAAGAGAGAGGGAGGAAAAGGGAGAGAGCGAGAGATAGAGCAGGGTCCTAGATGGGCAGGGGCTAGAAGGTTGAGAGTGAGGGCAGCCGGGTGCTGTCAGGACCAGTTCACACAGCTCAACAGCTCTCTAAAGCAGGATCAATAGTGCAGACGCCCTCTTTATAGCACTGAGCACACTCCCATTAGCACAGTGCCTTCCGGACACACTCCACTTCACTTAACTGCAGATAATACTTCACTGCCAGCAGCTCTCACTCAGCACTGGATCCTTTGAACAGGTCACTCGCCTGCTCAGAGACAGACCCAAGATTGTCAGCCTTGTCAGAGCTGAGGCTGTGTTGTCATAACTCAAACAGATCTTGACCTCTAGCTGTGTCTGTCAGCTGGTGGAATTCCCCACACAGCAATCCAAACTAGATCTTCCAGACACCCGGACTGCACTGCCCTGACTATACTGCCCTGACTACTCCAGTCTGTGACAATCACTTGTGTCAGAAGACCAGCAGAGCTAGACCATTAACTGGTATTCACAGGGATTACTGTAATAATCCTTACACAGGGAATAATCCAGGAGTGCCCAAATCCAAGCAAAATCCCATAGGAAGCTCATTTGCAGGTCTGCAGCAGCGTCTTTTTTGCCGGCGGGGGGTTGTTGCCATGTTCATGCTGAATTTGTCCCCATTAGCTGTGCTCGTTATTAGCCAGTAAACAGCACCACGAGACTTGCTTCCAATTGTCACAATTTCTAAAACGAGGTATTGCACACAAACGACACATCACATGACATTCCGAATAAACATCAGCAAGACTTCATGTCCAGCAGCTTCCAGGTTACAAAACAGATCAGTCCATCTATTGGATGACATCATTAAAAAAGTGATTTATTAAGCTACTGCAAAGGTTGGAAAGCCCGTAGGCACTGGATTTGTGAGATAAAGAGCTGGTGCAAAAGCAGAGTGGCGAGGCAGAGAGCAAAAGACCCAAAGGGTAACTGCAAAACTGAGATAAAATGAAGGGGTAGGAAGCTAGGCTGACAGACAGAGAAGCACAAGGGAGGGGGAAGGCAGTGGACATGTTGTGTACCAGCTTGTTCCTTTATGTCTCTGATATCTGTTGGGTAAACTAGGCCTTAGCTGTAAGAGGGACAAGACAGGTGAAGAAATTTGTCACTGTGACAAGCATTCTTTCAAACCTACGCATACCATACGGTACAATTTAATTCTGCAGCTAAGTCTGTATAGACAGATGAGGAATAGACCACTCCGTGATATTTTAGCCGCGCAGAGGGGAGGAGAGGAGAGGCAGGGGAAGGGAGGGGGAGACAAGGGTTGTGCTCTTTGTCTGCAGGCAGATGGCTTCTTGTCTCTTAAAGAAGAGCTTGGAAGAAAGGACACAAAAGGTGGTCCCACAACAAGCTCTGCATTCTTTTCAGCAGTTTGGCTCTTTTATTTCCCTCAGGACTTTTGTGAGAATGCAGCTGAGTGAACTCAGTTATGATTGGAGTTGTAGGAAAACAGCACAGTGGACACTGGCACAGTGAGACAAAGGGGACTAAAACAAAACTGCTCTAACAAATGGAAAAATAGGCATACTGTGAAGGACACAGTATTGAAAGATACTGAAAATGGAGGAAACTGTCACTTTTGTCTGGGCTAGGACCACCGAACATGCATCTATCACACTCTGGAAAAGTACCACATAAAAATACTGTTTAAGTAGCGTTTTGACATTTTGCAACTAAAGAGACATAAATAGTTGTTTTTGCATTTTTTTTTATAGCAGAGCAAACAGGTAATTATCCTAAAACACAAACAAATAAACAAAACAAAAAAAAAAAAACAAAAAAAAAAAACAACATGGCGAAACCTTTGAAAATCTTTCTTGGGCACGCACGCAGGGCAGCTTGTTGAGAGCGCCACTGAGATTAAACCAGTGTGGTGAGCATCAGGAGCAATGTGGCTTTAGAGAGGCTTTAGTCACTGAGTAAATTCCTGCACACGCAAAGAAACTCAGGAGAGTGATGGCTCACTCAAGTGCCCCCTTTCACCTTGTGAGAGGGTTTTAATTACACAAGCATTCACAGTTACGGTATTACATAGGTGTCAACCCGACACCGAGTAAACACGCGTGAATTTTGAGTGTACAGTGAAGCTTCTGTGGCTGTTAAAGGCCTCGGGGTGGAGCTGTGTAATTGGTAAACACAAAGTTTAAAAGCGACCACAGATTCAAGCCATCGGGTCAGGTCTCTGCTTCTCAGACGCGGAATATTTGAGCCGACAGAAGACAGTCTCTCTGTGAGAAGAGACTGGCAGGTGGTTTTCAAACGGTGCCTGACAAAGTCTGCCATTATCACAGCTGTCACCGGCTGAGATACTTGGCAGGAGGAATGCATAGTCAGTTTTTCAAAGACACACAGATAGCTGAAAATCTGACATTTAGCTAGAGACATGCTCCAGTTTTACTTGCCAAATGGGATGCTTATTACAGAATGCAGTCCACAGTCATTCAAACCTAAAAATCAGGCTGTGGATCGAACACACGAGGGACACTTTTCAATGAAGCGCTGCACATCTTAGAGGAGTTCTCGGTGTAGCCGTATCTGTCAAAGTTTATTTAAAACAGCAATAAGTCAATGGACTACTCGCTGACCAGCAGCCAATGCTTGCATTAATGCTCTCGCGTTACAGAAATCGAACTCAAGACTGATGATGTTAACACAGCAATGATGGTCCTCCTGACAGGCTGCCATCTGCCTGTTGCTGAGTGATGAACTAGAAGCTGACATTTTCAAGACAAAATATCCCAGAATAAATCAAAGCTGAGAGACACATTAACGATACAGCTCACGCGCTCACAGCAAAACAGCAAGAAATATAAAAATAGTAAATAAATGTAAACATTAAAGCTCGGCTGTGACTCTGGCTGCCATCACCTCTTAAAAAAGGCACAAGAACTAAGTTCAGATTGCCACCTAGTGGAAGGACACTTTTAAAAAACATGAAGAAGGCAGACATTCCTCATCCTGATTAAGAAATCATTTACAGACCTTAATCTGACATCAGCTTGTGAGTGCCAACGAATACAATGTGAAACCTGTCTCACCCAAGATCAACGTGTCTGATATGGATGGCAGGCCGGGCAAAGTCCCAGTCCCCTTGGTCATCATTACCTTTCAGTGAAGGCAATGAAGCATGGCAGCAGTGAACACACCCAGAGGCAGCAAGGATAATGTACGTCTCACTCACAGGACAAAGTGTCCTCTCAGGAATGCTCTCGTTCTACAGGAAATGTACTGGAAATGTTAAGTAGTATGGAACTGGATCAAAACCCCAGTATTTACCCAGTGCTGGTGATAAATACCAGCTACTGTAATCTGCAACTCGTTAAATCTTTGCAATAATGCTGGCTTGTTGTGGATGTTTTGAAAGATTATGGGCAGCCAAATAATTTGGATGAAAAAAATAAAAAGTGAAAACAAGTCTGTTTGTTATTTACTATACTTTAGTATTTTATACCATTTGGATGCAGAATTGTGAACAATATAATGGAGAAGTTTTCTTTTGCACCGCTCCCTTCCTGTTGGAATATTACCCAAGCCAAGAGTCAATAATTAGCTTGCTTAGGTCAATCCACAGAAGCAAAATTCAAAGAAAATCTAATTACAGTTACCGCATGTACCACATCCACAAAATGCAAAAATCTGCAGCACAAAACAAAGAAATATTTGGCAGGACCACCCTCAGCACAAATTCCCCCAGTTAAACATTGTTTTTGAAGGTATTTTGTAGAGCTCAGTTCAGCTTTGGGGAACTTCTAAGAAGTTTCTGACTCTTCGTGTAATTCCAGATGTTTTGATTAAGGGATGCGGAGCTACACAGTTTGTTGTAGGATTTCTTATTCTTCTTGCCACTCAGATTCTTTCCGAGTCTGAATGCCCACAGTTTCTGAATGACTCAGAGACCCTGATAGTGTTTTAGGATCAGAATCTCACACATACACACTTCTATTTACTCTACATGGTATACACTTGTTACAAACTGGATGAGCGCAGTACAACATCCAGTCATAAAACCCACCTTTTCATCTCTCTGGAAGGTGACCCTGCGTGGTTCTGTGCGTCCACGGCTCAGTCTGTGCACCATTTTGTCCTTGAGCAGCGACGTGTAACCAAGATGCTCGTAGATGGGGTTAGTGGTCATTTTGGCGATGTACTCTGCTGCCTTGGTCTCGATGTAAAGAGTGATGAGGGCGTCCGTCACAAGGTCGTGGACCGACTCAAACCGCTTCTCCCCGACAAAGTGCTTCCCATCGTAAAACAATCGGTAGTTGAGGGTCTGGTGTCCAAACCTGGATGGAGAATGAGGATGTAGTCGGTAGATACGTTTTAGAGGTTGAGCGGGTGAGTAAAAGCGATCAAAGTGGAGACTCGGTGAGTGTTGGGATGCTGGTAGAGCCGACCTCTCAGGGATTCGGTGCTGCATATTGATGGATTTGTTACCTTAAGGCCAAGGTGCATGTCCCTGGCTGTCTTTGGCTCTCCCTGATGAGGTAAGCACCCTCTGTTCCCACCAGCAGCTCATCAGCATAATCTCGAGAGATCACGCCATGAAATCTATTTTTTTTTTAAAAAACGTATATAAGTCCTGCAATGTGATTTCCTCCTCACTCATGAAGCTTTACATATTGAATGCTGATCAAAAGACAAACAAATAGATACATATCCACACCCACTTATAATCTACGACTGAAAACCATTCACTGTGCGTCGCGGGGGGAAAAACAACATAGAAATGATGAAAGAAATTCAGTTACACTCACTCTCTGCCATAGTATTTCGGTCTGCTCTCCATCTGTAAACCAGAAGAAGAAATATTGGCTGCAGCAATATAACATGAAAGCTCAATCAAATAGCTTTGCAAATTGTTCTTACAGCCTGTGTGAAAGATAAAAGGCCCAACACCACAGCACAGATTACCATCTGTACCCCCGTGTCTATTCACAGCTACCAAAGCCACAAATTCAGCTCACACACTGTGGAGATGAATTGGAGGCAAAGCACTAAAACAGCTGGTGATAGATGGCCAGCTGCAAAAATTTATATTAAGCCTGTTAGTGTCTATGTATTACAAGTCTACCAAGAGATATGGCTAAACCTATTTTTAATCTTGAATGTAAATATAACCACAGATATCGCTATAGTGATCGCCTGCAATAACACAAGAGGGGTTTTTTCATGTCATAGATTTGAGCTTTTATAGCACTGCCACGGTGAATCATGACTTCTTTTTTTCTTCCTCTTTCCTGGCCTTCTTTCTGTAATCTTTTATAGATAATAGCTATGACGACATTGGATTTGGTAATATGTCAAACATCATTTTGTAGTGAATTACTGGACAACTACTTATCTAGTAATAGCAGCCCACAGGCTTCTCTTAGCTCATCAAAGTGTGGCAAGACTCAAAATAGGATGAGACACGCATCATTTCTGGACGCTTATACAATAGAAAATTCACAGATCTTTCTGCGAGGGAAGTAAAAAGTAGAGCAACTTGCTCCATGAGCTTTCCTGACATAACTGAAGGGATCGAATCTGCAGTCTCCTTCGAAAGCGCCCCTGATCTTGAATTTCTCTTCTACACTTGTAACACATCTTGATGTTTCTTATAGGATAAAATGTGCAATTGTAGCTGCACTATAGGTGATGGCAGCACTTCAATCGGCCCTTTCATTCACGGGATTGAGAGAACAATCAAACCCTGTGCAAGCTAAAACGACATAGTAATTGATTTGGAAATATCATTAAATTTTGCCTTAAAAAGTCCCTGAAAAAAATGCTCCTAAACAAACTTTAAGGAAAGGAGCGTCACTTATTTAATTTTTATTTTGCAGTTTAAATGGTTACACTTTGGGTGCGGGAGGTTCAACAAGCAGCTCCCCGCAGGTTACCGAGTGGTCTGGCTCCCAGCTGCCAGACTCGATCACTTGTCAGCGAATGTGTTCCACGGGAAAAACCTGAGCGTGAAAACTGAGCAGTGGTGTACATGTAGCGTGGTAGACTGACTCATGAAGGGAAAGACACTCAGAAATAATAAATTCGAATTTGATGGTGTCGATAACTGTGTCAGTTAGCTCCAGCGCCTGACCATATGGTCGATTGTTATATCGGACATTTGGCAGCAATAAACAAACAATGAATACAATCACAGATGGGATTCATGCTTTGCTTGTATTCTGGCTTAGTTTCGCATCAGAACGTTTATTGTTGCTTCGCTGCTGCTGTGCGTTGGAAATTTTAAACCATACAAATGCAAGCCTACATGAATTATCTGAGCAATCAAGCAGTTTCAGAAATTTGGACTTTTTCTTAATTTAAATGCATTGAATTTGTTTATCATTTATCACTGAGGTAAGAATTGTTTTTCACATTTACAGTGACAAAAATATGATTATGATCCTTTCAGCATCTATGCAGTTGTTCACAAAGCTGCACATACCTCCTGAGGACATGTGATCCTCTTTGGTCTTGGGGCTTCCTGCTGTAGCTGGTACACTGTTAGAGAAACATGCATATTGATGAAGGCTCCATGTTTTCCACCAAATAGAAGCGTGGTTAATACACAGTTAAGAGGAAGGAAATAAAGTGTGCTGTGCAGCATTTACACAAAGGACAACAGCTATGAGTAAAGCCATATTTCCACTTAATAGGCTGCAGCCTGTGGAAGAAGCTTCTAACCGCTGCTCAGAGAGCAGAAGTAACAGGTACATAAGGAGCCATTAGCTTTTGTGTGCAGTGCTTAGCAGTGAGTGGTTTACAGGGCCATATATCTGAAATCCATTTGCGTGAATTAGGACCTGTTTACCTAATGTGCACTTATAACTCCATAGATTGCTTTCAACTTTGAAACACAAAGACACTTTTACACACGTGGTGCAAGTGCAAGCCTATTATTAGCGTTAGTAGTGAAACAGGGGAAAAAATGGAAATGAGAGATTTGTGGCAGGGATTTAATGAGCACAAACATCTCAGCCGCCTCCCAGAAATAGCACGTTCAATTAGCTGTTAAAAAAAAAAGTGAGCAGCCAAAACAGAGAATCAGAATCAGTAGCTAACCATGATTTTTTATGAGTCTAGAAGTGCACTTTCCCTTTTACCAAAGCAAACTTCACAAAATCGCCAACAAACAAATGAAACAAACAAAAATGTTTCCTGTTTTAATGCTCTCAGTCCCATCGTTTGGCAGCCTTGTGTGTGGATGACGGCTCCACTCCAGTGTCCTCACTACTGGCAAGCAGTGCTAAAGAAAGTGCTGTGTGAGGCTGAGCTAAGTCTTCACCGCAGCAGATTCTCCAGGCAGGGGGAAGGCTCTCCTGACTGTGAAATTTCATGTTTTGTCAGGCTGACTTAAGCCAACCAGCAAGATCTGGACATCATCCATTCCCAAGACAGAGGGAATCCAAAAATACCTCAACATAGGACGAGAGGAGTCAGACGGGAGCAGCATTAATGTAAAATTACGCAGACTAGACATTTAATTACAGGGGAAGTTATTTTAAAAAGCTATAAATTGTAATTAGTTAAGCAAAATGTAGGACAGACATTTTCCCCAGCAGAGACGATTTCAGCTCAGCTTCAATCAGTGCGTTTACCTCTATTCTGACGAGCCAACCCGTTTCCTCCCACATGGTAAAAACACTGCATAATGAAGTGGGCGTTCTGAGGACCCCGTTTTAAATGAGGCTCTTTAGCAGGTAGAAAATCCTATTTTCCTAGCTGCTGGTAACCTATTTTACTCAGAGATCAGGAATTGGCTGCTTTGCATTTGCGCTTGTGTGAATGAATTCAGTGGGCGAGTGTGTTCTCAGTGTGTGCCTTTAAAGCGTGTGTGCGTGGCCTTTTGGAACCTGCAGTGCATCTAATTTTGTTATGCTAAACCAAACCTAATTCTTCAAAGGACAGAAAACATTTCTGTGTGAAATGTGGAGCAGGAAAAAAAAAAAGGTGAAGCACACCAAAGGCAAAGTTAGGTGAAAGCACTGCTAATCAGTGTATAAAGGGAATTAATTACTCACAATAAGACTTCCATATGGGTGGCTGATAATCCTCAGGGTCTGCAAAACACAAAAATACAAAAACAGGCTTTTGTCACAAACTCATGATTGTGTTAATAAACTCTCCTGTTTTCTCTCATTACAAAAACTCCACTTCTAGCTTTTTCCCAGTGGGATGAGTGTGCGCCCTTTACCACTGTTATGTCACTGTTGTTTATCTCTCCGCTATAATTATGCATATGGATTCATGCTGCGCAGCTGCCTCTTGAGACGCACCAGTGAATACAATTCTAATCAGCGTCTGCGCTTCAAGGACAGTCGGTACGGGCTGATGTCCGCTTGCTAAACATTGTGTCGGCACGCACCTGATCTATATTAACAACCACCAAGGTCCCCGACAGCACCCATCTGCCCTGCGGTGAGACTACAAACACGCCAATCAAAATTAGCAGAAGTAAATACAATTTGAATCTTGCTACACACAGCAAGACATCCCCGTGGGAAATGTGGTGGCTGAGATATGATTATGTGATTATGGAGCACGATGTTACATTAGCTCAGGAAACGTTTCAGAGAAGGTGGAGTAAGTTCTCTGCAGCAAGTCAGAGTTTACTCCTACTGAGAAAAGAAATGACTTGTAATACTCTGAGAAAACGTCACCGAATGAATTAAAATGTGGCCAAAGGCAAGTCATAAAAAAAAAAAAAAAAAACCACGTTGACACCCGTAATCATAAGAATGGCTAATATACATCGTCAGGTTTTCTTTTACTGTACAGCAAAAAGGGAAATCACACTACAGCACTGTAGGCGTTACACTATAGTACTGTATATATTTTCAGTTTTCCTGATATAGTCCCCATAAACAGTTTGTTACATTAAAACTTAATACATTTGTGCAAAATCCATTTTTGGAGTGTTTGGTTTTGTTTTTTGCACAGCAACTTGTTACTTGTACACATCAGTTTCATGATGTAGAAACTGATATCCCTTTGTTGTTTTTGACTGTGTTTGCAGAGCAGTCTGACAAGATCCCAAACAAATCAGCGCTCCTGGCGAGGACTTTTAGGTCGTGTCAAGCTTCAACCTTCAAACTCAAACGTTTGTTTGTTTGGTTTTTTTAATCGTGTTACAAGGTTGTAATTACAAAAACCTGAAGATTTTCACAATCTATTAAATTGCAGTCAGTTAAAACATGCTAATTTGACACCAGTTACAGCTAAAAATCTCATAAAAATTAGATTTTCTTCCCTTAGAAGAAACAATTAATTGCATGTTTGAAAATTACTGAATGCCTAATATGCTCAGCATGCACACTGTGACACTGACTCAGTCATACAATATCAGTCCTGGTGGCCTATAGCTATCACATAGGCAGATTAGACTTCATGCCAAATGCAGAAAATAGCCAGCAATGTCACTCCCAGTGCCAGAGAGAGAGAGATTTACCCAACTGCGCCCAGATGATACATGTAAAGCATTCCTTTGTACTCATCAGCAAATCCGCACCACACCCCTCTGGCGAGGAAGGAAAGTAATAAAACACACCTCATATGGGGATGGGAATCAGATAATGAAAACCAGTGAGCACTTGCTGGATATGGCCACCGAGGTCCAGGCAGCTAAACTGAAAATCATTAGTCATATGAAGTGCATCTGTGTTAAAACTGTTCCACTAACATCTCTATGTTCCTCTTTGATTTTTTTTGTGTCTGACAGCACTTGAAGAGCAGACAGTCAGGGCGCTTCCTTCCTGCTGGCTTCTCTGCGAGCGGTGGCAGCATGAGTTTGACTGGAGGCTGGTTGCAGTATTTTCAAATAAAATAAAAAGCTCATCATTGCGGCACAGTCACTGTGCAAAGAGCTCTGTTTATTACAGGGCACAAACAAGACAGGTGCACACAATTAACAGCTGAATATGTAAATGACAAAAAGAAAAGGCAAACAAGCCCGACCCCGATAAATTTTGTTGCTGAAGCCCTTCACAGAGTGTCTGCCTTCCAACACTACCAAATAACCTTCGGGCTCCATTTGCCGATGCGCGGCTAAGCTGCCTTGGAAAATGTATTGTTCAACACTGACGCTTTGTCACTGTGTACTGCACTGGCAACAGCCTGAAAGATTTATTCCACTGCAGCTTATTTAAAGAATGTGATTTCATCTGGTGGGCTGCCAAATATTCTCTTTTCAATCTAATTCTTAATAATGACGAATGGCATTTCGGCCTGGAATTGAGCAGCAGCTTTGGCTACAAAAGAGGGAGCGCGTAAGTGCTGGTTCAGATGCAAACACTGGCAGACACTTGCCCAAATATACACATATGTGCAAATACCTACCCACCCCCACACACACACACACACACACACACACACACAAGCTCGCACATGCACATAAACACCCAAAGAACATCAAAAAGAATTTCCAAGTGGCTCAGAGTTTGTGTGGCGTCTCTCTGACGATGATCAGGGAGAATTTTAAAATTCTGAAGCAGCCAGAGGGCTCTTCCCCCCCGAAGAAACAGCTATTAATTGCGTTGCCCTCCATTACTCACCAAGTCAGAAGCATTCAATAAAATAATTACCAGCGGGTGTTTGCTTCGATGACAAAGAGAATTTGCGATGAATAAAGATCAAGCTAAGAGTTTTATCCCCCGAGATACCATCCGCTCTACTGTCTGTGCAAAATGCAAAAGAAATATTCCGCTTCAGCGCCTAAAACAATGACTTGTGTTGATGTACACTGAATGCGTGGCTGACAACAGCAACTTTGGAGTATTTTAAGACAGGATTTCTGTGCACAATCCTCACTGCTGTTGTCAACAGTGAAGGTGACACAGAAACTACAATTACAAGGAGAAATGAGACCAATACCTGACCATCTGATGGGATGTTTCCCAACATGCAATGCAATGCTGCATATCTGGGGGCGTATCTGCAGAGGTAATATGGAGCCAGTAATTTCACTGGAAACTGGGACCCACTGTCACTGTATCGTACGTGCAGATGTCTTTAAATCTGATTTGTGCAGTCCTTTTTACAGCTTATAGTCAGCTCCCAAAATTTGTGGGACACCACTACGGTGGATTTTAAATCAAGCAATTGATATGTGACTGAAGTGCAGACTTTCAGTTTTAATTCAAGGATTTCTTTCCTTCATTAACTGTTTAAGAATTACAGTCATTTTTTTAATCCACAGTCCCCCATTTTTCAGAGGCTCAACTGAAACTGGACAAATTAAAACAATTTTGAATATAAGGATTATTTTAATCACTTGAATGAAAATCCTTTGCAGTCATTGACTGCCTAAAGTCTGGAACCAATAGACATCACCAAATGCTATCGTTCCTCCCTTGAGATGCTCCACCAGGCCTTTACTGCATCATCTTCAGTTGTTGCTTGTTTGTGGGTCTTTCTACTTTCAGATGTGTCTTCAGCGATTGAAATGCATGCTCTATCGGGTTGAGATCAGGTGATCGACTAGGTCATTGAAGAATATCCCATTTCTCTACCATAAGAAACTCTACTGCTTTTACACTATGCTTTGGGTCATTATTCATTTGCACTGTGAAGATCTGTCAGTTTTGCAGCATTTGTCTGAATCTGAGCAGAGAGTACAGCCCTGTATGCTTCATAATTAATCCTGCTGCTTCTGTTAGCAGTCATATCATCAATAAACACTAGTGACCCACTTCCACTGGCAGCCATACATGCCCATAACCATAACACTCCCTTTGCCATGTTTGACAGATGATGTGGTATAGTTTGGATCATGAGCCGTTTCTTTCCTTCATATCTTTTTATTACCATCATTGTGCTAAAAATTCAGCTTTGTTCTGTTTATCTAAAGATTTTTTTGTATTGTTTGGGCTCTGTTAGGTGTTTTCTGGCCTCTGAAAATCAGGCACTGTGTATAAAAACGTCCGTAATTCCAAAATAGTTATTCACCGGACTTCAATCACATGCTGATTGTACAGACTAGAAAAATTGTGGGGATTTTTAAGCAAATTATGGACCAACAGTACACGACTGCTTTTAGTTTATTTTTTTAAACCTTTCAAGGTCTTGTTCTGGCAGGAGGAGTCCTTAATTTCAAGTCCTTTGAATATCTTCTACAGTTTCAAATACCATCTGATTTTTCCTCATTTTAACCATCTAAAGATGAAGAGAACAGAAATTCTTATTTCTGTTCTTCGTGAAGACTGTAAAGATGCTTATGTATGATCAGAAAAGGCCGTTTCATAAACATAACAAAAGGTGACTGTGAAAAATAATTTTACTGTTGACCACTTGTGGGGAAAAAAAAAAAAAAAAAACACTTTGAAGTTTTAGTTACAGGTTTGAGATTTATCCACACGCATAAGGAGGATTAAGAAACGACACATTCTGGAGAAGATCTCCAAGTGTGCGTACCTCACAAAAATACTTGCACACACAAGCATGTCAGTGGGATACATCAGAGCTGCAGCAGGGAGACCATCTGTGTGTTACAGTGATCCAAAACAAGTATCTCAACACAGTCTTAGCTGACCAAATAACATGTGACAGGTAGGAGAGTGTCTCTCTCTCTGTGGAGTGTGTTTGTGTGCTGCTGGCATAGACACCCTTAGGGAAAGCTGGCTGTTAAAAAGAAGTGTAGGCGAGTTTAAACAAGGAAAAATATCATTTGGTAACCTGATTTTGACATTTCTTTGAGTCTGCTGTGGAGAATGTGAATGCAAACATGCAAGTAAAACATGACACAAATCTAGTCCTGAAAGATTAACAAATAAATGAGGAAAAATAAAGAAGTAACAGAAATATGTTGAGATATGTTGTAAGAAATGTGTAGGATCGCACTTAACAGTCAGCCTGTCTGTAATGCATGGCGACATGTCTGCCTCCCTGACCAACTTTATCATTTAAGGCTGGATCTAAAGACATACTTTCATGCTGTAGCCCTCACAAAACATTTTCAAAGCTTCATTTCCTGAAGCCGTCTGCCAAATGGTGTGCTGCTGGTACAGTTACATGCTTCCATGCCTAACCACGCCAAGAATGTGTAGGAATCTCCCCGATTTAGACAGAAAGCCAGAGGATATGTTTCCAGGGAAAGGATGAGATTGCAACATTTATGTTGCAATCTTATGGCAATCATTTTGGTTGTCTATTGCTATAATCAACTTCAAAGAATAGAGGCTATAGCTATTATCTTCCAGCTGTATATTAAACATTCAGTTCAAAAATGTCTACAACATGCTTTTTGGTGATTTGCATACAATCTAATACCCCATTGTATTGGGTTTTGTAGATATTTTGCAGAAAGTAAAGAAACAAATCAACCCAGTTACCTCTTTTTGTTACTTGAAAATAAAAGAAAATTGCCATCAGTTACAATTCGATTGTGCAGATTTACAAATATGATGGATTTAGCCAAATATACCAAAGCACTTTGTTTGCAGCAAGAACAGAAGACCTAATATGGAGCTGGAATTTCACAGAGATTCATGTTTCAGTCATATGCCTCATAGACAAGATTATTCAAATGTTGCATCTGGCTGCCAAAGAGCTCTGCACGAAAATAATAATACCCTTGCGACAACCACTCCATCCCTGGCAACAGTGCAGCTTGTAACCTCTGATAATTATATTGAGAGCCCAACAGTAATGACAACCCTCCAATGCCACAGAAAGAAGAGACTTTCCTCTTAAAGCAGCAGCGGTCAAACAATAAATCCACTTCTTTCTGAAACGCACACATGAGATAATGCTTTGTGAAGCCTGTGGTCACCCTGGGCTATATCAGCTTGACTGTCTGTCCCTCCCACTGGGCAGTACCTTGGGAAATGTGACGCTGGTGTGTGGTCAGGATGCAGAGACAGTGAGAAAGTAAAACAAACACTTTATGGAATGTCCTCGTCCTGCCATAAATTAAATGAAAATCCACCAAAGCAATGCTGAATTTGACTTTTGCTGCAGCTTTTTTTTCCCCTCTTTTTTGCACATTTTCTTGATGTGATTTTATAGTCCAAACATAAACCACGCGTGCGGAGGCTCAGCGTTACAAACAGCCTCATCCCTCTGTCACACACGCTCGCCCCTGGTTGTTTGGTGGGGCTTCCACATCAAGCAGTGCTGCGATAGTGGAGGTTGTACTTTATACTCTGGCAAATACGAGCTACTCCTTATCAACACACAAGGGACTATGCGCAGAGAAAGCATTCTGCTGCTCCCACTGCATTTTCAGGGTTTATTTGAACAGCTGCTGACAAACATTCTGCTTTTCCTTCTGTGAAAAGCAAAGCACACAAAAATGACAAATAATATGCGCTAATCACTGAGCTATACCATTGTTTATGCAAAGGGGATTTGGCTGGAGTTTTCTGCAAACTGAAGCAGTCTGAGATGTATTATAATCACTCAACTGGGCATATTAGATTAAAAAAAATATCAGAAAACACCTCAGCCTGGTTGATGTTGCATTTTTGGAAAATGGTAGACAAAGGAGGCCAAAGATAATCACAGAAGACAGCCAAGTGGAAAGTCAATAGTGGAATTGTGGAAATGATTGGCAACGTTAAGGACAACATCCAAAACCAAGCGTCACACTGACTGCATCTCACGACCTTATAATCCTTGTGCACATGAAGGGCTTTCCTTTTACCCCAGTACCTCCACAGCTGCATCCACTTAGAGGGTTTTTTTTTTCTATATTATCACAGCTGCCACCTCGAGAAAGTTTAATGAAAGGAATCTGTGAGACAGATTAATAGAGATTAAGATAATGCGTGGGTTGTATACAAGCCAACGGGAGAGAAAAGTTTGATTCAAGCCAAACGAAAGCATTAGAAACTTCTCAAGAGGAAATGCAATCCTATTATTATTTCTATTATTTAGTGCAAAGCTTCTGTGTCTGTTCGTTTGGGGAGAATTTGAACTCTTACCAGAGGATAAAGATGAACCTGAGAGGCTTGAGTTGCTGGATGCTGCCATCCCAATCACTTTCACGACTCGGTTAGTCCTGTTTGGCCAAGGTGGGCTCACAGCAGCTCGTCCCTGGCGGTGCCTCCATTTCCCTCACGCCCCAGTGTGCTTCACCTTTGACGCCTGACTGGTGATCATTTCATGTCTTGTTTGATCCCGACCCCACCAACACCACCCCTGTCCGTCCGTTTGAATCTGCTGATCCTTTCCTTCGCCTCGCTGCGCGCCTCGGCGAGGAGTTCACGCTGCCGCATACACCGTGGGTGCCGTGGATTCAAAAATAAATGAGAAAGATGAAAAAGACTACAGGAACGTGCTCCGTGGGTCGGTTTCGTCAAAACGTTTCCTCCCCACAATGGACCGAACCTGTAGGTACAAAGTGTCGTGCCATGCAGAGCCCAGCCACGGCGTCCATGTGCCACTTTAAGGATCGCAATAAACACACCACACCGCAGCCTAGACGCGCCTTCTTAAAGTGAAAGTTTTGTGGAGCAAGGTTTTCCAGATGTAAGCAGTCCTGACAGGCAAAAACAAGCCCAAAACAGCAGAGCTCAGCTCCGCTTGCGGAATGTCAAACAGACGGAACTTTCTTCCTCAAACCACACTCGTTTGATTCATGAAAAGGCACAAATGGGCAAATTGTATTATTCCAGAGCTGGCAGTTCTTATTTTCATTTTTGATGAAACAGCTGTGGCGAGCCCGGTGTCTGTGCGCCATCTGGTGGTGCAAAAATATATATCGCTCGAAGAAATGAACGTTTTTATCAGTTAAAAAAAGAGCGATGGAGAAAACGATCAACTGGCTTACATTTTGCATTATTTTGACAGCTTCTGCACATCCACCAGTTACATGCTCACGACTTCACCCTGACCTCTGCCCAACAGCAGGGTGTGTGCAGTGTGGCTGCACCTGCAGACAGAATTGTGTACTATAAGCAAAACAGTCAATAAAAACACACCGGAAATTGATAGAAAAGCAGATTGTTAATGACGTTACAACCGCCTCAGAAAAAATCTCACCATCAGCTCTTTCCAAAAACCTTTTGCAAGCAGCTCCTTGTACCGTCTTTTTTTCACTGCATCGGAGGCAGAAGGATCAGTCATTCACACACACAGACACACACACACAAGAGATTTCCATCATTGTTTCAGAGTTGTGTGTTTGAATGTCCTTGGCACGATACATGCCAGGTTCACTGTCACGTGCCATTGCTTGAACAACAGAGAGCAGCCATCAATGATTTTATTAATAATAGTTTCCCCCTTCATAGTGGAAACAGGACAATAATAACACAACCATCAATCAGTGTTAAAGAATGAGTGATTTTGTTTACAGGTTATTGACACACTGATTGTATCATCTAGAATAGCCGACTGATGCTCACACGCCGACGAGTTTAAGCACCATATTCAAATCTTTTAGCTCTGGTTTGGTCTCCTCCACAGAAATGATCGCCAAGTAAGTGAGTCTCAATTCAGCAAAAGGCAAAATATCACTATATTTAAAACAATGCTCAGTCCCTCAGCTGTTGAGAACCGTTTGAGATCTGATGGACAGCTGTCTCAACCTATCACATCAGCCCTGGTGCCTGCCACTTTCACTTTACATCAGCTCCAAGCACTTTCCAGATGTCAGTGAGAAACAAACCCAAAGGATTCCTGTTTCATGATACCAAATAATATAGAGTGCAAGCTATTTGTTGATGCTTTAAAGCAGATAAACTGTTATTACTCCTATTTTAAATGTTGCCCAAGTTTGCAGTACTGTTAGGCTCATTCAAAGATTTATTACTTGCATCTGTGTTCACCAGAAACACCAGATAATTAGTTTCCACTTCACCTTTTTCCAGCTGGCCAGTGCATTGCTATTTTTCTATGTGAAGGTTAAAACACCTCCTTGGCAAAGGCTAAATATACAGTGCTCAAAAAAATTAAGTATATTATATATTACAGCATAAAATAAATTTTAGGTATACAACTAACTTAGTAAACATAAACCATTATTTCATCTGCTCTTATCCAAGTAAAAGTGACAGCAGATATCCTGGAGAGTGCCCGGTTTTTCTTTTTGTCAGTGTCCTTGTCAGCATGAAATGTTGCCTGCAGCACATTCAGGTTGCACGGGTAGCCCAGCGCCTCCAGGATGACACATCCATATGTGCCATCACCAGAAGGTTTGCTGTGTCTCTCAGCGCAGTCTCGACAGTCCTGAGGAGAAACCAGGACACGAGCTGTTACACGAGTGCTGTACAGAACCATCAGCTTCAACAGCAGGACTGTTAACTGCTCCTTTGTTTGAGGAGGACCAGGAGGAGATCTGCCAGAGCTTGACAGAAAAAAAAAATCAGGAGGGATTGGGACACTACCTGCAAAACCATTCCCTTTCTGGGAGTTGTTGCTTCTCCAGTGCAGCTGTTGTCACTTAACCACAGTGGTTTATGCTATGTGTACTGGACAGAGTAAAATCCCTGAAGTTTTACTGACTTTGTGTTATTGGATCTACTCTGTAGTCACTTAAAGAACTAATTACATTTTATTTTGAGCAGTGGATAAAGTATTACCAAAACAGCTACTGAAAACTGTCTTACTTTGAAACTTTGTGAACAAATTATGAGAGGAGATGAGATGAGATAGCCTTTATTTGTCAGTTGCAGGTCTTTTGCCCACAACCGAGATGACAGACCTTGCCGACCGTACATACAATACACAAACATCACATTGGGGAGACAGGTCAGGCTAGGTAGCGAGGAAAAAACATTGAAATGTGTAACACAAAAGGATAATACAGGAATGCACAGATATCAACACACCATAGCACAATAAACACAGACAGTTCCAGTGTGTACATCTGATCTGGGACCGCTGCAATCTTTCGACTGCGCCTCCAACTGACCCGATGTCCACATCAGAGGGGAGGTAAGCGTTGGAGGTGGTGTTGGATCCGGGGTAGGGAGGGTGATGCGTCGGTGAGTGCTTATCAGTATCAGTATATGTATGTGTGTGCGTGTCCATAGTTCAGCTGAGACAGTGTCCTTCGCCCTGCCAGGCTAAGTAAACAGTCTTCCAGCCAACCCTGGTGGCCTTGTAGGGAATGGGAAGGAACAGACTAAACACAGTCGTTATCAGGGTATTTTCTGTATGTTTAAAAGTGTCAGTTAGTGCTTTTTAAAAAAAAAAAAAAAAGTTAGGAACTGCTGTCTGCAATTTACAACCAGGAGACTAACAGAAAACATGCCAGCGTTGGTGCTGCATGGTGTAGTTTGTATTATACTGTTAAGGTCTGTCTAGGGACGTTGGTGTAATGACACATGTGGCCATTAAAGCCACAGTCGAATGGCGTCTCCTGCTAGGCACGACTGAGGGCTGATTAAACAACAACGACCACGTGATCCAGTATCTCATGTGACCGGCACAGAGCCGATCATGTGACTAAAATCACAGTGAGACCGGATTTGTTACTCCACCTGCCTTCGCCTGTGTTAGAAGGTGAAGTCTGTGTTGCTGCCGGTGTTTGCGACAATGAGGTGAGTTTTGAAAGAATGACGATAAGTTCATGCTCGCAGTCAGGGGCGTGCAGCCTCGCTGTGGTCGCACTGTTTTGAAATCTGAGTGTCTTGGGGGTGCTTGAGGTTCACACATCGTTGGCCAGGCCCGCATTGTGATATCTATGTTACATATATTGGCAGGCTGCTGAGAGAAACTCTGGGTGTCCTCTTACTGTGGGCCTGTCTGCACTCCGCCGCCTTCGGGGGCTGCTCGTCGTTTTTCTGCCGAAAATCTCCCCGCGTCAGCGGCCTGAACGGAGTCGACCCCGGTGCCCCTCTCTTTCTCACTCCTTATCTGGAGAAGGGCGCTATAGATGAAGGTAAACTTGTATTTGTGTTACTACGAAGTAAAGTACTATAGATTGGCTTCGTGCTTTTTGTGTTGCACATCCACAATGTGGCGATATCTCGTTCTTCCAGCCAGGAAACTGAGTCTGGTGGGAGACCTGCCAGGAGGCAATAAGTCAGTCAAGAGTTATGCTGGATACCTCACAGTCAACAAAAAATACAACAGCAACCTCTTCTTTTGGTTCTTCCCTGCTTCCATGGTAGGCCTAACTTCTTTTACCACAGGGGCTTCCCAAATTTACAGTACTCTTATTTGTGCAGTGTGACAGGAATCACTGAGAGGACGGAGAGATTTTAGGATCAAATCTGTGTGGGGTTTTCAGAAGTCAACTTTATCTTTAGTCCCTCTGTGAAGTTGTGATATTTAGTCAGCTGCAACCAGGAATACCCAGGTTTTCCTTTGCTGATTTTTAAAGCAAAAATCCTTACAGGAAGAGAGCTTGTTTTACTTTTTAACTTACACTTGTGCCTTTTTTATTATGTCTTTTAATCATTAACTGAGTGTTTTGTTTTTTAATTTTATTTATGAAAATGCTCCAGAGCAGTGGAGATTGACGCATTTAATGACAGCAAGTAAAGTTTGAATCTTACTGAATGTTTTTTACTAAAAAGCCTCCAGGGAAAAAAAGAATCTGGAAAGGTTCTAAACAACTTCCTTTTACCCCTGTTGGACCAGAATACATATACAACTGTGATCAGGAGTTTAAATCACATTAAAAATGAGCATGAATGTTAGGGTCACTATGAACATGATTTCTTTGCACTGTTTTTTCTCTAGGGTGGAATGATTGTGCAACACACATCT
Source organism: Maylandia zebra (assembly GCF_041146795.1). NCBI lineage: Eukaryota > Metazoa > Chordata > Actinopteri > Cichliformes > Cichlidae > Maylandia > Maylandia zebra. Next base: position 19,529,829 of record NC_135177.1, read on the forward strand.
ATAATTACGTAAAAAACAGGAATTGGGTCAAAAGTATACATAGAGGTTCAAATCTATTCATTCACTTAAATCTTTTAAAAAGTAGCGCTGAAGGTTCTACAATGTCTTTTAGCTTGACAAGGCCTATTAACTTCTGGTTGATTGATGACAAGTGGTAGGTTCACTGTCTCAACATAAATAGGAAAAAGTTTGACACTACCTATCAGACCAATGCTCAGAACAATGGGGAAAGTCCAAGCAACTCGGTGGAAGGAGAATTATTGATTTACACAAGTTAGGAAGGTCTTTTGGGGCCATTTCTAAACACTGCAGATTCCAAAATCATAATTTTAAACAACTGTATGGCGGTAAAAGTCCACTAGGTGGCGCTAGTTTCTTAAACTTTGTGCTTGCTCTGATGTGACTGATAGGCAAACCAGGAGAAAGCTCCAGTCCTGCTCTGGCTGCAAGGTGGGCCTGGTGGCACGTCCATGTTCGGTCTCTTTGTGGAACATGGGCCGTATGTGGTGTACAAGAACATGACGGGTAAGAACTGATTTGCAGCAGCAAGACTCCCAGGTTGTTTAAACCTTCTTATAAAGTTTATATCCTCTGTCTTTGCAGTCGGTCCGAGGGATTATGCCTGGACAGCCAGATATTCAGTTTTGTACATTGATAATCCAGTATGTATTTCTGATTTATCATCACATTAAAAAAAAAAAAGCAGTATTACTTAAAATGTCATTTTCACTTGGTGCTTTTGAAACATTGAGGAAGTGTTGGGATTTTATGTTTTCTTTTTTCTCCTCTCTCTCTAGGTTGGAACAGGTTTCAGCTTCACTGAAGATGACAGAGGTTTCGCTCAGGACCAGGATGATGTTGGCAGAGATTTGTACAAGTAAAATATGACCATCTAATTTGCATGTAGTCATTTCATTTATCTTCACAGTAATGATCGTTACTAACTCTTTTTCTTATTCTCCTCTTTTCTTTTATAAGTGCTTTGACACAGTTCTTCCAGATCTTTCCTGAATATCAGTCCAATGAGTTCTACGCAACTGGAGAGGTCAGAAAATAATTTTTCCACACTTCACAGAGCAGTATGACACGAGTAGCTATTTAAACAGAGCAACATGATTACAGGGCTAGCAGATATATACTTACCATGCTAACCAATTAATACTTTTTGCAAAATATAATGAAATTTTAATGTCTTATTTTGTTAAGATGGCCTCCTCACCATGCAATACATTCTCTTTGCAGTCATATGCAGGGAAGTATGTCCCTGCCGTTTCTTACTACATTCATAAAAACAACCCTACTGCCAAGGTGAAAATCAACTTCAAGGGGATGGCTATTGGCGATGGACTCTGTGATCCAGAGCTGGTGCGTATGTAGAAGAATTTTATTATTTAGACGTAAACTCTGTCCTAAGATTGTTCCTGAAAGTGCTAATGTTTGATTCATAAGACATGCTTAATCATAAAACTTGCTCAGGCAGGAATGACATTTAGAACTTAAGCAGCTGTGTTGCAATTTTGTAGTTGCACAATGCCATCGCAACTCACGGTGCAGTCGGAAAACGGCCAACAGAAAAGCAAACTCTTTAGAAGACCTGATCGTGACGATGGTAGAGAAGGTTTGGTGCTGCTGCGGTGAGCGAGGTGTGGCAGAACAAAAAGAGTTTTCTAAAGGCTTGGACTTATGTGTGACCTAAACTGCCATATCCCTACGTAACCGGCAGGAAAATCTCCTGGATAAAGTCTAGAGTTGGCTTAGAAAGAGTTTAATAAAGCATTAAAGCATCTGTTTCATGAACAAGACTCATTGACTTACACATTTTTTTCCCTCATATGGTCTAAATGTGTGTCTTCATTGAAACACAGGCTGCTGTGTCTTTTGCTTTCATTGTCCACACTGTACGTTCGTCCTCCACTTTGCTCATGTTTGATGCCATCTGCTCCTATATGCTGATGCAGAAAGGTGACAGTATAGTGACAGTTTACTGTTCTTCCACATCAGATGCTGGGTGGCTACGGTGAGTTCCTGTACCAAACGGGAATGATAGATGAACTCCAAAAGCAATACGTTGACCAGCAGACAGACCATGGAGTTAAGCTCATCCAGCAGGAGAAGTGGGTGGAGGCTTTTGAGGTAATGAGTTGATGTTGTTCGTCATCTACATTTGCAGTATTTTCTAATTGTTGAAGGCACACCTGTCATGGATGCCTTTTTCATTTCAATCGTCTGACTTCAGGTCTTTGATCGTTTGCTGAATGGCGATGTAGATCCTTATCCCTCCTTCTTCCAAAATGCAACAGGTTGTACCAACTACTTCAACTACTTGATATGTCAGGTACTCGGAGTTCCTTGAAGTTCTTTTTTGTAAACTGTTGCTTTTTAACAGCTTAAAGAACTCACAAATTTCCTTTGTGTTCCTCAGGAGCCTGAGGATCAGGACTACTTCTCCCAGTTTGTGACCCTGCCTGAAGTGCGACGTGCCATCCACGTGGGCAACCTGACGTTCCACGATGGCTCTGAGGTGGAGAAGCACCTCCTGCAGGATGTCATGAAGACCATCAAACCATGGCTGGGGGTGCTGATGGACAACTACAGGGTAAAAACTGCAGGGTCATCCTTTTTTCTTTTTTTTTAAATCTAAAACGCACAAGGGGAAAATGTGAAGGGGGAGAAAAAAATCAGGATTTTGCTCATGATGTTTTATATTTAGAGTGTGAGACAAATGTTTTACTTTTATCACTTTATTTATTTATTGACAAGTGAACTGGGCATCATTCTCAAGTCTTAACAGGAAACAATCTTTAAAAAAAAAAGCCCAACTCAGACACTGTTGAACTTCGTTACATCATCTTCTATGGATGGGGTCCAAAAGGAAAACCTTACAGAAGACTGTAGGAGCACAAAAAGAAGCCTGATGAAAACTGGAAGCGCATTCTTCGGTCAATGAGATCAAGATAAATTTGTTCATCCCCTGGTTGGTGTGAAGCACAGAGGTGTCAGCGCTGCGTGAGTGCAAAAAGTGCTTAGGGGGATGACTTCTACAGATGACACTAGGCGTGACCGTCGATGGAGCACAATACTGGATGACGAGATGACTCGCAGTCTCCAGAACTGAGTCAGGAAAGCTTGATGAAGATTCAAAGCGCAGTGAAAGGGAGGGGGAGAGAAAAGAGAAGTGAAAACTCTGGGGTATTTTAAAGAGAAAGGTGGAGGAATGCAACACTTCCAGGAAAGAGCCGCTGAGAGGTTGTTTCTGAAGAAGAGCAGAGCACGTCTCCGGGTGACGAGGATTCAGTCTGATATCAAAAACAACAGTTGCTGTGTGTGTGTGAATCTATGGAGTCAGTTAACTGATACAAGTTGAATGTATTTATCCAGGTCTTGATGTATAGTGGTCAGCTAGATGTGATTGTGGCTGCTCCACTGACTGAGAGGTTCCTGCCCACTGTGAACTGGACCGGGGCTGCCGAGTACAAAAAAGCCCCTCGCTTCCACTGGAAGGTTCAGCCCACTGACACGGAGGTGGCGGGTTATGTTCGGCAAGTTGGAGAGTTTTATCAGGTGAGCGGATTGTGAAATAAAAGGCCAAATGCATGATCTTAAATCTCTCGGCGTTATTGAGGTTTACCGTTATCCGCTGTCTGTCTCTTCATGCAGGTCATCATACGAGGAGGAGGGCACATTCTGCCTTACGACCAACCGCAGAGGTCCTTTGACATGATTGACAGATTCTTGTCAACTCAGGGCTGGAAATGAAAAGCACGGGTGGAGAAGTGCAAATGTTCAAGCACCTTCACTTTAGAGAGCACATCGAGCACAGAGCGTTGATTTAAGACTGATTGTCACAGCTAACTTAAATCAAGTTTTTGTTTTCATCATTTTTTTGCAGAACTTTTTAAAAACCAGAGGATACATTTCTTCTAAGCGTGTGCTCTCTGATGCACACTCTTAGCTTGGATGCGATATCTGGATTGTTGCAAACAGAAATCGTAAAACTGATAAATCAGGTTAACGTCTTAAATTTTAGGGGTTCATGTTTGTTTGTTTTCTCGGGTCAGTATGAGTTAATGAATGTTGTGTGAAATCAGTGCACGCTTCGGAGACGAAATTCAATGCAGCCAAAACACATTTCACTCATATCAAGATTTCTTTTAAAAGAACTTTTAAAACGGTTCATACAATTTTTAAATGATTTCATGTATTGAAGCAAAAGGTTCTAAGCAGTTCTTTGTACCTTCCTGTGGCACTTACACTAAGATAAAAGGTTATTATATGCAAAGTGATTGAATAAAGCTTGGAGGTGTTTCTGGTCCAACTGCTACCAGTTATGAATGCATGCTTTGTTTTCAGTCACTAAAGGTGGAATTATTTTTTTCTAACACAAGTTTGATTTGTATTAAAGAACCTTTTTCTTCAATATATCCAATTCTTTTTAAAGTTTGTGTTTTGTGTTTGAATGTCTGTCACAGTCAGAAGGGACTGTAAAGCCTTAAGTGTTGAAATTACTTGAAATAAAGATGTTTCTTTTTTTAAAACATCACATTGTGTTACTTACAACCTTTTGCTTGAGGCCATTAAGTGTTTTTATCATTGTGTTATATTGTGGTCTACCTCCCAGTAGATGAGAGACGGGGAAAAGCCAAAAATGATGGTGGTGCACACTTTATCTTGGAGAGGAAGTGGAGTCAGATCTGGTTAGTGTTGCTGTTTGTGGAACAGTGGTTTGTACTGTCACCTCACAGGAAGAAGGACCTGGATTCAACTCTCAACTCTGCGTGATGACCCTGCGATAGAGTGGAAACTTGTCCAAGGTGTGACTGGTCACTGGGATAGCTTCCAGTCCCTGAAAACTAAAACGAAACTATGGAAAAGAAATATAACTTCAGTAGAAGAAATGAGCGAGCAAAACCCTGTGGGTCTGAAACTAAACTGAGAAGTGAACCAATTGAGGTGGGATTTGAAAACATTGCTCGATGTGAAAGTATTGTTTGGGAAAGTGAATAAGTTGTACACCAGGGGTCATGATACTCCAAAGACAAGTCTCTGCTTGGCTGCTAACTGGCATAGATCATTGCCTCCCCAAACTGCTGTCAGTCATTAAATGCACTTTGAAAATGAAATCACTGGAGCTCTTGATCATCCGAAGTAAGGTCCTGAAAAAGTCCTCTTCATTACTTAAAGAGGTCCCTCCGCATGTGTCCACAGTAGCAGCCGGAAATGAATTTCTTACACAACAATGTTTATTTTTATTGCTTATTTGTTTCATTGTTGTGGCTAAGATTTAATTGTCTCTCTGCATCGGCAGTGATTTGGCATTTTGACAGGATTCAACAAAGATGTTTGTGTACTGAAGTTAACTGCCATGTTATTTCATCGGGCATCTATCAAGCTGTCTAGACAGTTCAATAATTAATGAGCATTCTAAACCTTTAAAGCATCTTACTATTTAATGAGCAGTCATTTTTCAAGGACAAGCATCAGCAAATGCTGTTGATCCTTTGATTGAAATATTACTTTCCTGGGTTTCAGAAACAATGACATCATGTCGCGCGAATGAATGTTACAGAACAAGTGCTTTATTTTCATACCGTAATGTAACTGCAGTGATACTTTAACATCTGTACAAATGCAAAATAAAATGGAGACAATGTAATTACGGACCAAAAGAAACAAACAAAAAAATGTACAAGGATATGCAGGCAGGAATGGATCCCATCCGTTTGTTACATATCAACAATGTACTTAAGCGCTGGGGTGAGCCTCGACGTACAGCAAAAGGCAACAAGTGCAAACATTATTTACAAACGTACCACACGTTTATTCTCCCTTCTAAAAGAAAGGTGGTTGCATTACATGTACAGGATTATAGAAATTAATATTATGTACAATATTTATACTTTTAGACTTAAAATAATACAATTACAACATCATTAATATGTAGGAATTGTTCTCTCTCACACACAGACACACTCACGCTGTACTTCCATAGCTCCTTTTTTTTGTATACCTATATAGTAACAAATGCATTTTTATTATGAACATGGATCCACTATCAGAAATGAAAACTCCTAATAATTCCAGTTGAAAGCGCGATGAGGTCATAAACATATTTTCACATGCATGAGGTTAATTTGGAATGGTCTGATCTAAACAGGGTTTTACAAACAGCCAAAATTAAGGCAAGCTTCAGTTCAGAGGGTCGGTGCAACAAAGCCCTTTTACAAAGGATTTTCTAAGACTCGTCACTCAATAATCATCTCACACACACACACTAAACAGCACGCACAGATTTTAAGGGTAAGAAACAACATGAATACATCAAATGCCTTCACAAAAACCACCATGTGGTCCGTTATGGGGAAAGATATTTTTCAATTAAACGGGAAAGAACAAATTCAACGCTATCAGGTCCTTAATCATGCCTGGCAGTGCAAGCTCCAGGTTCCATTATTCTTTTTATGGGCATGTGAAACAAGCCAGGCATATTTTCTCTATAAAGCCAAACATAGTTACAGGTTGTCGCTGGTGTGTGAAGACAGGGAGGAGGGCTTTTTGGGGGGAGGGGGGGGGGGGGGGGGGATCACTGAGAATTACCTCTGACCTTAATATGGCTATTCTACCCTCCGTCATAACAGAGGACAAAGTGCATAGACAGCTCTGCGATCGCTCCACCTGTGCGTGGAAAGTATTTCATCCGTCCTACTGTAAAAACACAGTGCATTGTGGTCATCATGCTCATGAACTGACATTCCTGGTCATATGGAAGTGGAAATAAAGAGGCGCTGCAGCCTAAAGGAGATGGATGTAGAAAAGGTCGCCTGTAAGAAACTCAGGAGATTTGGCCTTAGGTGTAACAGACATCTGTAAGAAAGCCCATAACAAAAATTCATAGAAAAACAAAAGAAAAAGCAGAGATAATTATGGTGATTAAAACGAAGCTATTAAATATAATAAGCCAGAAAAGCTTTTTAAGGAAGATTCAGGCACATTGTGATATCTTGGAAAGCACAAACACGAGCTGCTCTTCTTCAGGAATTGCAAGTTGTGGTGGTGGAAAAGAAAAAGAGAAAAAAAAAGATAAACAGATATATATTTTCTCACATACTTTTCTTTCTTAATACAAGTCGAACTTTGTTCTGCAGCAGGAAAGAGGGACAAAACACAAATATATATATAACAATATTCACATGCCAGACTGTGCACACACTCAATCAAATGTTATTTCATTTTGGTCTGAATGCACAACACACACACACACACACACACACACACACACACACACACACACACACACACAACAAGAGGCCTCAACGATTAAAAAGCTTCAGTTGGTCCTGGAGAGCGGAGGACGCTGATCTCCGCTGCTGAGCTGCCTCACTGGTATCACAGTGTACAGTTCTGTCGCTGCAACAGCATCAAATGTCCTTGGCCATTCTGATCATTAATGTGGGCGTACAGTAGAAAAAAGATGATCAACACTGTGATGTATTGCTTCCGTCTGAGCATATGGTATTTTCACTGTCACGCCGTATATTATAAAGCTTTTTTTGTTTGTTTGCTTGTTTTTAAAGAATACTGCCGACAGGGAAGATTGTTAACAGTCATATATGTTTCTTGGAAAAAAAGAAAAAGGGTCATTTCACCTGCTTGCATATTCCTGTCTTCAAGACATCCGTGTTCAAAGTCTGACTTTAAACAACAAATAAAACGCAGCGACGTCCCCCTCAGTTTTTCAGATTTTTCAGTGTCTTCCACATTGCTGCAAGCTTACGCAGCTTACGGTCACTCTTTATTCAGTCCACTGGGCACATAGAGATGTAAGACCTGTATTTTTGTTTTTTAAGAGATGACAGTCTGAGGCACGCGTCTCTGTCCTCTGGTTTCATGAGCATCGTGATCAATTTTGTACCATTACAAAACAGAAAAAGTCACTGAAATGGTGCATGAGATTAACAAAAATGTCTTTCCACTAAGCACAAAAAAAGCAGAATTAAAAAAACGCGCCAAAAAACATAAAAGTTTTATGCGTTAATAGGATTGGTCTATAAAAATAGATACTGTAGCTACTGTATAAAGAACAGCCTCACAGGCCTTTGAGGTTTTTCTTGATGGAGAATGAGGAGCAGCACGTGCAGCTGGCGACCCTCAAAAAGCATGGGTGGTGGGGGGGGGGGGGGGGGGGGGGGGATTCGTGGCTGCAGCCGAGGTTACGGTCTCCTTTGTCCCTAGTGGATGGGGTTAATGTCTGTGCAGTGGTTGGTCTGCCCGTGCACACTGCTGCCCCCTACAGTCGTAGTGGAGGTGGTGATGGTGTTGTGCTGGATGACCTGCTGCTGGGAGCACACTGGAGCTGGACTGCCTGCAGGACTGCTCTCTGGACCTGAGGAGAAAGCAGAGACATCACTGAAGATAGAAGTGATGCGTAAAGCACGCATGTGTGAGTGCAAGTACAAAAGATAGAACCGAGGAGCTGCACACAGGGATACATAAAGTATGCATAATGGTAAAATCTAGCAAAATAAACACAGGATCTCTCATTATATTACAAAAAAAATCTTTATTAGCAGAAGAGCATTTATTTCAAACATGTGACAACCTAAGGTTACACCAAATGTCTCATCCTCCATCTCAAAATAGACGATAATGGATAACACAAAAATGGAAACGTGAATCATTCCACTCCGTAAATACGCCTGATGGATTTTGGACACATTGTAGGTGACATCTTTACACCAGTTAGACTCATCGATGAAAGTCATTCCAGCCCAGGCTGGGAGTTGGCTTTCTCTTGTACAAAAGAGCCATTCAGCCAAGGGGGGACGTGAGCCTTATTTTCCTAAAGCTGCACAGGGAGGTGACTTATCCTAATTACATGGAAATGTCACTCGAATCCGTATCAAAGGGTGGGGCTCTGATGTCATGTACGGCTGAGCTGAAGCACAGTCCAAAAATCAGTGAGATCCCAGGCATCCATTAGGGCTGTGATGTCAACGTGCAGACTGTGATGTCTTTCTCACGTTGAGGCTCGGCTGCTTCTGTGCACAGAGCTGCTGTGAGATGGAAAAAATAAGTCTCAAAAGGGATTCAGACAGCCAGCTACCAGAGTGTGCAACACCCATATGTCAAAGGAAGAGTCCTGCAGCGAGCGTGGGAGCTGGATACCAGCACACTGGAACGAAAAGCCTTGCCAGTTACTGTGTGTCCATCAGACTTGTGTCTGTAGGGTTTATTCCTTTCCACCGCAGAGCTAAGGCACACAGTTAAAGGTGTGTGAGTGTGTTTATGTTTAAGCTACTCACTGAGGTAACCTTGGGACTCTTTCTGCATAGTGGTGATGGGACAGTCCTTGTGTGTGAGGAGAAGCTGCTTGAGCTGTGTCACCTCGTTCTTTAGCATTGTGACTTCATTCTGAGAAAAAGAAAAATATTTTCAGATTTCAGCGAATCAACATTTCTTGGCAACTCTCCATCCTTAACTACCTAAAAACAAACAGTAAAATACCCAGGTCATATTACCCAATATAAACAAATCAAAATCCATGGTGATGGCCCTGAGTTGCAGTTGTTACTGTACATAGATTTAGAGGCTCTAAAGGTGTTTTTTGATTTTTTTGGTTTTTACCTGAAGCTGCATGTTGGTCTGTGTGAGCTCCTCTGCCTTCTTCTCTAATGACATCACCCAAACTTTTCGCTTCTGTCTGCATCTTGTTGCAGCCGCTCTGTTTCGCTCCAGAAACTTTCGCCGACGTTCATCCGGGTCCTCGTCCACTACTCGTCTGCGCCGTCCACCACTGGGTGGCGGAGACTGCAACGTCTGCGTGGGCTGCATCTGCTGGGTTGCAGGTGACATCTGAATCACGGGAAAATGGCATTAACATTACTGATGTCCCCGATGGGGCAGCGCCTGCCTGCCACGATCCGACCACATATGTAAGCATCCTGACACAGCTGGAAAGCAGCCAGTCAGCTGTCTGCTGCAGCCGCTATGCTGCCTCAGAGCCTCCTGCCTCTAAACAACAATATATACATTACTTCCTGCAGGTATTTTATGTCTGGCAACTTCCCCAAAAACAACATCTGCTTGTACCGCGTGCCTTAAGAAGCTGGGCTGTGGGTGTCAGGAGTGAATGACTGACTAACTGACTGGGCTGATTCACTAGCTTGCCCACCTTGTTAAAGAGGTGTCAGGAGGCAGTTTTCCAACGCCCACTTCCACTCAGACTAACACCACCAGACGCAGTCAAAAGGCCCATTTCTATGCACTGACAAATCTTGACATATACTTGGCTAGGTCAAGTGTTTTCAGTCTTCAAAACATTACATTTTTATGAGAAGCATGGAAAATGCACGCCACTTTAATGGCGGCTGCACACACAGACAATATTGTTTTAAAGCTTTAATGGTACATTTAAAACATATAGTGAAATGCACTTCATGATGTGGCACTCTGTGCTGCAAAAAGGCTTCAAAGAACGCAAGGACAAAATGCCTCTTTTTTTAATGCCGTGAGCAATACTGTCAGTTAATACTGAAACAGGTATATTCACAGATAAGACGTCCCAGAACTATAAGCCAAGGCTATCTGTTCCTCTGGTTTGTAAAACTTCTTCTGCGCTTGAAGCATGCCGTGACTACATAATTGCAAGTGGTTGGTGCAGTGGAGCAAAGTTTTCAAAAGACAGTCCTGAACATCCTTTTGTAACCGTTTCTGAACTCTTCGTGACCCCTTCTCTCCATGGCAGGCATCCAACACTGACCTGTAGCTGACCAAACAAAAAGGAAAAAATACTTTTGCGCCGGGTGCCAGGAAACTCGCTATTAAGGATGCAGCAAGGGAAAATGCGTTCATCCACTCACTCGCTGTGAATTCTAAGCATCATTTTAGCCATGCTTCTATACTAAACCACTAATAGCTGACTTCAAAACTACTCAAAAGCCTTCCAAAGGACTGGCTTGTTTTAGTCATGCTGCATACACGCTGACTTCTAGCTGTGTGAGTGATTTTAATATGCAGTGTAGTTAATGTGTTATTGAACTTGTGGCTTTGCCTTTGGGCTGCCTAAAAGCTTCTCAGCTCTCTCGGGGAGACGATTTGCTTACCTGTGAAGCAGAGTGCATCGGAGGGTGCGGTGATGTCTGATGTGGGTGCCCAGGATGAAGATGGGGGTTGTGGGAGTTGTGATGGGGATTGTGTCCCTGCGGGTGATGGTGTCCACCCTGAGCGTGGCCCTGGTTGTGGTGGTGGTGTCCGTGGTGCTGGTATGCGTGCGGAGGGGCTTGCAGGTGCTGGTGCGGGTGCGAGTGCGAGTGCATGTGATGGTGAGCGCCTTGGTCCTGCCGTGATGACATCATCTCCATCATGTGGCCCATGGAGTTCATGTTGCCGTTTGCGATGGCACCGGGGTGGTGTGAAAGTGCAGCCTTTAGCCTCTAAAGGAGACAAAGTGGACACCAAAGACAACATTTAATATAAATCTCTGGGAGTATTTCGTCATTATGTTTGTACATATTCGCCTCCATCAGTGTGATGATTAAGCGCAGACTACGACGTGACAAATGGCTTCATAAATCCACATGTCAGCAGGACAAGTCAAAGCCACTTAGGCTGTCCTTCATCTCTCCTTCAGTCCTGTCATTCTTGCTCTTTACCTTTCATGACTGCATCCCACCGGTCCCTGCTCTTCATATTCACAACAGCCCCTCTCTCTCTCTCTTATGGAGCACGTGTGTTTGTTTGTGCATTTCTGCTGGTGAGATGAGATCGCCGGTAAGGTGTGAGACCTCAGAACGCTCCCTTACTGTTGACCCAGCAACAGGTTTGTTGCTTTAACTGTGTGGTCTACTTAGCACTGACTGAGACGGTGTCTCTGAGCAGTCTGAGATGAGAACCAGAGAGAAGCACACTAAAAGTGCACTTGTGTTCCTCATGTTTACCAAATACACCTCTCCACTAGAGTGTGTTTTTCTGGGCACCGCATAAAGACGACCGCAAGCGCAAAAACCCAGCACAAACCTAGACATAAATAAAAAATGCATGACATATTTACAGTTTAATAGCTTTTAACAGGTTGCAAAACCTTATTTAATGAAGAACCTTTTTACACTAAAACACTAACACTAAAATACATGGAAATTAATTATTCCTTTTACAGTTGATCTCCTGAGACATGTTTAGTAAAAAGTTAGCAGCAAAAATGAAAAGAAAGACATTGTGTCTAAGGCTACTGTTGTGAATTCCACAACGTTTTCTTTTCCCTTTCCCAGTATTCTCTTTTTCCTCTCTGCTCCCTTCCCCCTTCTCCCAGCTGCTGTCAGTAAGTCCAAGGCTCCATATCTTTTAACAACCTTCACATTCATGATTCCCATAGGGAATGGCATCCAGCTGGTCTGGATCACAATGCTAGGACATAAGCAGAGCACAACACCATCCCTTCACTTCCCGCTCAAACTGTCTATGAGTGGAAAGCTTTTTACAAGTAGTAAGGCAGCACAGTCCAATAAATCATTTTAGAAGATTGGGAACAAAAAAAGTGACTGTGTTTTACCATATTTACACATTATATGTGTGTGTGTGTGTGTGTGTGTGTGTGTGTGTGTGTGTGTGTGTGTGTGTGTGTGTGTGTGTGCGCGTTTGGAGTTAGTTGTCTTTTCTACGGACAGTGTGGGATGCAGAGAATTGCACATGAAACCGGCACAGTGAATTTATGACCTTGTCGAGCCAGTTTTAGTTGACTATAGTTTCTGTTTGTCACAGAAAGGTATGCCTGACACTTTGAAGCAGGTACTTTTCTGGAAGCGCGAGATTTTATCTGTTGTACCTCACTATGAATGTTATTTTAAACTTCTACACTTCTAATGTCATAGATAACACATCGTAAACCAATATAATCACACCCTAACCCCACTAACGGCCTTCACCAAAACCTCTAAGAATTGTTCTCAGGGGCCACAACCCTTCCTTTTTGTGACCAGAGAGACATGGGTTAAAATACCACAGTCTACACACAGCGAGTGTCTTCAAGCCTGCAGCTGTCAGCGGCATCATAGTCACACTGAGTCTTACTGATGCACTGAGAAGTCTCTGACTTTCTTTAACACACTATAAATGGTAAAATGGTAAATGGCCTGCATTTGTATAGCGCTTTTCTAGTCCATAGGACCCCAAAGCACTTTACACTACATTCAGTCATTCACCCATTCACACACACATTCACACACTGGCAATATAAACTACAAACACTACAAATAGTTACAATCTGCAAAGGGTAGCTATCTGGAAATAACATCTTAAAACACGACAGCTAATTGACATGCAGCTGAAACAGAAAAGGGATTTAAAGTGCTTACAGATCAATCATAGTCACCAGTGTTGACAAGGACATCTTCTGTACATCACAGGATGAATTCTGAGTTTGACAGCTCTCACTGAGCACCTTCCCTGCAGCCTGCAGTCGATCAGTATGAACCAGAGAGGTGAGACCCACTCCTTTTGTGCAAGAGAAAACCAATCAAGGTCTGGCAAGCTCCTGCCACTCAAGCAGGGAATCACCTAAATGAATAAAAGCCAGAGGAGTTTGCTGGCAGCATGTCTACCTTTGTAGTCTCTATAAGACGTTTAGTAAGCTGATGGCCGGTAAGATGCTCTTTTGGTGTCACTGAAACTCCCTTCTAGAAAGGGAGGACGCCAGGTGGAAGACAGAGAGCATAAATGGTGAAGGGGAGTATTAAGAGAGACAAAGACTAGAGGTGGGAAGAGATTAGATGGATTCCAGTGTCTCTTCCCCACACACCATTAGCCTGAAACAGCATTTAGTCATTTGTCAGCGTCTCAGCGAGCTGTCCAGCTGGCACTATCTGTATATTAATTCAATTAGCCTGCATTCAAAGCGGCCTGCGAGTGTCAAAGTACAGAGGGACTGCAGGTCAAAGAGCCAAGGGGCCGATGCACAAGCCTTACAAAGTACAAAAGTAACTGAATGTAATGCAACACAAGTTAATATAATACAGTTCAACAGAGACAGCATAGCTATTACACATAACAAAATCAATCAAAGAACTACAGAAACATCTTGACAACATACAACTTAAATTTTTAGTACACGCATAGAAATTAAACCACTCTCTTTGACTGGATTAGCTGGCAGGACCTTCCCACTTACATGATGAATAATGGAAAATCCAGCTCTTTAAATAGGCAGTATGAATATATAAATGCACCACCTTAAACTGATAGGTTTAAAGAAAAGGACACAGTTAAAAGAGAAAACCCTTACCGTGATATAACCCTATTCCTGAAGCTAGCTCTGTACAAGTGTCTACCTCTCCTGCATCTGAAGTCGAGACACAGCTCAGTTAAACCCAGCTCAGCCAAAACTTAAGTCTTTGTATCCAGAACCACAGTGACGCAACTAAGGGACGTTAGCAGAGTGATGATGAGCAGGCTGTGATTCTCAAACACCTTCATCAGCCCCTTAATGACTCTTTAACACATGGTTGTATTTCCCCAGACTGTGCTAAGCACAAGAACTTAACCACCATGTGCATTTTACTCTAATGACACACACACAAACATATACATTTCTCCTGCAGCAACATGGCTGCCACAGAAAACAGTCATTAAATCAGTGCAGGTGTTAGCTTGCGGCTGTGCAGAGCGCTCAAAGATGGGACGGTATGCATCCTGTTCTACCACCGTCTGCCCTGCTGCCAAGTTGCAACAGGAAAATGAAGTCTCCGTGACACCATTAGAAAGTGGTCAGCTTCCTTCACAATAATTTTTATATAGTAGCAGCATAAATACACGCATTCTGACAGTATACTGAAAGTAGCAGTGCTATTGATTTTCCACCATCCCTGATTCAGCCATCTTTTGCCCAGAGGGGAGCTATCTCCTCTCAGACCTTTGCCCCCTGACCTCTCCACTCCCTCTCCTTTTTTTAGGCCTCTCTCATTTATGTGGTTTCAGGGATACCAGGTGATCATCCATTAATGATATTTATTAATGGCTGTGTCCTCTCTGACACAGGGGCTTTGAGTGATGTCCCTGTGAGTGCTCTGGGCACATCCTGAGAACACACTCAGGTTTCTGCTCACCAGATGACTTCATGTCTATTAACCCTGGAAGGAGAAACCATGATCATGAAGCAGGTACAAAGGGAAGAGACCACGCCTGCCTAAGGATGGGTAAATCAAACCTAGCAAGGTCAGGGTGAGCACTTTTATTCCCCTTAAAAGTGGAGCATTGTACTATCAGGGGACCTGTGGCCCTCTGGCGCCTCACAGTAGGTTTGAAAGATTTGATCAGTCTGTGGAGTCACAGTTCAACTGCAAAAAGATCAAAGATTCAAATGGTGCTCTTTCGCTTCACATTTAAGGGTCCGCAGAGAAACATTAAAGCTTCTGTCTCTCACTGTCAGCTTCTTTGTTAACATCAGGCAAGCACAGTGATCGTGAGTAAGCACACAGCATTTCTAATTGCATAATATATCAAAGCTGTAACTTTCCGGGAGTATTTTATATATGCCTCGGCCCCCCTACCTTGCACTCTAAACCCAACCCGGGTTCACCATCTGCAGCTGAAAGCAGGAGTTTGGCTCTGCTGCTTTGCCAAGCACTCCACGGATCCTGTTCCATCCTCCTCATCTCCACCGCCAGCACTACCCACCAGTGCCTGTCTACAAACCCACTCTCTGTCCCCTAAAAAGCCCATACCCCCATTAGTTCAATTTTATTAGATTTCCCTCTCACCCAGAGAGGCAGTAACATCTACCACCCCCTCTCTCTCTCTCCTCTTTCTGTTTCTCTCTCTCTCTCTCTCTCTCTCTCTCTCTCTCTCTCTCACACACACACACACACACACACACACACACACACACACACACACACACACACACACACACACACACACACACACACACACACACCTCTTGCCTTTTCCTCCACCCCCTCTCCCTCTGCTTGCCAAGAGCTGGGGACTGTTAAACTGATTTCCTCAGGGAACAGTGAGGCAGACAGTCTGATGGGAGTGCTGGGCTGTAATATCGCCCCCTCTCTCCTCTCTCAGGTTCTGGGCCAAGCTGATCAGAGCTTCCCTGTGGTTCCAGACACAGACATGGAGATGGACATAGACTGACTGTTCAGCCAGGGCCAGACGTTCCGGTGGTGCTCGGAGGAACCGTGGCAGTATGGGTGCAGCAAGACACACGCCCACTGAGAAGTGTGCTCCAAAGCATGCGCTCATACTCTTGGCAGCTTCTGCAGCCTGTCAAGTTAATGGATGGGCCTCTGACTCCAGTCTGCATATCCCCACTGTTCCCTCTCTTGTAAAGCCCTGCTCGAGTGCAGCCTACATGGTTATCACTACACCCACTGTCACAATCTTGAATACAGACAATGCCCCTGAGTGAGAGAGACAGACAGAGCATGAATACAATGCTAAACACTTACATACTCTTAAGTTGTGGGATTAAAAGAGGCATCACGAGTCATTGTGTCGATAAACGTAAGTGGAATCAAATGTAGTTTGAAAGATGTTTAAAATATCAGATCTCTAATGTTAGTGTATTTTGGCCGTTACAAATCTTTCACAATAGCTTTTTTTTATTAATGGTTTGAGTTTTGGTTCTTGTTCTCTGATAATAAATAGCCCCTCTTTACCCGCACTGTCAATACACCCACAGGTGTGAGAAGCCACTTGTGTTTCGACATGCCAAAATTTCCAAGAAGTAATTGTTGAAAACATGAAGCACGAACTTGTCTGATTCAGATCACCTCCTCAGCATTGTTAAAGTTATTTTGGTGTGAGTGTCTTGTTTTTTTTGCTCAGGCTCCAGGAGTGCTAATGGTGGCTGGACCAGTCCGGTCTGGATCACGCAGTGTTGATGGCAGCTGGTTTACCCAAGCTTGGCTCTGCTTGTGTCCCTTCCCATTCATAGGCCCTGAACCATAACCAAATGGCCTTCACATACACCACCCATCAGCACACCTAAAAAAAACAAGCAGTCATCCAAAGACAAACAGATGCGACACTCTGTGCCACCAACGCCACTCTTGTCACGAAAACTCAACCCAACATAGAAGCGCACAATCACACACACACACACAAAACTACTCAGAAGCTTCCTCCTCTTCCATAAAGCTTGCTGATCTTGCTTCAGAGTGTATTATGAGCCAGGAACATGTTTTACTCCTGCTAGGCCCCCTACAGCCCCTCAATCATACTAGTAGTACCTTGCACAAGCTTTCGCACCAATCCTTTGCCCAGGCAAGCACTTTAGCACATTTTCAACAATACTTTCCATTTACAGTTACACATATATCACCATTCACATACACTGGTCACATGAGCGCTGGGGTAAAAATGAAGCAAAAGGTCAGCTATTTCTAGAAAACACAACAACACAAAAACAGACAAACAGAAATGAAAAAAGTATAAAAATAGATTTTTATTTTTTTAATGCATTTATTTTGATTGGCCCCACAATGAAGTGGAAGTGAAGCGAAATATAACACATTAGTATAAAACAGCCATGGCAGCAGAAATCATAGATCAGCTGTTGTCTCAAAGCAAGTGATGCTTTGAGCGCTATCCATCATCAGAGAAAACTATGGTGATGACAAATGTGTACCGACGCAAAGGTATATGAGCAGAACTATAATGTGGGGTTTTTTCCATTTTAATGACAATCAGAAAACAAACTCTCTGTCACTGTTTTGTAATGAGAGTTTTTAACCTAAAACTTGATCAGCTGCATTTCCAAAAGTATCTGTTAATGGTTATAAAGTGGTAAAAGTATGGATGCATGCACGTTGTAAGATGAATATGCGTCAGTACGGCTGTACCTTGAAAACAGAAAGGATCCCAAACTGTGGATCTGTTCCCTAAGAATCAGGTCAGCAAATTTTGGGGGTTGTGTTCTATATCAAAGCTCAAGACCCTTCGTATTTACAAAATGGATTTGTGCTTGAATTATCAGGTAAAATCTTTTATTTCAAAGTTTTGTTTTGTTGTAACTGTGCACGTGCTTCTGCTGTAATTTGTCTCTATTCTTATAGTCAAGCTCTCTGATTTTAAAAAGTGCTATTTAATAAAAAAATAAATAAAATTAATACACTCACAGACACCACTGTGTAAAGTCCTTAAAAGACCGATAAACTAATAGACATGAAACGTAAATTTCATGAACTTGTCCTTTAAATCGTTTTCTAACTAACCGATGGTACAGAATGGGAAGGAAATCTCATCAACTAACACATTACTCATTCCTCCTGCCACGCTCACTCACTATTCAAATGTGAATATGAGTTTTCTAAATATAATCTTACAATAACACAATCACACGCACGCACACACATATATATAAACATAGAGTTGTTTTGTTGAGTTCTCACTCATAGCGTAGTATCCCAATATTTTCCATGGCGATTTTACAGGGACATTAAAACACTATCAAAATACTGTTAACAAGAGGGCTCATCTAATTCACCACCAATCTGAGATAATGTTGGCCGAGCAAACTTTTGTTAAATCGGCTCAGCTGAAAGTACATCCAACAGAGAGTCCTGGGAACCAAAATTCTGGCTGGGTTTATTCAGTGGAATGGAAATCAATTTATAACTTTTATCTAACATGTTTTCTTCTGGATTTTCTGTAAACAGATGTTGGCAGGCATATTTTATAGTTGAAAAAGGTGATAAATTGTGGTGTCGTGAGGTTTTTGATGATTCATCTATTTATCTCACAAGTACAATTTTAGTCGCACTGAAGCAGAAGTTCCTTTCTGGTTTATGTGGCAGTTGCACTGATCCAGCAGCTCTTGCGTCACACTCTACGCTGCTAAAAGGACTCATCTCTGTAGAACCCCCCCCCCCCCCCCCACCACCACCACCACTAGTCATATAAACTTCTGCTGCATCCAAAATATTTAACCTTCTCTCTATGTGTCCTTTGTACCCTGTCACTAGTTGACTGCACATCTTCCACGTTTACTTAACTAACCACACATATGCATATAACTGATCTGTATCACAAACCATATGCAAACTCTGACTTCATGGTTTGTTTTAGCCCACTTTGTCCACAGATGTGTTTTGGCTCCAAGGACAATGAGTACCAGACGGGGTGCCAGTGCAGTGAAAAAAGAGGCATTTACACACACAATCATGACCATGCATACAAACACACACAATGTACATACAAGCTAGAGTTAACGCAAGCAGTCTGCAGATTCAGCTGTGCTCTTAGCTCAGCGTCTCTGCTCAGTGACATCATACCCCGACAATGCCACCATTCATACAGATGTTGCTTACAAAACCTGTAGTTAGACTCTCATTGTGTGTACTGCTCCTCCTCCTCCTCACAACAAGAGAATTTGCCAGAGGTGCTCCCCTACTATGGTGAAAGAAAATGAATGGAACACATAACAGGGTTACAGTTTATGCTAATGGTTTAACTGCTTACAAATGATTTTATACTAAGGTAATCATTTCATCAATCATGACATGGCAGAGATGAAAACTGTAACATCTGCAGCTGCCTCACTTTTTTGGAATTTGTGAGCAAAATAGGTGCAGTGCAGTGCAGTTACTGAATTGCAACTAGTATTTGGATTATCAGGATTAAAGATCAAGCGTTTCGCTAAACAGTGAAGATGTACGAAAGAGTTACCCTGAAGAACTAACAGCAAGGTTTGTGCAAGTGAAATGAAAACTCAACATCAGTGCACGTGGAATACTTTGATTATTGGCCCTCCTGTGTGCTATGAAATGTTCCTTTAAGAGAAGCACTGCTTGCCCCCCCTCCCCCCCTTCAAGTAAAAAGGAGCATATTTAGAGCATGCCAGGAATTATGTCATCCACCAATCTAGTGCCAGCTCCACAGCCAAGCAGGCTGCAGTGAAAGAACATATAGTATTGTTTACCACATAAAAATCTCAGCACCTAGCCCGATGCTTAGTGACAAATTTATTGTCCTTAGTAACAATATAAACAATAGATAATTGGGAGATAATAAATAACACATTTTCATACACCAGCACAAAGCCCTTTCAAGGCGCCTCTTTCTGAAATTAGCAAGCAGTCAGGATGTGTGGAAAGCATGGGACTCAGTTAAAAGACACAATAAAACAATGCCAAAGTGCACCATGCTGAAAACAGTGCCACTGACATGAGCCATGCGCCACAGCGGGCATTCATAGACTCGAGTTTGTTTTTAGGGGAAATTTGATAAGGGCTTGTTTGGGTTTTTCTTGTTACAGATGAAAAATGATAGCAATTACCTTTCATTGCATGAACAAAAATATCAAAATTTAAGCATAGGGGGTCTGTGGTGTGTGAGGGTTGGGGTGGGTTGGGGGTGTAGGTGTGGGGAGTAGAAAACAGTACAAGTATTCAGAAATGTTTTACAGTTTTCCTTTATAGGCATGCATGTATTCTGTGTGTGCATCTCATCTGTCAGTCGTTTTTCAAGTAGTCTTGGCTGCCTGTACATGCATGTGTGGGTGCACGTGTGTGCATGATTTTGCAGCTATTTGTACAAGCAAGATGACACAGTGCTGGTCCACACGCGGTGCATATATGTGTGTGTGCGTGCGCTCGTAAGGAGTGGTGATGTAATGCTTTGGCCAGCATGCTGTGGAACTTGGCCTCCTCTGTACTGCGTTTCCTCCACGCTGCGAGGGTCAACTATCCCACAAGCTCCAGCACACAACACTCACTATTCAATTCCCCAGACCACAACAGAGCAGAATTCAACCACACCCGGCACCAAGAGCACCCAGTCCCTCACAACAAGAAGGGGGAAAAAAACACTTGAGCTAAAACTAATAAAACATTCCAATCCCAGCAACCCTCCCAGGCAACAAACTAAAAGCATTAAGAAAAAAAAACATATCAATTATTCCACCATCAAGCTTTGCTATACCACTTAAATGATGGCACTTAAGTAGAAAATCAGAAGAACAAAGATGGGCACTGATGCAGATACAGTCTTTAGCCCAGAGAGCACAAACAGAGAGCTTAGAGCAAGATATGAGTCCCCAAGGGGCCACAGCAGTCCTTTGGCTCATTAACTATTTACACCAGAGACAGGCCTCCCTACTGCTCTGGCCCACCACAAAATCAATTAGCCTTCATTAGCCCAGGCTCAGGGCATGCTTTCTCTGACAGGGGAGGGATAATCCTGCTACCGATGCCTCCAGTTACCACAAAATATCAAACAGCAGCAAGCTCACCCATATGGCCATACATGCATGCACAAACATGAAAAGACAAAGGAAACTGGTTCTACTTTTCCCTAAGAAGTCTTCTATTTTCTCCCTTCTTATTCATTGTTTGATCTTGCAGTATATCAATATTGCTTCTCGCCTTTTAATTCTATTGCCTATTCTGCCTGTCTGTCCGTTTCCTTCATGTCTATCAAAGTCCCACTCAATCCCCTCTTCTGCTCTCACAATGTAAACGTTGAGCACAAAGAGTGCATCCAGATCCGTTCCTCCGAGGTGTGGGGTTACAGTGCGAAGATTTCCCATTGGCGGAAAGTCAACATGGTCAGGGTAATGCGATTAGAGCCGGATTGAGATCGTCGCAGGGGACACATGGGCCTGATCATGGCCCAGTTATCCGATAGCGAGGCCGTATTTATCGACCAGGCCCGGGCGAGGATATTGGAGACATTAGAGACCCCGTCTATGCTTATGAAACCCACGCTGGAGATCGCACCCGGATAACACAATTAGTCTCTCACTTTCTGTCCACAATCACAAAATTCCATCAGTTGTGTTCAGACATCAGGGAGCAGAATCTCAATTGATACACATTGGGTTGCTGTGCCTCGTGCCCGAATGGCCAACTAACCAGAAAGTTGCATGGTTAGGGGGCCTGCAGCCATTTAGTGACTGCATATGTTTATAGGAGGCCTAACAGAGCATTTACAATTCAATTACACAGATAGGAGGAGAAAAAAAAAGAGTAAGACATGTCTGGATGATGGCCAGGGGAGAGATAAGCCTAATACACTAATATTGTGTTACCCTAGTGTGTTACCATAGGAACAGTTGAAGAGATTCAAAAGACTACAAAGGCGATCAATCTTGAGAGAACGGGAGGAAGAGGGAGAATTAAATGCCCTGGGACTGCTCCCGCTCTCCTCTATCAGACCAATAACTCTTCTAATGACCTCTGCTACCCCTCTCTCTCTCCCTCTCTCTCTGTCTATGTGTGTGTCTTTGCCTCTCCAGGATGTTTCTCTCCAGTAAACCCAGCTATCTATGAACCTTTCCAAACACAAAGAGCAGCCAACTCTTTTCATTATGGTTTATAATTTCTTTTTTCTCGATATCCATGTCATGACACTCCAGTTATTTATTTTTAAAACAAAGGTTGGCAGTTGGTCACGTTGCTACAGCATTAATCAATTCATGTCACCTTAAATGTAACTTTTTAGCTATTTTTCATTAATCAGAGGTGCGCTGTCATGAACCAGTGTTGCAGCAGTACTGGCATTCAAAATCAAGAACAGTGCAAAGAATCTTTTCTTTTTGAGCTTTTTCTTCTGCCAGTCCTTCTTTGACTCTCAAAACCTGTGCCTACATATTATTCCAACTTCTACAACTAAATGCTTTGTGAAAGGATGAGGTCATTTGATTTTTTTCCCTGCTGTGTTAAACTAGTGCTAACAAGTTGCAGGACCTACAGAACATGTTCTGTACATTAAGATATACATCAGGCAGTTGGTGGGCAGCCGAGCCACAACCACATAAAGGGCCCTTTATTCCAGCCAGAGTCTCCGGTGCTGCACTGGCAGGTTCAGACACAGCTTTGATTACACACTAAATGATGAAATCCACACAGGCCTAAGAGTGCAGCCTTGCTGGCAGAGCCCAGTGGAAAAGAAGGTTGCAACACTTTTCAGCTTGTGTGTGTGTGTGTGTTTGTGTGTGTGTGCAGGCATAAAAGTTTATGTATGCATGTGAATGCTTGCATATACTCACCAGTTTGGCCTCTGAGTGCATGGAGGGAATGTGAGTGGAGGAGCAGGAGCTGCTGTGGGCGGGGCTTTGCATGCCCATCATATTGGAGCCCATGGACATTTGTCTCTCCATCTGAAGATTACAACAATACAATAACAATCACGCAAGTGTAAACAGGGCTTTATTTAAACACATATCAATCATGCTGTACTATTTATGCTAAGAGTGGTGATTTTTCAGAGATGCAATCACTGCTTTCTCACAGGTATGCACCAAAAACCTTTAAGCATTTTAAGTGTGAGACCTATCCTTTGAGGTTATGGAGCATGAGATGAGAACGCATGAGAGCCTGATTTCACATGACAGGCTGCCCTGTGCACAGCTCTGTGTGATGATAACTGGAGCTGACCCAAAACAGGAAGCCAGCATGCAGGGACTTAACACAGGAAGCTGGGCAACTGGGGTGTGTGTGTGTGTGTGAGAGAGTTTCTAACAGCAGTTTGGTGAGTATCTGTCAGACTAACATCAAAGTCGTCTAGTTGCAGGATGTTTCAATAAGGACATAGGTTAGTTAGCTCTACAAATTTCTAACCATCTGTCTTTGTGTGTATGCGCTCACTACCTGTCTCTGATTGATTCTAGTCTGGTCGTTATGTGTCATAGCTGAGACCTGAATGTGAAGAATTCACATGACATGTGGTGAAAGGTGACCCGTGTTCACCGTGTGGTGCAAACAGGAAAGAAGATATGTTTGCTTGAACATCTACATGCATGTGTGCGTGTAAGGTGTTGCGGCCTCTTAGCTGCTGAAGTTTTGGTGAAGTTTGCGGTGCTCTCCATGAGGCATGGGCCCTCTCACCCCCACCCCTGGCTGGACCTTTTCCTTGCCCTCCCCTTCCCCTGGTCCACAGAGATTTGGGTCTAGAACCTGACACACAATCTTAATTGCAGTAAGTGTGTTTTGTGTAAAAATATCACCCAAACGTGCACCCCTTTCCTGAACCGTCAATCTTCCCAAAAATCGCTTAGCCCTTAATTTAATAAACATGGGAAGGATTTTTCCACACCATAAAACTGAGCCGTCTTATGTTACAAACGGAACATATGTTGTATCATTGCAATCCTGATACGAGGGCCTTTTGCTATGTTGTTATCATTTCCTGTTACACAATGTGATTGTTCTGAATTTAGTTGGCTTAATTGTAGTGAAAATTTACATTTTGAACTCACAGGAAAAAACCATTCATTTCTGCAGGAAGAGTCGAAACTGCACAGCAACACCAACACAGCTTATGTTCAGTCTGAATGTACAGTGCACTGTCATCACAGGAGTAAACGAGTCTACTTCTGCATGCGTGAGCGCCGCTGTAAGTGAATATGCTCTGTAATCTGTTGTGGTACTCACAGGCATCAACACAGCAGAGGAGCCGGGCATGGTCGGGTCTGGCAGAGTTCCAGGCATGGAGGCTGGCAGAGGCTGCCTCTGTCTGTTTCGTAGGTGCAGTAGTGAGGACAGCGAGCCGGGGACGGGCCTAAAAGGACACAGACAAGGAACTTAAGGGTTTGTCCTGCTACACACAATCTAAGAATATTATTCTTTGTTGTTTCATACACCAGCACCAAATCCAGCATGAAATTTAGCGCTAGTTTTTAACGTGTCCTAATAAGCACAAAATTAATGTATAAGCATATATTAAAGAAAGAAGTGATAATATAGTGTAACATCCCTTTTTAGTATATTAATGGACATTTACTAATTTCTTCTTTTTTTTTTACACACACAAAAAAGTTTAATTCTCAGTTAATTTTATCTTTCTGTACTTTCAGAGTATGAATAATTGTATTATACATTATAGTGTGATATAAATGACTCACTGTTTTTATATTTCCTACAAATTAAGTGCTGAAATAAATTATTACTATAATATACAAAGGCATGAAAGAAGGCAAGTGAAAAAATGCACGACAAGCTTAGCTTAAGTCACCTTTGTGAGTTTAAAAACTGTATGTTTAAAAACTACAGTTGCTAAAGGGAATTTGATTACCCACTGATATAGTTGGTGATCATGTCTAACTTTTATACTCAATTCTAGCTCTCTGGTTTGAAGCTCATTCACTCTGAAGACAGGAACATCAAAAACAGAGCACGAATATTACTATATATTACATTATATATTACATTACTTCATAACATGATAATAATATAAAAAATATAGGGGACTTCTGTCAATCGCAGTTTAGAGGATTAGGTATTTTGCTGTCACCTGATGTGACGCACTGATGTGCTTATAAAAACTAAGGGTCTGTGGCTCCGTTGACAATAATAAAGAAAAAACTTCATCAAGTGTTTCCTTTTAGACTAAAGGGGCTGATTCTGTCATAGATACTGAGAGAAATGTTGGTGCTTATATCAAAAGATTCAGAGTCTCTGAATGCAATGAATTGCTTTCATTTTTCGTATTTCTGGTTAAAAGTGTAATCACTTTCCAAACATGCAAGTTGGCTGCTGCCCCATGTTCTCGGAAAGCCCTGAGCTGAAAGCGCGCACGCTAAAAAAAAAAACTATTGTATTATCGTAATTCTACAAAGTGGGGCGGCTAAGGAAATCTATTCGTACACTTTAAAGTAAATTTAACATTTTGAGAGAAAATGCTTTCCGCAAGCTCGTTCTTTTTTAGTTTGCTCTTCTTTCTACAGCCACAAACTCAGAACAGAACCACCCCCCCCCCAAAAAAAAACATTAGTGAGCCTGTGCGCATGCTGCACTTCAATCATCTCATGAGTTTTTGGATATACTTTACTTTTGTAAAGTATATCCAAAAACAATGGATGAATAATGATTTTGGTGATGATAAATGACTAATATTTGTCATAACAACCACATGAGATGAGCATGATGAGAATCATATTTAGAAACTGCTAAAGCAATGGAAGCCCTGTGGGGAAAATCTCTTTCAGTGACCACAAGAGCGGGCGGACCAACGGGCTTATCCACACTCACGGCCACATCAATAAATCACATGTACAGAGGGCCCAGGCTAAGCTTAAACTATTGACAGCAGTCCTGTCTCAGTCACTGGCTCAAGGCCTTGGCCATACAAATACCCAGACCAATACATCTGCGCTCGGTGACATCATTTATACAACTGTCACCAAATCCCTGCTTCTAAGAACAACAATTCCCAGCTGCAAGGTGCTGCAACACCCACATGAATGCAGCAATTATTCAGTCCTCACATCTAAAAGCAGCATTCACCGCACGATTCTTCAACAACTTGCATCAGAAGAATCAATAAATCTCCAGTTATCTGTATCGCCACAATCAGCGCTGCCACTCACCAGCTATTTAAGCTCCATTTCCTCCAAGCAAACAAGAAGCATTTAGGTTAGCTGTGTTCAACGGGTTAACATAATCAATTCACCACATCACAGCCTGGATTACGGTAATAGTGAGTGGTGAAGGAGTGATGGCCTAATGGAGGGGGGGTAACAGGGCAAACGTTCCACCACCTGAATAAATACCTGTATTTTTCCAGACCTAAATATGTGCATTTATGCTCCAGACATTTTAGATTGCTGCACACACACACAGGACTATTACCATCCTGACGATGTGTCATGCCAGTATAACATCCCAATTTATCACAATCACACTCATTTAACAGCGCGTATGACATCTGAGCAACACAGCGAATTCAAACATTTCCACATGGGAAAACTCATGAAAGTACAATGAGGTATGCAGTGTAGCTGCATCAACAGTTTCCCTCAGTGTTTAGACTTTGCCAGCATTCAGAAGGATGAACAGTCGCATGCTGGTACATGCTGTTGATTATGTAGATGAAGACTACATCATTTTTTCATAACTACGTGATGACTCGATTTTTCATTCAGACGCAGACTGAAGTTTTCTCAACAGATTTTTGCAACACACTGAAGTAAAAACGAATGCTAACTTGAAGCACGTCTGTATCTCATTATGATGTGTCAATTAGCTAAACAAAACTGGCTCATTTAAAGTATTTTTGTTCTAAAACTGTCACAGTATTTGCTTTCGTTTCCCACATGTATCATGTGTGCTATTCTACTAATTTAAACAAACAGTATTTTGTAAGAAGGATAAGCTTTATACGTTTATTTTTTTATTAATTAGCCCTATTTCAGTCATACTTCATCCTTAATCCTGGCAGCCACATAATAAACAACAACATTAAAAAAAAACACGCAGACACACAGGCTCTGTGACACAGAGAATAAAGGCTCCTTTTGAAGACCGTAACTTCTGCACCTGTCTGTTAGACGAACGCTCTGTCCATCACGACCACATTCACCAAAACACAACCTGCTTGTCCACTGGGAAGAAAAAAACAACACTAACATCTGACAGCACTTCCTCAAGGGATTAACCCGAGCTTTGTGCTGACTCTGCTGATAAATAAAGACATTTCAGACAGCTGGCAAAAAGTCACTAACGGTGAATCCAAAAATCTAGAAGAAACAAATATAACTTACTTGTTGAAGTGAACACAATGGCAACTTTTCTTATGCATTACAGTGTCAGAACCACACTGTAAAGCGCCTCAGCAACAGTTCTGAAAAAGGGCTGAACTTGTTTTTCTAGCTTTTTCCAGCAACTTAAAATGAAAGATTTCCTGCTTCTGATGAACTCTTAATATGTAGTATTGTGTCACTCTTTCCTTTTCCTGTGCGTTTTACAGACTAAACCATTTATTCTTTTTTTCACTCTGATAAATACTATACTCTACAAAATAATGCATTTTAATATAGCACCATCGTACACCGTCAGTAAGGCACTAATCAAATACAGTATAAAGAGTTAAACAAGAAACTTTCTATATTTCATGCTCCCTCCTGCTTTGTGTATTTACATCCTCCTGCTCAAAGTGTTTATATGTGAATAAGTGCATATGTGAGTGTGTGACTTTTTCATTAAGCTGCGTGTGAACATATGCATGTGTGTGTGTGTGTGTGTGTGTGTGTGTGTGTGTGTGTGTGTGTGAGTGAATAATGACAGGCTCGGCTCCACTGAGGGGACTGATAATAGCCTGGGCTGTGGGCCCCAGGGGAGAGCAGGTAGATACTCTGCAGTTCTGACCCTGCGCTCTCACATTACTGAGTGCTTCGCTCTCAGCCCAGCTCTCCTCCACAATCCCCGCCCAAGAACCGCCGCCGCCCAAACCCACCCATCTTCACTCCACCATGACATCATTAGTAGACTTTCATCCCTCTTTATGCCTTTTTTACTTTTTCTTGTGCTCTCTTATTTCTAATTGTCCACATCATTATGATATTTCTTTCCACCACGGACCCCTCATGGTGTCCACGCCTAAACCCACGTCCCCCTGATCTACTGTGTGTAATCTACAAATTTTGTAGACACACTGTGCTTTACTGTCCCAATCCCAACAGTCCCAACTCCAACTCAAGTACTGGGGACTTATACACAAGGGGGTTGGCTGCCATCCAACAGAGAGAGAGAGAGAGAGAGAGAGTCCACTGACTCATATCCTTCCCTTTCTGACTCGGCTCCAGCAATGATGTAATGCTCTTGGTTTTTCGCCCTCCCCCCACCCTGTGCCTGCCTACCCCCAGATTTTGTCCCTCCCTCCCATCCTCCTCTCACTTTTCCCTCTCTTTCCCTCCTCAACTCAGTCCAGCATCACTGTACTCACTCCTCGCTGGGTGAAGTCACTGCAAGCTCTGGGTAGACACAGCAGCTAAAAACTTTTGAACGTAACCAAAACAGCCTAGGGCCAAGTTCCAGACGTTTGGGAGATGGTGGTGCAGTCACCATGGGAACGGAGGTAAATACCGGGAGAAACAAGGGCCTCAAACAGCTTGCAGCTGCCTGGCTCTCTGAGTAAACACTACACAGGACCTGCCCCTGATTTACTGCCTTTAATCACTGGTGGGAGGAGAGTGCCATGGGGTTTGGACTGAGGAAATAATACAAATCTGATCAAATAAATCAGCTATAATGGGTTACGACACAGGCTGACTTTTATTAGCGCTCTAGAGAAGGGATGGATGCTGGGAGGGTGCTTCACTGGAATGGATCTGGGCTGGGGTGTCCTCACATTAGGGTGCCTCAAGCTGAGTTAAGGCATGCCAAAGCACAGTTTAGGAATGGTGGGGAGTGACACTCTGGAGCAAATTAGTGTAAGTGTTGCGGTATTTATTCACCAAATATGATACTGTTTTGAATCATCAGATGCTCTTGGCTGAGGAAAGCAAAGATGGGTTGGCTTTCATTTTAACGAAAGCATGTCAGTGCATTCATATCGGCGGTGAATCGGAAAAACTCTTCAGCAGCTAATGAGTCATCTTGTTACAAGCTACCCTGGGATCTGTCAGCAGCACCTGACTGGTGCTGTAACATTTGGCATAAACAGACCCTTTCACTTTCAGAGATACTTCATCTTTTTCCCTTTTCATCTACTAAAACTTCACTATTTATTAACATGTTTATGTCTCTGCTGTAAAGCCAACCTAGGCTCCTGTCACCCTGCCACCTGATTCCTGTCTTCTGTCAGTCTCATCTCTCATTCAGCTTTCCATCTTCCCTTCTCTTTCAGAATCTCCATACATTTTTCCCACACCCACGTTGTTCTGATGCCATGTTCTTCATGCTTCTATCTTTTCCTCTAATTCTGTACACACCATCCAGCAAAATCCATGTCCTCACCATCTGATGCCACTCTTCACTCTCTCTCCTTTACCCCCAGGATCTGTCATTTCCTCTCCGCCATCTATACCTCCTAATACCTTCTTCCGCTCCTCCATCCACCTCTGATCCCATTCTTCCCCTACTCTGTCCACCTCTGATCCCTCTTTTCCACACTTCCCTACATTGTGATCCCTGTGCTCCCCAGAGCTCTGAGGCACATCCCTGTGTGTGAGTTGCTTGTGCAGGAGCCTGCATGTGTGGTGGCCCCAGGGCAGGGATGACACAGACCCGCTGGAATGAGAGGGAACAGAGTCTGGGCGTTCCTCTAAAAACGCACTATTAAACCCAGTGCAGTACACAATGAGCTCATCTTAATTCAGGTCAGATGTACATCCTGCTTTCTCTCTCTTTCTTTTTGTCTTTTCACTATTTTTTTAATTGATTACATAGTTTGAGCTTTATTCGTCTGTACCGTGCTTACCAGTTTTCTCTTCTGTCTACCTCCTTCCTTTCTATTTGGATTAGCTCTACAATTTATTCGGAGCCAATAGCCACTTTTTTTTGCGGAGAACTAACAAGTTCGAGCACGGGGGCAACTTAAGCTTTCTGTAGAGGTCACACACTCGTATACGCAGGACGGACCTCCCTCCTTATCACAACTTTGTGAATGCAATCTAATCATAAACAATAATAAAAGACATCTTGTTTAAATTGTAAAGTTCATGAGGTCAAACTTTATCCATAAACAGCCCATAACATCCTTTCTCTCTATGCTCATGCACCAGTGCAGTGCACTTAGAAGGCAGCACCACTGGGTTATTACAGGCATGGAAAGAGTTATTATGCAATCTATACGATATGCAGTG
Organism: Maylandia zebra; assembly: GCF_041146795.1. Lineage (NCBI taxonomy): Eukaryota > Metazoa > Chordata > Actinopteri > Cichliformes > Cichlidae > Maylandia > Maylandia zebra. The sequence goes on from NC_135177.1 coordinate 19,560,349, forward strand.
TGTATCATGAACCACCTATCGGCACCACTGTATCAATATTAATTCAGTATAGTAGGTCAGCGGTGCTATTTTAAACAATTGATGAAGTAGTGAGTATCAGATTACACTGTATGTAAAAGAGCATGTACACATTGTGTTTAGACATGAACATCTGTTCTCAATAAGTGCTCACTAGCTATAATATCTGACAATGATCGTGGATTAACAGGATGATCGCAAGCTTTTGCAATCAAATAGAAATGCAAATGTTCTTTGTCACAGACACTTATACATTTTAATAAATTGAACTGCTACAATTCAATCTATTAAAAGCAAATCTTCTACCCAGTGGTTCTTCATGATCAATCAGCACACTAGCAAATCTCTTTGCAAAAACACAGGAAGTTAATATCACTCTACACTTTGCATGAAACCTTGCTGTTAAGAAGGCATGAAGACCAACATCTATTTCTGCTACTTCCCTTAAAGGCAAAGACAAGGACCACAAGTAGAAGGGTGCTGAAGGTGTGAAAAATATTGTGCATTTAAAGCAGCATGGGAAACACAACCACAAATTGACTTCCTTCAAACCTGTGCACAATGTGACAGCCAAACTTACAAGTTGCACACAGTACGCCCAGGGTGGGACACCGCAAATGATAGATGTATAGGTTTAAAGATAAATCCACAATCTAGAAAAGCGAATAGACTCTCCGCATAGAAAGAGCTGCTTTAAAGTTAATGTGGTTATTGTCACATTTGTACAAAAACAAAATGAGACAAAGTTCTATTTTCATTATTGAAGGTAAATTGAAAAACCTTTTGGTTAAATGGTGAAAAACCAACACTGCCTGACAGCAGTTAGTGGTTTTGAGGGCTGCATCTCATAAGTTCAAATATTGTCTTTAACACTTTAGTAGGTTTAGACATCTGTAATGTACATTTAACAAAAAAAAATAATAGTTGAAAGCAGTACTTAACTATCAAATTATCGGCAACTGATGATGAAATCTGCCACATCTGTACTGTATTCACGTAGCCCAGATGCATTCAGGTTGATTGTGCTATGTAATGGAAACAATCAGGCTGAATTCCTTTGTGCAGCCAAAATAGAAGAATGTCATTTTTTAATGCCTTGTGCCCACACCCATCCACCCAGCAAGCTCCACTTACAAGTGAAAAGGCTGAGGTTTTCACAGAATGTTGTATCTCACATGGTTGACTAGTAATGTCCAACACATTTAACTCTGACATAACTCAGCACCAGATGTTTGTAACTGAAAAGCAGAGAGCATTCAGAACAGTTGGACACCGCTTCACTTTGCATGATAATGATAGCCGTGACATTAAGATCTGCTGGCTGTTTCTTATGCCTGGTTTTAACACTGGTTTGTGTCAGTGCAGCTCCCCCAAGACCTCCTTTAAGGACTCAGAGCTGAGGGAAGGAGAGAAAAAGCGAGAGCGAGAGAGGTCCTCAGGTTTCACAGCTGCAGGCCCAGCTCAATCCTAAAGTAAATGGACTTGAGGAAAGCCAATCCTAATTGATTCCAAGCCTCAAAGCTCTTTAGTAAACATTGTGGAGCAATGAAAATGACTTGTTATCCTAATTCATTGGATGCTCATGCTGTGCACTCAGCAGAGCAGAGGAACAAAATGAAGAATCAGATGAAAGTGAGATTAAACTGATTTTGTTTGGTGATTTTGTCTCATTTAGAGACATATTTACCACAGAGCCCCATAAAGTGTGTTGATACTAAAAGATTTATAGACCTGCAATGATCAGATACACAACCTTTACCAGTCGTGACAAGGATAACCATTTTTTAATAGTCTCTTAGGTTATTATGGTTCAAATTAAACACAAAGATTTACATAGCGGGAACCTAACTGTGCTTCTAGTTTTACATGATGACCTTGTTCACAAAAGCACAGTAAATCAAAACATATTGAAGCCTACAATTCTCATGAATTAACAGGCTAATATCTGGACTGTGTTGGACTGAGTACACCAGTCTGTGAAGTGTCCAGCATGGTCTCTATGTAGGAAGTTCCTGTGGAGAGACCCTGTGCACAGAGGCTTTGGTGAGCCCTAATGGCTTCCTGTGGAAGTTCTGCTTTTCAGTGGAGGGGTTTCCTCAGCCCATTTTCCTGCTGATGTGAACATTTCCAGATCAGTTTTCTCTTGTGTGAATATTCCCATCCTATTCATGTTTCAGGATTCCGCCATCCTCGTAAACAAGTGACGCATCTGCAACTTTAGACCATACAATTGCTGCTCAGAGGTTGCCTCAGATCATGTGTGACAGATCACTGCAGCTGGCAACTTGGTGCAGTTCTGTGGCTGGCAACCACCACCACATGGCATACCGTCTCTGAATTTTGAGTGATGCGATTTTACGACAATAAACAATAACACAGCTCTCTCAACAAACCGGTAAGGGCTCTGTGGTCAGAAAGGGCTGCGAAGTGAAGTGGTGAGTCAGGTAAAGAGTTTACAATGACAGGTAAAGTCAGGTGAAGCAGGCCTGACAACGTCTCTGTTACTGGCAGTGATTGCTGCTCCTCCAAGGGGTTGAAATTCCATCCCTGTCCTCAACAAAGAGCCTGATGGGGTGTCAGTCAGACTTAGTGATGGGCCTCCCATCCAATATTCACTAGCTCCCGAAGCTGTAAATCTACACAAGACAGCCTCAACACAGGGCTGGCCTAACTCTGAGCCATCTCAATGTCTAACAAGTTTGCCACAGGCCTGGTTTACAGTAACAAAGCCCTGGCACAGATTTGAAGGTGGCTGAAGTTAAAGCACAAGGAATGAATGAGGTCAGTGGAGAGTCCTCATGTGGGAAAAAAGGTGCATAAATGTTTGTGTGCGTTTCCTATAACTGTTATGTCACTGACGTATTAAGACAGAACTGCAGCAGAGGGAAAGACGTTTCACTCAAAGAGATGACAGCCCTGCAAGAGTTGGCAAAATTTATGCAATCAATACCCAATGCAATACCCCAATCATTACGTACAGTGTGCATATACAAGTAATAAGCACAAAGAAGCAACCCACACACATTGTAATTAATATGGTTTCTCTATCTGCAAAGGTTCCAGAGAAGCAGAGCTCTAAGGCAGCTGCCATTCCCATACTGTGAAAAGAACTATTTTAGAACATGAAATGCTAAACCTGTGTAAAAGCGGTCACGGCTTAGGCTTCAACAATGACTTCATCTTATCCTCTGGGACCCTCTTTGGCATGCTCTGCTATGGGACAACAGTGAATGAACAGCAAAACACGAATGGCAAGTCCCACACACACTGCTCCAAATGTAATGAAACACTGACATTGCCTCAGAGACAATGGGGGGGATGACAGCTGGCACAGAAACAGAGGGACCAGGATGAGACTGAGGCTGTCAGTATAACAGGGGCACACTTGAGGTGAGAGAATCCCCAAAGATCACTGCGCTTGTCAGGCGGTTTTCAGTCTGTCATCAATTCTCAGCAGTGCTCAACAACTGCTGTTTCATGTCATACAGAAAAGAGAAAATGCCTCTCTCAGTAGCAAGTTTCATAAAACCTGTTTGTACCTGTTACTTGTATTTACGCTGCTGATGTTTCACGACATCTTTCGGCCACTGCGGTCTGCTTACCCTATCTGTCTATTTGTTGATGGAGCCTGAGTTATGACAGAGCTGGACTGAGGAGAGGGCAGGGCCTGCTGGATCACTATGCTGGTATCATGATTGCCCATTCGTGAGTGGGACTGCTGGTGCTGGCCTTGGCCTGCTTGGCCATGCAGTGAAATGTTCTGTAAAGAGAAGAGAGGAGGCGAGTGAGCACAGTATAGAGGTTTAGGACTCTATAAAGAGCATTTTCAAGTGCAAAACAACACAAGCATTTCAACCATTTGGCCTTGGACTTCACACATTCAGTGGGTGGGAATGGGTAATGAGGAACTAAGTAAGGTATCATCTACAAGCTTTTCTGTGCTGAGCTGAGAGTTTATTGATGACCATATTTCCTTTATTTTTATTTTACCAACAGTTTTTAACTGTCACATTATGAATATTCATACTAAAATAGCTGCAAGTGATAGAATACTCACACTCACGTATCTCTCACACACTTACAGTGCCATAAAGTATTTTGCATTGCAGTACAATTACTTAATCTTCACCATTATGATAGTATATTGCAGGATATGGAAATAAGACTATTTCATACTGTCTTCTTGGTGTTTTCTTAAAGTTTCAAATTTTTAACTCTTATCTTGTTGTGCTTTACACTCCCTGCAAGTCTTGCTCTGACTCGCCTCCTGCTGACTTGGCAAAGCCTCCCATCATAAACCACACAGGCTGGGCAGCCTAGACATGGCTGACCTGAGCACGCACGATCTCCAGAGCCAAACCACAGAGACAACAGCTTAGCTGCAGCAGGGACTGCACACACTCCCAGACCTTAGATAAGCAGTCTGTCTTGTGGTGATTTGACTATTACCCATGTTTCAGGTCAAGGTGCTTCAGGGCAGATGTATAATGCATAAATGATCATGTTCTTTGTCAAACGTCAGTGTTTGTGACTCTGCTCACATACAAGACTGTCTGGTCAGTATTTTTTCCTGATTACTGCTGAAAAAGATGTCTCAGGGGTCTGTCTGTCTGGGAGAAATAGGACTCCTTCTCTAAGCAATGAAGATCTGTTTGAAGCTGCAGGTGGAGAACCTGATATCTTTTGTCCTCATCTGTGATGGGTGACAAATCTCCACCTGCTAGCCCTGTCTGTCACTGTTGACAAGTCAGATGAGGTTAAAGCAGCGTGGCACTAGTGGCATCACGAGAACTAGACAGGGAACATATAGTTTGGATAAAAGAGAGAAATATAGCAGAAATATTAGCGGTGAATAAACACTTGTGGCTATCCATTTTTGAACAAATGGGCAGAATGTGGTTGCATGAGGTCTATGTGTTTCCAGTCTATAAAAAAAATGTGTTATCAGCTCATGCAGTGTGAGCCGCTGTTAGCGACATTACTCATGTGATCACTCCAGATAAGAGCTCTTAACCACCTAACCTCTGTGGCTTTGGTCTCATCTGTTTTTTGTTTTGTTTTTTTTAGTCTGAGTTTTTTTTCCTTTTTGTTCCAGTACCTGTTTACTGTCCTCTTCTTCCTGGGCTTTGCAAAATTCCTGCTCAATTGAGCAGTCCAGGTCACTGAACAAGCCCACCTCCTCACAGTTCTTTAAAAAACGTGTTGGCGTAGGTGTCTGGTCTGTAAACGAAGAAAAAATGTTTTTCAGGTTTAAAAGTAGAATGTGGACCTTTAAAAGTTAGAGGGAAAAGAGTTTTAAGGGGTTCCAAATGGCAAAATATATCCGCAAGCGTAGTGTTTTCGTGAAAAAGTTGATTTCATATTTGTCTTTTTCCTTTTCCATTTTGTGATATTGTGTGATGCTTTTGTAAAAGATGTATGCCTAATTCTCATTTGCATACCTGAAACATATATACAATGTAAAAACTTACGCAGGCAAAATGAACCAAAATGCAAATATGCGCACAACAGTATTTAAAACAGGAACCATGTCTGCAAGAAGTTAAATGAGACACGAGAAAGCATTTAAATCTGTTTTGACAGCGCAGCATGTTTTATTCTGATAATTTGGATAGTTTTACTGCTAACTTTTAATTTGATTCTGTGACTCTTCTTGTACTCTCCGATTTTTATGACTTGTATTTTTTGTATTTTCTGCCTCATTGTTCCTTACTCTAAAAAAATGATGTCCAATTATGTGAGCCAAAGTTTTTACCAGCATGCACTTTAAGCAAGCTAATGGAGACCAATCCAAAAAGAATAATGAACGTACACTGTTGTTGCACATTGTGTTTTTAAGTAAGCATTACTTGTATTTAGCCGATGAGAGACACTACTTTTGACAGCCCAGTTTTTTGCTGACAAAGTACAGATCCCACCTACAGAGTGGGGTCTCATTTGTCGAGCTCAGTCAAGCTGTGGTATTCAGCTTGACATTGTGGGGGGTGCACGCAGATCGGGTTTCAGACTGTTGAAGGTGATTTTGGGATCACAGTTGTTTCAAAGGCTAAAAGCATACTCCATGGCGTGTTTATCCATTCTGGCTAGACTGAGGATTGACTCAAACTTTCGTCATGACGTGTGTACTCAAAACACAGTTTTACTCTGCAAATATACAGCGCCGTTTCGATCTGCAGAGACTGACGATATTACTCAAGCTCTATTAAGAAACCGAGTAATGTCAGTTTTTAGTCGAGTCAATGCAAAGCAAATAGAGCAGGTCAACTTTAGGTCATGAATTATAGTACTAAAAGTTAAGCGTAGACAATTTTGCATGTGACATTGTGTGTCTGAGGTGTGACTTTGTGTGCTGCATAACCACTGATTATTTTATCCTGAGTTCAGTGTATCAGTAAGAAAGTAGTCATAGTTGTAACTCAGGCGAAAAGCGATAAAGACGCCTGGCTTAGAAAATCTGATCCTACTGACTACCGAGTGTAAACAATAAAGAAGAAACTACTTGAATAGTCTGGCTGTAGCAATTTTTACTAGACGATGGCTGATGCATTAGGAATGTTATAAGGAGTAGAGATCTACACTATTGGATTGGCCGCTACTATTGGTTTGACTCTTACTGGACTTTTGAAACTCTAGATTAATGTCCAGATCAGCGGCTCAACTGGGCTTTTGCACCCTGTAAAACTTCCTTTCTTTCGACGTGATATATAGAATGATGACGCACCGAGTGACAGAAAAGCGCAAATCACATGAAGTAACAGGAAAGACAAGCTCACACATAAAATGCTCATTTGTCCAGTTTTTGTCAGGCAGCTTCTTTATATGTTACTGAAGTGTTCATTGTGAATGACACTAAGCTGTAGGGTAGCATGCCTCATATGATTTACATTATTGCAAACAACTTCTGGAGGCACTGTAAAGCATACTGATGATAGACGAGTGTGTCTGTGCATGAGTCACAAAGACACAGCTGCAAACAAACTCCAAGTTTCTTTCAAACCCTGCTCAAATAGTGAGGTAGTCTGTATTGAAGGAGCATAACTCACCTGATAACATGTTGTCGTTCTTTATGGAGGGGAACTTAAGGGTCATCTCATGTTTGTGTCGATGTATCATTAGATGGTCCTCTGTGGGGAATCGCTGTTGAAAAAAAAAAGAATTGTACATATGTAAAGAGACAAGTATGAGTAACTGATAGGAAATGAAGCACTACCCTAAAATAACATTCACTGTTATTGTAGTCATTCTTGACTACATCCTAAAAGAAACTTTTTTTTCTTTAGGTATTTTAACACTAGACCCGATCACAGTTTGTGTTTCAAGCACTTCCATGGTATTGCGCTTCTCCCTCATGCGCGAGAGATAAATCTACTCCGAATCCCTCTTTGGTGTATTGATATCACAGGCAGACATACATATACACATGCACATGTACGCATTGAGTTTTATCACGACAGTCTCACCTGAGAACAGCCAGGAGCGTTGCACACGAACGGCCTTTCCTGGTCCGAGTTCATCACTCTGGCCAACTTCTCATAAAACTACAGAAAAAGACAAAAGAAGAAAGCAGTGAGGAGAGCTGAATAATTTTGCTTTCCTTAGACGAGGGAAAATACGCTCGTGTCATGCTAGACATGAAACTGCTACTGCACCTGCACTAGTTTTCTCACGCTACAGTAATCTGGGCTCCACTAAAATGACATCAAGGCTGAGGTTGTGGAAACACTGGGTCCAATAACTTCAGCAAAACTCAACCACTGGGAAAACTTTTAAATATTTCGATAGATGGATTTTCTTTATATCCACGTTTTTATTGCACATTACCACATAGATTGTAACACACTTTAAAGCTGGTAATAAACAAAATGAACAAATGTATCTATATAGACATTGCTTCTCAGTACTTATATATTTTTTATTAAGGCAGCTATGTAGTAAGACAAAATTGACTTTAAATAAAAGGCACTTACATCTGGAAAAAATAGCTCCACATTTAAGTTTCAGCCATACAGTCATCGGTTTCTTAATGAATTGATTCGCTGGTTATGCATCTTTTAGTGAGAACAAGAAAAGGAAGCAGCGGCTGTGCAGCCGTGCACAGTCAGAAAGTGCAGCTTATTTGATAGAAAGAAGAAAAGGAACTTTAGTTGGTGTTAGTTTTAAAGCTTAAAAATAAGCGGGCCTCAGGTTTTTTAACGTGCACTTTAGGAACTTCTCAGTGCACCCATATCATTTTAACTTTAAGAATTCAAAGCAAAATGGGACAAGTGATGGTAAAAGATAAAAACACTAAAAATAAACCTCTACAAATTATTTCAAATTTTATCCTTTTCCTCTTTTAACTTTGAAAAACCCAATCAGGCAAAACCAGTTAAAGAAGTCAAAATTTTCAACTGTATTTTTTTCATACATTTCAAATAAATTACGGAAACAACAGTTGGATTTTAAAATATATCGATCAACATCAAACGCATTAAACAACACCTATGTGAAATATGATATCCACATGATGGAGCGCACACATTCAAACATTTATATTGCACAGGTTTACAGCATCTTACTTTATTGTTCCTGCCAATAATTTTTTTAAATTATTTTAGGCAGGAATAGGAAGGAATATATCTTTTTATTATTATTACTACATTTTATTTTGACGTTTGACTTTTTTTAAAAGTGATATTCAGGATGCCAACCACTTGTAAGCTTACCAAGGCAACACACACAGTATACTTGAAGTTTGGTCAGATTCTGAGCTAAATTTTTGCTTGCATTTGCATTTTTACTGAAACAATTTTTGTTAAGATCTTTGTGTTTAGACAACATTAAACACAGAAATTTATCTCACTTGTGTAAAAGAGAAAAACGGTTTTCGTCACAGTCTGCAAACTACTGAGCAAAAAATATTATTTGTGCAATCCTTGTACTTTTTTTTGCGACATCATACTTGGTTCGCAGCTTATTTAGTATTTCGAGATCTTATTATTGTTACAGTGCAAAAGTATAAACTATTCTTCTAATAAACACTAACAAAGAGCCTCTGAGCAGTCATCACATTTCAATAACACAAATGCCAAGACGGATGTCGTACCAGATGTTAAGTAAGTACGATTATTTGTCTTTTAGGGTGAAGGTGGACATGAACATGCAAAACATGCAAAACAGGGATGCACCATTATATATAAGGAACATCAGTACTGGCTTATATCAGCCTTGCTGGCTGCCATTTACCAAGTTGTGGAGAACTGAAAGATTTTAATGTAGTTTTCATTGTCTCCCGGCACAAATTATTACATACCGATAAAAAAAAACCATATATGCTGCATTGGTACTTTCCAAGTTGTTATTTTAACATAAAATTTCTTAACCATTCTTGCATCCCTATTTCACACCCCACACATGGAAACCACACTTGGCTGATGTGTGGTTTCAATGCAAAGCCCACAAAGCGCTTGGGGTGTCTAGCCATATAAGAAATGGATTTTGTATTTAATTATTTAATGATTCTTGGCCTTATGAGCCTTATGAGTCTTGGCTGCATGATAGTTTCACAGAAACCTATTTCTTCTATGTTACAATAACTTAGAATTGCAGTTAAATAAAGAAAAATTGGCATTATGACGTAAAATGAGACACAAAACTTTTTGTGCTTAGTTTTATCTGCTTTTTATTGCCCAACTTAAATGTAATCAGAGAAGGGGGTTTAATAAGACACTAAGAGTTTGATGATCATCAAATAGGTCTGTGGTTTATCATGTGTCCTCTCAGTACAACTAAAACATCTGCAGTATTTACAACACTGATACTGGACCACATCATTTTTATTTAATGGCACATTAAACATTTCCTTTTATCGCTTGCATTATTATCACCTCTCCCTCCTACCAGTTCACAAGAACCGCACCACATCTGTAATTCTGTAATAAGTCTGTAATAAGTCAGTGCGGCATGTCAAGTGTCAGGCATGAATACTTTCATACACTATGTGCATGTGTCTTTTTCATAGGTACAGGCTATTTCCTTAAGCGCAGTCAAAACAGTCAAATATTGTGTTATGCTAAGCAGTCCTGTTTTCCTAACAAGTTGTACTTCATGACCAAGCCCGCTTGAACAGGGTCTGGAAAGGGTCTCACTGTCAGAGAGCAATGAGACCTGGTCTCTCTTTCTATCACCAGTTCAGTTCTCTAAAACAGGGCCCCTAAAAACTCACCTGGTCTATTTTGACACAACAAACACGACCAACACTGCTGATCATTAAATAAAACTAAGCGCTAGATGACAAAAACAGTGTCTGTAGATATGGCGCAACTCACTCGTGTATTAAATAAAGGCCCCAAATGTTCATGAAACAGCATGAATCAGCTGTTGTGTTTCAACTCTTGTTGGAACTGTTGTTTACTAGCTCCCTTCTTGATTGCCAGTATGAATTTGAAACAGTTCTTGAAACATAAAAACTTTAAAGCAAGGCATTAAAAAAATAAGAGAAAAATTGTTTCCATAACTGTAAAAAACAGAAACGTTTACCTTCCTGTTCCTGTTTCTAAAACGGGACTCGATCATTCCCTCACATTTACTAGGAAATTCAAACCATATGATACATAAAACTTCCAGCCATTAATTCTGCGAATGCCTCTGCGAATTATCCAATAGCTTTCACACTTCAAATTATCAGCATTCAACGCCCTTTCCTTGGACAGGGCACTTGGCTCTCATTTAATATAGATGTTTTCATTTAGCAGAGGAAATTTGGTTACACTTTACATTAACTGCATCCTGATGTGAGTGAGGGGAAGGATTAGGGTCCGGCATTCGATTTCAAGAGGAACTTGGGAAGAACTCTCCAGGTAGAACGCATATTAGAATTTAAACAATATGGTGAGGAAAAGAAGGGTTGGGGTGCAAAGGCATATGGGGTTAAAGCAAGCACAAACATGCACAGCAATTCAACTCTCCAGCTCCAGTGCCATAACCTGGGCTTTTGAGAGTACAAATTGAAGGAAGGATTACGGCGAACCCTGAGACAACGTACACGGGACCTCTCTGACAATGTCTGCACTGAACTTCTGCTCTTAAACTCAATGCATGACTAGAAGACTGGTTTGACTGAAATATAAACTTCAAAAGCTTTCAATTACTGGTCTCTGACTCAACATAAACTCATAAATCAAAAAATTAACCCTCAGAGGTCTAGCATGGGATTAGCACTGCTCACATTATTCTAACTGTATTATTCTTAGCGTTCACTTTGCAGAACTTTGCAGGTAAAGGCGAAAAGAAAGCTCTAGTATTAAAATAAAATGCTCTAACTTCTGTGGTGTACTTGTTGCTCAGACTTGAGACTGCCTTTATGTTTGCTACCTTTTCACACCTTCTATATTAGTAGAGACATTACCAGGGGTACCTCAAGCACAAGAAATGCAACTAACAGTTTACTGCTGCAATCCAGCTTAACATGTAAAAACCATATATCCATGAAGGTTAGTAAATAACACTATTATAGAATAAACAAGTGAATTTAAATGCATTAACTATAGCTTATGATACTTGGTCTAAGTTTATGTAAATCCTAATAATTATTATGAACTATTTTTGGATTATGTATTTTTGCTTTAAAAATAAAAAAAAATTTGTCCAGCAAGTTAACTTTACTCAATCTGATAGGCTACATATTTTTATGGAGACAAATTATTGCAAAAGCTTTCATACAAAGAAACTCCATCCCAGTCTACATTAAATGCTGAAAAAAGTCGCAACAGGCATAAATAACACTTTAACAGGCGTTATTACGACACCGAATAAAAACTCGGGCACAATAAGTGGAATCGTGTACGAGAAACATGTGTTATTGATAGTGCTGTCACATAAACATAATGATAGCGGCCGGAGAGCAATCAAATAATTAAAGCATCTTTCTCTTTTTTTAAAAAAGCCGTTCCGTCACAAAGTGCGCACCGTCAGCACAACCTTACTCAAAGTAACCCTCAACATCTTAGCGCTTAATCAAATATCGACTGGCCTGCAGAATGACGTAATCTTGATGAACATTGCTGTTCAAGAGAAAAAGAGGAACATAAATTTAACGTAAACAAGGATACCCTGGGGTAACAGCGTAACCACCGGCCCATTATATTCCAGACAGTCATTGGTGAACCGCAGCATGCACGAGTCCCGAAGATTAGCCTGCTCTGCGTATCCCTGGATGGGACAGGCATGACAATGATGCAGGGGTCCAGCTTCGGAGATTTAGAGCTAAATGAAAACTTAGAAGACGTGCCAAATTGGTGTGAAGTGCAACGAAAAGCGCCCGTTGCAATAAAAATGTTCGTGTTTTTGTCCTTTCAGATAATTTTCTGCAGACTTGCCTTAGCTGCTACTTGACAGACCGAGCTGCAGCGGCACTTGACTCCGCGATTCAACTTCAACAACAGTGTAAGAGACAGGCCAAACACACGGAGCGCGAAGTGACATGACAATGCACTCACTCAAACAAAACTCGCACGACACAAAGCTGCAGACACCAGGAGGTGAAAGAAATAAAACAAAATCACATCTTTAGAAAGACTGCTGAAGCGAACGAGAAAACAAGCTGTTGCATGAAAAAGGGAGAAGGACAAGTGAGAAGAATCGCTTTTTAAAAGAATAAAAATAAAAAGATGACAAACCTGCAGAGGCGCGTGCACGGTCCTCTGCATGGTGGCAAGGCTTTCAACTTACCAAACAAGTGCAGAAAATGTGAAGCAGTCTCTCAGAAGAAACCACGTTGGACTGAGAAAAGATTACAATACGATCTATTTAGAGAGCATAACGTCACCCTGGGTGACGTCACGTGGGATTCCTGAACTTCTAAATCATTGTGGTCCGCTGGTGGGTGGAGCCAGCGGGGGCGGAGTTTGCAAATGCACGCCCAGGGGCATGTATGAACACCGCTGGCCCTTGGTGGGTGTGGTCCAAAGCTGGAGCGCCAGTACAGAGCAATGAGTGCAAATAAACGTGCGGTGCTGCAGCTTCTATCTGTCAACTGCGAGAGCGATAAACGGGAAAACCTGCTAAACAGTCCCACGCGTGAAGTATAATCAAGACCCTGCAAACTTTAACCAACAAAACTGAAACTTTATAATAGGAAGCTCCCTACAAGTAAATAAAAATAATTCTACTATTTGCTGATTTCCAGCTCCATATCTTTATTCTTGGACTCAGTAGCTTTGAACATTAGCCACAGCCTCACAGCAAATCCACTGCTGAACCAAGACGTTTTAACTCCTCTTTTAAAAGCTACACTTCCTTTACGCCAGCTTTCTATTGATTGACTCCCCCTTGCAAACAGAAGGCTTGAACATCAGGCTAGATGACTGGGATGACTATATTAGGGCTGTTTCCTCTCACAGGAGCTTTGATTATGGCAGTATTATCTATTTATGTACATGCGAGAAAACAAGGAAACACAACAAAAGTCCCCCTTTAAAAGGAACCAAGCAGAAACTGACGTTTACAATGTACCTTGTGTGCGCTTGTGTGACATGATGAGTGAAGTGTTTTTCATGCAAGAATACAAATTTTCTCAGACTTGTAGTCCTCGGATTTGCTAATTCAAAAATTCAAGTAGAATTTGGGAAAACTACCTACAAACCTAAAGAACCTAAAGTAATTATGAAACTGGGAATCTCTTCAAAATAAATTATAATAAACATACATGACCAAGTCTAATGACTCCAGAAACAGGAAAGTTACTTTTTGCCAGAATTACGATTCAGCCTCAGTGACAATCTGCATACTGTATTACTCCCTGACGTTACTGTCAGGGCCTTAGAAACGTGTTTTCGTCAAACTGGCTTCATTTTTTGCTTATGTTTCACAGTGAGACTATAACCTGGCAGGACTCAATGCATCATCAACAGCTTGACTGGCAAATGAACTGAATGTGCAAAACACAGAGTGTTGCCTGTTGCCTTTTCTAAAGTGTGCCTTAGCTACAGCACATAGAAGAGATTTAAACAGCTCTGAAGTATACAAAGCATTTATGTTGGAGCTCTGCACGACCTGCTGGTGCCAACTGGCTGTGATTTCTTGGGCCACAGACACTGGTAGTGAAGCCATCCTCGGTTCCAGGGATTAATGACTCCTCACACATTGAGAAATGTTTACCACTCGCCACTCCACTAGACACACTAAGAGCTCTGTCACTGAAACAATAACGCAGTCTGAAAAGCCCTCATAACTCAGAGCCTCTCCGCCTTTGTCTTTTAACCAGAGCTTTAATCAACATTTATGACATCCTTTTGTCTCTTTATTGCCAATATATTTCCCAACCAATCCAAACATTATGCTCCCAGAGGAGCAGACTATTAAGGTTGGAAAGAGCCGATACAGTTTGGGTCAGTGACCCACACTAAAGTGGACTTGATCTATATTATACTAAACCTTTTATTATTATGCCTTTGTGCAATGCTTCTAGCTAAGATCACCTTGGGAAGATAAGGACCAGTGATGATGCTTTGTTGTAGCAGGTGCAAAAGGTGAAGGAGGCTAATAACAAAAGCGTCTCATAGGTTTTCAATTTTCATCAAAATATAAAGCACTTTAATGAATATTCCACTTTGCAAAGCAGTCAGCTATAGGAAATAGATGTCCAGATTAATGCTGCTCTTCATACCTCAAACAGAGATGACTACGCCCAAAGAGATATTAGTATAAAGCTCTTAGTAACTGTGCAACAACAGAAATCTAAGATATTTAGTTATCTGTTACCGCTCATATAAGCAAATACTTCTCCAAAATTTGGGGTAGAAAAAGCAAAATAGAAAATAGAAATATAAAACTAACAAATGATTGTAGGTCTTTGTCAACTGGTGTTTTCTTGTTTTCACGCACTACTGGTGCATCCTCACCTTACATTTTGGGTTAAAAAAAACTTCTAAAACTCTGATTTTAACCAACAATATATCAAAGCAGTCACTTTAGTCTGTAGATGAGATCATCCATAGTGGTGTGTTTGTTTTAAAATCGCTACGTTTCAATCAGAGGCTTCACCATCGAACTCTTATCACATATTTAAGACCAAGCAAGTCATGACTGTTGTGGCAGAGGGAAAGATGTAAGATAAGACCTAAGCAGCCAAGTCAATTTTACTGGCATCTGAAAGAAGATAGTCTGGGCTTTCCACAGCAGTAGTTATGTTGACAGATTCAAACTTTCTTCAGAAATGTTCTATTTTTTTAAATTACTTAACAGAATAAATTGGTATATAGTCTGAATGTCAAAAATAAATAAATAAATAATGTAGAGTTACTAATTTGTCTGATTTGAAAACATAATCATATCTTTACAAAGCCAGGAAAATATACCAGCCTAGCTGACTATAAATATTGAAAGACATTGCTTCTGAACTGGTGGGAATATCGTTCCAAGTGTTTGCTGTTCAGTGGTTAAAGATCAGGAACTACTATGTGGTGAGGGAAGTTCTACACAACGCCCACTGTTTTAAAAAGGCCCAAAACATCATAAAAGACACCTCACATCCTGGCCACTCCCTGTTCGAACTGTTGCCCTCAGGCAGACGGTACAGGGCAATCAGAGCAAGGACTAATAGACTCAAACACAGCTGTTATCCAACTGCAATAACACATCTGAATACTACAAAAAAATGTCCATCACGCCACTCTTGTGTTAATCTATGCACGGTCTGAAGCATGTGTGTGGGAATGTATGTGAATGTTTTACTGTTATATCTTATTAGTATTTTAAGTATTCTATCTATTTTATTTATTGAATTTTATTGTTTTATTTATATTTTGATATTGCTAGGGATGATGCAATGATCGGGGACCATTCTTAATTTCGTTGTTCTCATGACAATGACAATAAAGTTTCTGATTCTGATTCTGGAAACCTCAGGACATACTGAATATCACAGTGTTGACACTCTGACAATGTCAAGGTCTGTGGGTTGTAAAAGAAAAAAAGTAGATATATTTGTGTTACTTGAAAAATGAGAATGTTCAGTAATTCACTGCATTGCAAAACAACAATACAGTAATAAAAAATTCAATACTGGTTTATGGGGATGTTTTGCAATTAAACTTCAAAATAAGGATAGAAAACCCTTTACTCTACAGGCAGTTGTTTAACCAGTAAATTTACTTTTGTGCACTGCAACATCTGAGTTACTCAAATTTCAGCATTCAGATTAATCATTGAAATACTGAAATGAAGCTAGTGGTTTGAAACTGTCAAGACTCAGTAATTTCTGTCTTGGTATGTCAACTATCTCCGCTGAGCTTTCTAATGGCCCTGGGAGTCTTGTCCAACAAAATATATACTCTGGAGGGTCCTCAGTAGATAACCTTAGTGGCTTTTTCTCGCTCAAACACTTGACCCTATAACATTTACATTAGGTGGACGATAAATGGTGGTGCCTGAGTGAAAGCTATGGAGATTTGTAATTGTGTAGGATAATCTTTTTGCACAGCACTTGCGAGAAAGTTTATCAGTCTAATGATATATGAACTTGTCTTCTGTGTTACTTAAAGGGGATTATTAATAACATTTTTAACAATAACAATTTTTAAATGTTATATGGCGAGGCTAACAATAACACTATCATAACACCTTTAGATTACATTACAACACTGCATGGATAATATGTTGTGAGTGGTATTTCCATTGTGTTAGTCATCCCTATATGATTTATATTGGCTTGCGGGACCCGCGGTCCTATTACAAATCACTTAAATAAACACACTGATGATTTGAGTTAGAAATAAAGTCCCTAGGGAGCTGTTTTCACTTTCAGCTGTTTGAAATAAGTCTCCACTCCATGCAAAAATGAAGCCAGAAGGACTGAGGTGCCCTTTCTTTACTGTAGAGTGTAGGAGTGAGGAAATTATCTTATTGGTTGACTCAAACTTGCTGGGCAGTTCCCAGAGAACAGAAGGGTTTGGTCACTTACGAGCAGCTATTAAACGTGACTTTGCCTGCATGTGTTTCCACAGTGAGGTTGAACAGTCTATTCAGTACATCCTAAGCCCAAAGAATCCCAAACATATCTATTACCTCATCTCTAAACTTAAGAGTAATGATTAGGTGAAGCCTTACCCATCAAGCAAAAACTTCAATAAATAACAGAGGATAAGCCATGCCAGGATTTTTAAAAGAAACCCATCAGTTTCCTCAAACAAGAAGCTGTGAGTGATGTAATGCTTTCATAGTAATATCCCACAGTGTTCTCATGCATAACTGGAAAAGAAAAAAGTTTTACCATCACTGGTCTGAAATTTGGATGAGCCCAGTTATGACCCATTACACATTCATCAGGCACAGACTCAAAGATACCACACAGTCCATGGATGCAAAAAAAGTAACTAAAGAATTCTTCCACTCACTTTTTTGCCTCTTTAAAAAGGAACATTTGTTGCATATTGTCACATATACATTGTAGAGGCCCGTGTTTCTCTCTTACAAGTTGTTGCATCAGTCACTCTGTTCTCCTGAAAACAGTCAGATGGGGGGGGGGGGGGGGAAGAAAACCAGCTCCAGATTAGATTAATGACAAGGCACAAAATGTTTCAGATCTGTTACTCTGACAAGTAATTTAATTAAATGTAGCGTACACATGCTGTAGTTATTCAGAACCTGTGCACATTTTCAAATTGATTTTATGCATTAATGAACGATGAAAAATGGCAGCATGCACTTAATTCCAGCCTGTCTCTACCTCAGACTACCTCAGAAAATAAAATCACTTTGCAGAACAAGGCATGTGAAGTGCTGTTGATAGTAGGAAAAAAAACATATAAAAATAAAATCCTTAGGAAGGATGAAACCTCTTGTAGGACTATACTGTTGGCTGAGTTAGAGATAGTCCTGGGAGACCTTTAATCCACTGAACATGACTTACCTTTATTCACTGGCCAATACTGCCGCTCTGTGGCCATTAGATGCTCTTAAGCTACTTGTTGCTCCAAAGTGGAATTCACAGCACGACTTATTAATTACCCACATTTACTACAAAATATATGCACATAATTGCAAATGTAACAAGCATCAGTCAGTTCTAGAATACGATTCCGGTGAAGGCAGACACTTAGTTTGTTGAAGTGACGCACATCCTACCTGGCACTTAATTAAAGGTAATTTGAAAACTGAAAGAAAAGGTATACAAATAAGTCAATATAAGGAAAAATATTTGCAGTGACGATGTCTATTAATTAGTCAAGCCAAGTGTGCAAACTCCATGCGTTAAATTAGGCAAACTGTTCAAAAAGCAACTTCCTATAAAGCATTACAAGAACTATATAGCCAACTACCGTACTACACAGTTTCTAGGAATGCAGTTTGTTTGTTTGTTGAGCACAACACCATCCCTTCACTTCCCGCTCACACTGTCTATGAGTGGAAAGCTTTTTACAAGTAGTAAGGCAGCACAGTCCAATAAATCATTTTAGAAGATTGGGAACAAAAAAAGTGACTGTGTTTTACCATATTTACACATTATATGTGTGTGTGTGTGTGTGTGTGTGTGTGTGTGTGTGTAAAATCGCACTTTTGTTATTAGATAATTGTCATTTAACGTTTACTCATCTGCTGTTTTACTTGATAATTCAAATTTGACCAACAGTTCACGTAATTATAAACAAACTTTTAATTTTTTAAATAAGTGATTAATGTAGCTAGACAGACCAAAAGATGACGTTTCGAAATGTATATTTAGGCTCTTGGCATAACAATGGCAACAACATTGTGTATTTTTATTTAAAATAATCAAAATTATATTTTAAAAAAATGATTACGTCTTTTAAAAGGAATACGAAAATGTTTATAAACTTCAAGATGAGGTCTATTTCAATTCTCATTTAATATCCTGTACGACCCTAAACTCTAACAATATATCCTAGTTTGCCAAAAGTTTAATTTTCATCTAATATATTGCCATCCCTTCACTGCAGGCGTGCCATAAGGACTCACTTCAGATACGAACTGTATAACTAGAGGCAATTTAGAAAAATTGTTTGGCTTTTTTAATGAAAGTCAAACAGCCTCACTTCCGGTGTCATTAAGTGTCTCCAGCTGGTTTGACGCAGCTGAGAGAAGTCAGCCTGCTGCCAGTGCGAGCTCCAGCTGTTTCCACCGCTGTCCGCCCCGCTGTTTCCCCGCCGCTTGCCCTCATTTCTAATGCTGCAGCGACCATGACAGGCATCGCCGCTGCTTCCTTCTTTTCCAACGCTTGCAGGTTCGGGGGCTGCGGACTTCACTTCGACTCGCTGTCCGAGCTCATCGTCCACATCGAGGATAACCACATCGGTAAGAACTGATAAGTACCGAGCCCCAGCCTGCAATGGCCATGGCCCCGGTTTGCAGCTTAGCATACGTGGCTAATTAGCAACCTAGCAAGTTACTTCCTGCGTCCTGACAACCCTGTTGCTAGGTGTGGCGGCAGTTGATGTTACCCCTCTTCTTTTCTCTTTCAAAGCTGTGTCACTGTGTTATTTTACTGCTGCAACATCGAAGAAACACAAACTTGAAGTTACTATATGCGCCCGGGTCGCGCGTGCAATTAGTTAATGCAGCGCCAGGCCCGCGCGCGTAGCTGGAAACGTCGTGAGTCAACTTAGAGTCAGCAGCTTGTTTCAGTCCGCCTGACAACGTAGTTAACTGGGCTATATAAAAATATACATTGCATATCATTTCGCCAGCTGACATAGGAAAAAAAATACTACGTCTGGGTATTGGCCCTTCAAAAGAGAACAATAGTATGAAAAACACACACACACACACACACACACTCGTGGAAATATATTATCTAACCAATGTTGTTCAACAATTCAGATATTATCCAAACTACCAGCGTTTTTATTATCTGTCTTAGTTCAAAGCACCTTGGAGTTATCTATTATTTAATGTGTGTGGGTTTTTTTGTTTGCTTGTTTGTTTGTTTGTTTTTACAAGTTGTATTCTTTGTTTTGTAGATATACAATGCCCCAAATCTAAAATTTGGGGAAATTGGCTGGAAACTGAGAACTGTATTGCTTGGTAAATTTCCATAATTTGGCTTAATACGACAAGTGCAAGAAAAAGTTAGAAAACCGGTGTTATTCTACAATGTCCAAATCTAAACCTATGCTATTCCACATGGGTGTTTGTCTACTGCAGGCTAGCAACACAGATGCTGCCTCCCACCCCAAAAGATTATCATTTAATGGCGCCTCCTCTAGTTCATGCTGGGAAAGACAATAATAGCCACTGCCTGTGGGTGGAGATTGGGAAGCAATTATAGATGGGGCTGTGGAAATATTTATTTTATTAGCCTGTTCATCATTTTTTTTTTTCTGATTGCTGTTTTATAGCCTCTCGGGGAGTTTATCTAAATGAGTTCGGCTGGCACATAGTTAATCTTAATATAAGTTGCTTTTGTTAATGAATTGAAATTAACTGATTACATTTTTTTCTGCAGAGGGATACTTCATTAGTTATCTTAAGTTAGTGCAGTGTAATGCATTTGAATTTAAGTAGGTAAAGATTGTAAACCAATTTAAATGAACCTCTATATGCAAATGAAGTGAAAAAAAATCCCTCTTTTAGAATAAAAGGGAAACAACTATAGACTGAATATGCAGCTATGGTCTAAAGTTTACATACACTCATCATGAACATGAGTTCTGAGTGATTTCTTTAATCTGTTCTTTTTCAGGGTGGAACGCTTGTGCAGTCTGCATATCTAATAATTTTACAAAATAAGAATTGGGTGCACAAGTTTGAATTTATGTTGGATTTTCTCAAATCCACACAGGTTCAAATATATCCATACACTTGACTAATATTTGGTTAAATTTCACTTAGCAAGTTACACCTCAACCAGATGCTTTTAGTTGCCATCAACAAGCTTTTGGCATAATTCTGGTTGAATATTTGGCCACTCTTCCTGGCAGAATTTATAGAGTTCAGTTACATTGATTGGGACCCAGCTAAGCACAGTCTCCAAATATTCAGTTGGGTTGAGGTTGGGACTTTCCAGAAGTTTAATGTTAGCCTCCTTTTTCCATTTCAAAACCATGTTTTGATGTGTGTTTGGGATCACTGTCATGTTGGAAAACCCAGTTTTGTCCAAGTTTCACCCGTCTAGCTGTTGATGTGTGGTGGAGGTGAAGGTGAAAAACTTGAAGGTACTCTTCTTGCTTCATTATTCCATTGACTTTGTGCAACATACCTGGCAGCGAAACAGCCCCAAAACATGATGCTACCATCACCATGCTTGACAGTTTTCTTAGGTTTGAAAGCCTCACCCTTTACTCCTATAAACACATCATGAAAACATACCTCAAGTAAAGTACTTTGTTAGTGTACTTAAGTACAATTTTCAGGTATCTCTACTTTGCTTGAGTAGTTTTTTTCTGAAAACATTTTACTTTTACTCCCCACAATTTTTAAACAAATATCTGCACTTTCTTCTTACATTTTCATAACAGGCTTGTTACTTTTGCTTTAACACATTTGGGGGGAGTTATTGTTTTGTCACTGCGAGCCTGCATTTATTAATCATCAGAGGATGTGACATAAAAAGAGATGACATGTGCCATAGTCAAAGGTTAAACATGGGACAGTGGTTTCTTTGTTTGTTTTTTGCCACAACATCGAATTACTGCAGGTGTCCATAAGTTGAGGTACTTCGGCATCTAGCTAGTGCTACAGAAGGGGAGCGAGCATAAAGGGAGTTACTTTTTTTTTAACTGTCAGGTCATTTCTATCAGCTCAGCAAACATCAGCAAACACACAAACTGTTTTTGTGCAGTTTGTCTCACAGTGTGTTGCTAGCTAAAGGTCCAGCTTCTGTATTTCACAGGGAGAGAAAAGGAAGAGAGCTAACTTCACTCAGAGATGGAGAAAGATAAGAAAGACAGGACATGAGAGGAAGAAGAGAGGTTAGATTTAAAGGTAAGGACTGCTCAGTGGGATTTGATAAACTGGAAAAGTCCTAATGTTTTTAAATCAGATATTGGGTCTGTACATCTGACATTATGTTTTTTTTTCATATTGTGAAATTTGCTGCTAAACAAACTGAGCTAGACCATCAACATCAAGTGAAGCAGAGATGAATTTGAAGTTAAGCTGATGATGCTTAGATTCATTCGCTGAATTCTACCCTTATATCGACTTTATACTGACTAATATAAAGACAGCATAAACAGTGTAGTGTCAGCTGTGAAACATCTGCTGACTTCTTGTTAAATTCAGTTGTGTAAATCCATAGTGGGCAGCAGGTCAGCTGATCACAGCATGTACACTAAGAAAATCTACTGGAGCTTTCAATAGAAATTATTGTGTTACCCTCTACAATGTAGGCAACAGAAATCAGATTTATTTTTTTTACGTCCCTTCTTTTTCTTCAGGTTCAAGCTGAGCATAATTACAATTAAAAAAAATTCGGTTATCTTTGCACAAAACCAGAAACATCCTCCAAAGAATTATTTTTTTGCTTTCTTATTTTGAGTCTCTACTTTTTGACTTTTACCTGAGTAAAGAAATTGAATCAGTACTTCAACTTTTACTGGAGTATTTTTTAACAGTAGTGTTTGTACTTCTACTGAAGTACAGAATGTCTGTAACTTTGCAACTCTGTATGAAGTTGTTTGAAATTATGATGGGCAGTTGTTTAGAAATGGCTCCAAGAGACCTTCCCGACTTGTGTAACCCTACAACGCTGAGTTCAATGGACTTTCCCATTGCTCAGATTATTGCTTAATCAGTGAGTGGTGTCAAACTAATCATTTTTACATTGTTAAAGAGAAACTGCCAGTTGTCAATCACAATCACTAACGAGAAGTTATTAAGCATCAGTCTTGATGAGCGTATCCAGATTTCTGACCTCAACTGTAAATTCTGTAGCTACTGGATCCAAAAAGTGAACCAAATGCAGTAGTTCATGGCCTCCATGCCTATGGCCTCCATACCTATGGCCTCCATGCCTATGGCCTCCATGCCTATGGCCTCCATGCCTATGGCCTCCATGCGTATACCCTAAGTCAGGGGTCCCCAATCTCAGTCCACGAGGGCCGGTGTCCCTGCAGGTTTTAGATGTGTCCTTGATCCATCACAGCTGATTTAAATGGATAAATTACCTTCTCAACATGTCTTGAAGTTCTCCAGAGGCCTGGCAATGAGCTAATCATGTGATTCAGGTGTGTTGACCCAGGGTGAGATCTAAAACCTGCAGGGACACCGGCCCTTGTGGACTGAGATTGGGGACCCCTGCCCTAAGTAAACATTTTCCTAATTAGTTTTTGATCTCAGTCACTAGTTTCACATCTTATCTAATACAATATGACACTCATTTTGTAAACTATGGTCCCCATTAAAATCAAAAAGGAGGACAAAGCATAGAAATTCCACCCTATGAAGAGTGCCCTGTGGTTTTTCATTTCGATCTAATCCTTGCTTGTCACGTTTTTATATTAAAATGTTATGAATACTGCATTTTTTTTGATAAGTGCTAAGGCATTTATGTCTTTTTAACAAAGGCTAGTCAAGAAAGTGAATTCCAATCCTCACGATTTGAACGTGTGATCGTCAAACTGTGGGGAACTACATCTGTTCCCTAATGTAATATTTCAGACTCTTGCTATTGAAGCTGACAGGGCTCAGCTGCCTCTGTTGTTCTTGTTTGTTGCCTGACTGGCTTTAATATCCTCCGCTCTCTGACTATGTGCTGTGCATGTGTCCAAGGTGTTAGCCTTAGAAAAAAAAGTCTTCCAAATGACTTATTGGGGAATAATGAAGCAATTAGTTGGCTCAAAGTGGAAAAACTTTGCTGCCCCCCTCCTTTGTCTGCTGGCCTGTGCTCACTCTGAGAAGTGAGAAATCTTGCGCGTTGTGCCAAGTGCCTGTGAAGCATAATTACAGAGCGAGTGCTTGATTTGGCATGTCTTCCTCCTCATCTGGTGGCCTGCTGCTTAAAGAACATTCTCCATTATAATTAGGCGCCTGGAAAACAAGAACACATTCTTGTCCACTGCTAGCCAGCCTGCTGGTTGGGTGTGTGAACAAAAGATGGCGCTCCTTTGCTGTTGGTTGCTGTCTTTTTAGATGGGTATTATAGGCCAGAAGTTAGTCAGTTCATTTTAACAACTCTACATATTTTTCACATTCTAGCCTGATCGAAGAGTCTAGCTAGGGTGATTTATCAAGAGAATATTGAAACTTATTGCTTTTTTGTTAGCTGCAATGAAAATATAGATTATCAGCACAGATGAAGTATAAACTCAAGGTAGTGGGGTTATTTTTATTTTTTATTTTTTTTTAACCCCATTGTGAATTAAACTATATTTTGAGTTTTAAGTTAATAATGAGAGTCAGGCTGTCCTCTTGGGCCTTTTGTGAGCAAAATCGGCACATGCTAATCAGGACGAGGAAAGTTTGAATTCTGACTGTAATGCATGCTGGCTTAAGCCTGAAAGAGCTCCTGTGAACTTGATATTCTTGTGTGGTATAAAAACTGTACCCACCTATTCGCTGAAATGTTTACTTTCTCACTGAGCAACCAGGCCACTGTAGACCAAAAGAAAATGGCGATCGTGTTATTTAAACCTTTTAGTGTGTGCGTATGTGTTGCTGGGTAGATGGCCTGTAGTGTCCATACACGATAACAATGAGTCTGCTTGTTGCCAGTCCTCACTGGAGGCTCGTTTGGTAGATTTTGCTCTGCACCCTCATAATCTGCGCGGAAGTAATAAATTTGGGAAACAGCAACTAGTTCCCTGATCTGTGCACCTGGTGAGCCTAATTACATTTCCCCAACCCCCGACACTGCTGCTTCTGTTCCTGTGCGGTGACTGCAACATACTTCATAAAAAGGTTTCACACAGGAGATAATGTACAGCCTATGTTGACATTACACAACATGCGTAGTCAACGTGATATTTTTGCTGGAGTCTATTATTTTAGTGATTTTATCTGTAACACCCAAGTTTGACCTAAAGTTGTTTCCTGGTTACTTGTCGCACATTGCTTTGCTATGCACAGGACTTCTTTAGCCTTCCGAATACACAAGTTTATAAACAAAACAGCTGCAAAGTTAAATTCAGACTCAAATTTAAAAATAATTATTCCTGGCACACCGTGCTGGAATGGTTTATTTATTATTAGAGTAACAGAAAATCAATCTGAAGTCTTTTTTTTTTTTTTTTTTAAAAACTAAAAATATTAGTTATTTTTAACGATTTGTTGCTTTGCCGTGTTTTACTGTAAGCTCAGTATTTTTGGGATTGGGACTGTTTGTCAGAAAACATTAAGAAACTCATATTTTTTATTATTTGATACACCAGGGAAATAATTAATTCATTAAGAATGTATTCTCCAGATGGATCAAAATTAGAAAATGGCCATAAGAAATAATTATTGTATGTTTTGGTATGTGTTTGTGAAAACACATCTTTGTGAAAGCACATGAGGTTCTGTCTGAATTAAACACATCGATAATGGATTATTTTAACCCTGCCATTTTTTTCAGTAAGCCACAAAGGCAGCTTGTACACATGGAGATTGACTCTGTTTCATTTCCTCCTTCGAGGTCACATTGTAATGAATTACCTGTGCCACCACTCCTGGTAATGTTCCCTGCTGCTCAGAGCCACCATAAACATGTCACCATAATGCTCACCACTCTGCTCTACCCTGCAGTGCATTTGGCCATGAGGGTGGAGAGCTAGACACTGGTGGAAATGAGAGAGGTGTGTGTGTGTGTGTGTGTGTGTGTGTGTGTGTGTGTGTGTGTGTGTGTGCGCGCGCGCGCGCTTGTCATGAAGGGTGTTAGGGGAGAATAGCAGGCGTCACTTCCCCTTGCCCCAGGAAGGTT
Organism: Maylandia zebra; assembly: GCF_041146795.1. Taxonomy (NCBI): domain Eukaryota; kingdom Metazoa; phylum Chordata; class Actinopteri; order Cichliformes; family Cichlidae; genus Maylandia; species Maylandia zebra. The sequence continues at coordinate 19,586,201 of NC_135177.1, forward strand.
TGTTGTGTGATAGTCTCTAGGTTTCCTTTCACAGAATGTCTTAGTGGTCCAGAGATACACTGAAACCACTAATTCAGTCAGGATTCACTCTCATACACAAGTGTCACATAAATTAATTAAGTGGTTTATACCAAAATGTAAATGATTGTGCATCATCATGTCAAGGCTAGACCTCTTAATTGAAATACTTTAAAGTCTTAAGAAATGCTTAAAAAAACTGCCAAGACAAACTCCTAGATGAAAGTTCAGTGCTCTTTTGGAAAAGAGTTTAGGTCCAATAAATGTTTGTTTTTTGTTTTTTTTGTTTTTTTTTAAATAACATTACTACAAAAATTAACAGCGTTTGTCATTGTATCCAGATTTTTTTTCTTGCATGTTGCTAAATGAAAACTTTTCTTTGTGAACTGTGTGTTGTTTGTGGGGGGAAAAGGGAATTTGCTGAAAACCACAACTTGTGTGGGAAGTTTTGGATTGCAGAGCAGAAAGTGGTTTAAACTAATACATATTTTGATAAAATGTCAGTGGAAATCAGAAATCAAATTACATATTAAATGTTTTAAGTCTGATTTGTCTTTCTTTCCCACTTGACCATGAAGGAGCTTGTGCTTCTTTGCCTCTAGAAGTAGCGATGGTGAATAAATCCCCTTTTTTTTTGTTTCCCAGAAGGCTTCTAATAACTGGCCACCAAAGTGGACCACCTGTGTAGTCTGATTAGAGGGGTTCCCATCTCTATTTGAGGCGCCTTCGTCCTGGTGCTTGACTGCTGGTGGCCCCAAAAGAATAGCGGAGGCTGTGGGGAGCTGGCCCCTGCTGGCCTCCTCTCTGGTCCTACCTGAGGTGTGTGTGATTTACAGCGTGCAGGGACAGACCGATCCACTGCTGCATGAGCAGACCGCCATTCCTTTGCTTGAAACTCATTAGGGATTTTAGTAGGGATTTCTTGTGCACTCTCTCACAGACACATGCCATTATCCACAGCTCAGAAAAGTCCCTACAGTAGTATATGCACAGTCCTGTGCTTTTGGCATGGGAATAGTGTCGTAATGAATGTGTCTTTCCTACTCTATGTTTCCATGACTTTGGCTGGAGAGTAAAGAGAGGTGTGCTATCCTTCTCACTGGGGATAAATCCACTGTTAATGAAACACTTGCTTACGACTGAGGCCTTGAAAGAAACCTTCTGCCTTAGGTGCTGAGATTTGACCTGCTCTATCTATCATAACACTCTGCCACAATTTACTAGATATTTGGCTGTACAAACTAACTGTACAAAGCTCTTTGCCTTCTGACGCCTATGGTGACTTTAAATTAAGACTGACTGACTGATGCCTTGTTGATTATATTTTTTTATATTTATATTGCTTAAATGTGGTTTGGGTTTCACTGATAAAAAATTTAGAGCGTTGTGTGAGGTGTCCATGTCTTTATGAGCAATTGTGTCTGCATAATTTAAATCTCTCTCATTTGGATTTTTTTCTACATTTAGCTTAACCTATATTTCTCTTATACATCAAAAGTCTGATGTATTAGGTGGAACTTCTAATCATGTGGTATTGTGGTGATGTGTGGTATTCAACTCCAGCCTTGCAGTTTTATAAATAGCAGGTATATTTAGAAGACAAAATAAATAGTCACCTAAAAGGGAAAGAGAGCCCCTAAACCTAACAAGTTCTTCTTTGACCCTCTAGGTCTTTCTGTCCAGGAGAATTGTATTCGAACTCGGGGAAATCACTAAACAAAGAAAGATGCAAACAGGAGTAAAATCCCAAGGCAGTGGAAGCAATAAATGAGCATGACTCAAGATTTTTATTACAGCATGAAAAAGGTGTTGCTTACTCCTTTAACCAAGAACTTTAATTGCATCTTTACCATGTGTTTCATATCAATGCCTTAGTATTTTTTTTATATTATATCAAATAGAAATTGGCAATTATCAGTATGATTAGCATTATTTTTTTTGTTACTCAATACACATAGCTTGTTAAAGCAGCACTTTAGTATTTGTGCCTTACAAAACCATAATTTAAAATTCAGTGTTGGAAATGGCCTTAGGTGTAAGTGTTTAAGTGTAAGTGTACAAATAAGCACATAGGCAAAATGAGTAATAGTTTTAACCACATGGGGTTAGCAGTCTTTCACAGAGTTGGACATGGAGGTTTAGTTGGTAAGTGGTAGAAACTGTTGTTTTATGGGGCATCTTCTCTTTGCCCACATGGACAGCAGTGGGAAGAGTGTTTGAAGTCAGCCCTGCTTCACCTCAGGGTGTGGAGATTGGCTATTGTTGTACATTTAGCACCACTGAGCAAGATGAATGTCTGGAGCACAGCATGGGAAAACACAGTATGTGTCAAGTGTGGTCATGTGTAAGCAATGTGGCGTCTGCAGAGCAGCTTTTTTAAAAACTGCAATGGAAATTTAAAACAGAAGGCTCCTGAGCAGTCTTGTTCTATATTTTATATAAAACAGTGTTGTAGAACAGAACAAAATTTTAACCATTAGAGAAAAAATATTCACAGCCGCCCCACAGATGTGCCATTAAGTATAGCCACTTTCAAAACTGCTAACATTTATTTAGTCTTTGTCTTCAATTTTTTGTTTTTCTGAGTTTTCTGAGTTAACTTCAATAATGTGTTCCTCTAAACCATCGAAATGCCTTTAGACCCCTCAATTCTACTCAAAAACGTATACCATTAATTAATGCTCCAGTTTTAAATATGATGAATAAATAAACCTTTACTTAAAAGCCCTTTTTTTGATTCAGCTGTCTTAGCTATATAGGCCAATTTCTTACCTTCTCTTTTTATTTCTAAAATTTTTGAAGAAGTAGTCAAATGATTACTTGCAAAGAAATGTTTTGTTTTTTTTCTTTTTGAAGATTTTAAGTCAGGATTTAGAGTGCATCATAGCACAGAAATGGAAATAGTGAATGTTACAAATGATCTTCTTACTGCCTCTGACAGTGGGTTCATCTCTGTTATTGTCTGGTTATATTTGAGGTGCAGTGTTTGATCCTGTTGACCACAAAATCTTACTACAGAGATTAGAACACAAAATTGTTATTTAAAAAAACAACAATGCAGTGGTTTAAATTATATCTGACAGATTTTAATTTGTGCAGGGTAATAGGGAGTCCTCACACAGGTTAGTCATGGAGTTCCACAGGGTTCTTTGCTGGGACCAATACTTTTTACATTGTCCATGCTTTCCTTAGACAATACTATTAGAAAACACTGCATATATTTTCATCGCTATGCAGGTGATACCTAGCTTTAATTATCTATGAAGCCAGATGATACAAATTTAGTTAAACTATAGCTTTAATGACATAAAGGCCTGGATTAGCTCTAATTTCCTGCTTTTAAATTCAGAAAAAGCTTAAGTTTGTGTACCTGGTCCTACAAATCTTCGAAATTTGGTGTGTAACCAGATATTTACTTTAAATGGGATTGCTTTGACCTCCAGTACTGTGAGAAATATTTAATGATTACATTAAACAAAAATGTAGGACAGCCTCCATTCATTTGTGCAATATTACTGATGCTTCATTTATTCATGAATGTAACACTTCTAGGCTACACTGTTGTAATTTATTATTAGGCCCCTTTACTATGTAGCCATATCCCAGTTGTGATTTGGGAGATAAACAGCCTCATTAATTTTCAGATTAGGCTTAAAACTTTGCTTTTTGATAAAGCATATAGTTGGGTGGTGGATCAGGTGACCCTAAGCCATCCCTTGGCTATGATCCAATGGATTCGGGCTGCTTGGGGGCTTCCAGTGATACATGTATGAGTGGTTTGTTTTTTTTCTTCACTGTTTTAACTCCCTGTTTATTTATACATCACTGCATTTAATTACCAGTAACTATTAAACTCTGGTTCTTTCTCCCATTCTTGTCTCTTTTTGCTCTGGGTTTTCATGTCTAAATTTGGTTCTGTCTGAGGTTTTTCCTTCCCGCTGTTTCCAAGTGCTTACTCCTGGGGTTGTGCGATTGTTCGGGTTTCTTTCTAATATTGTAGGATCTTTACCTTACAATATAGAGCACCTTGATTGTTGTTGTGATTTGGTGCTGTATAGATAAAACTGAATTGACAGTCTAGACATTGTTTTGTTTTTTTCTAGCGTTAAGCAGATATGACATGAACTTTGTAGACGTCTTTCAAAGGACACGAGAAGCTGGTTTAGAAGCTAACATCAGCTTATGGATCTTCTCCAGCATCAGTTTTCTTGATAATCATTACATCATCTTTAAAACAATAATGATGTGCATTGCACAATACCTTGCTTTTGAGTAGTTCTACAAAATATTTTCAGAGCTGAGCCCACATCCTTTTCTTGACAACACATCCTATCGAATTCTTCCACACAAATGAATACCTGGAACTCTTGATCAAAGCGCACTGCCAAGGTGCACACTGACTAACCTTTTGCAAGACCCTTAATTTATTCATATATGTGTTAGTATGACACAGAGTAGATTACAGATGACTTACAGAGCCGTTTGTCATGTTAACGTTATCTGGTGCCAAAGTTTTGAAAAGGATACTTCTCTAAATCTAAAGCCCTCCATATTTACTAGCTGCTCTATTTTTTCCTTTTCATTTTTGTTGCCAAAACTCTTCCTGATTATATTTCCACTGTGTCAACATGCACAATAAAGCTGGCTTCTAAAAACACCCCTTTAAAAATCACTAAAGTCAGCATAAGTTCCCACATAGCCGCACCTTTCCTCTGTGCCTGCCTGTCTGGGTAGAAAAAGTACTTTGCCACAAACATGGAACACAACAGTGCATCCAACACAGCCTGGCATATCACTGAAAATAATTGAGATAGTTTTGAGGTTGTTGGGGTTTTTTGTTTTGTTTTGGGTTTGTTTGTTTGTTTTTGGTTGAGAGGCTAGTTCTAGGTGGATAATGCATACTTTTGTGTGCTTCATCCTCCCTGTGACACCAAGACTGCATTGGAGGAAGAACGGGCTATCCTTATTTAGGTCAAAAACACCATTCTGCCTTATGGTGCATTGACACAAATTCATTTTTGTTTTAAAATGTGAAATGTTTATTACTTTAGAGCTGTACCGGGTTGGTCGTATGAATCACAAAAGCTCATATGAAGCTTGATGATGCTAGCCTCGCATGTAATTGGTGATCCGTTCTTCTTGTATTCTGACGAGAGATAATGTAGTGCTCTGATGCGGTCTTCTCTCTGGAATACCTACCTATGTTTTTGTCACCATGATCATACAGCAGCTGTTCTGTAAAATGATGTAATGGATTACATTTAAAACAGCTTAAAGATGTCTTTAGTTTTTGACTGTATAGCTTAAAACGTTTTCTATTGTATTTAGTTTATGCATTGAGTATAGGTATGAATATTTGAATGTAGTTTGTTTGCTGTAATACTTCTGAAGTTATTATATGGCAACTTGCTTTATGTAATTTCATATAATAGTTATTATATAACCAGATATATTATCTATTAGTTATACATATTTTATTTTCATTCTTTTTTTTCTTTTTTCTTTTTTTTGTTATATGAAACTGTTTGGAGTGTAGGGACCCTGAAAAGTAATTAAGGACCAAATTGTATAAGTAATTAAATTCAGTTCAACAGTTGTCTTAGGGTAATAAATGGATAACAAAAAATAAAATAACTTTGGCATGAAAATATGACAAACTTTAATGTAAAATTGAAGAATTGTGCCATTGTTCACTGGTATATTTTGTGGCTAAATTTCTGCCTTTATGTCTATCTTGTCTTCCCAGATACAGACCCATGTCTCCTGGAGAAGCAGGAGCAGCAGCAGCCAACATATGTTGCTCTTAGCTATATCAACAGGTAAAGAAACAAGTTTCCTTTTGAAATAACCCCACTGAAGGTTAACTTAGTAATGCAGTAACTCACTTTTCAGTAAAGTGACTTTAATTTACTAAAATCTGACAAAATCATAAGATGAATATTATTAGTGGTTTGCCTGAAAAGATTTAACTAGAAAAGTTTGTGCTGTACTCCTTTGAGGTTCTACCAACAATCTAAAAAACGTCATCTGGTGGATTGCTTAAATGAATTGCTACAGTATTTGGCAGTTGGGTGTTTTATTGCACTGCGTTCATCCTGGTTGTCTTTGATATGCTGCTTGTGCAGTCGTTTTAAGAGCCTTATGCAGCAAACCATTGTACAAGAAGGTCTGCCTCTGTCTCCCTGCTCACACAAACACATCTTGATGTGGCTATCACCTAATTTGTTAATTCCACATTTGCTTTAACAGTGTCTATATTAACATTTTGGTTTTATGGTGCACATTTGCTGACGACTTTACTGTCAATCATAAAGCCCAAAGGGAAATGCACCCACTGATTTTTTTTTTTCTTAAGCAGTACCAAACCTACAGTACACTAGATTGTAGTCTGAATGAGATGATGCTCTTTTTTTTTTTCCATCCAAAAAGTTTGCAAACCCTTACAAGTTTTATACCTCACAACGCCAGGTTCATGACAGATGCTGCAAGGCGAGAACACGAGGCCCTGAAGAAGAAGGTGCAGCCCAAGTTGTCTCTGTCTCTTACAGGCAATCTGTCACGTAGCAATGTTTCCACACCACCCCGCCACACCAGTGGAAACCTCACCCCTCCAGTCACCCCACCCATCACCCCTTCTTCTTCTTTCCGTAGCAGCACACCTACAGGTAACCATAATCAACACACTAGTTCATCTAATTAGGTTTCCAGGATAGGATGTGTATTTCCAGATGCTTAACATTCATGTATTTTTCTAACTGAAGCTACAGTTAAATGATTGGTTACTAAAGTTTGTCATTCCTGGTGTTGATCCTTGTGCTGAGTCTTTATTATAAGGAAATCTAATAGTTTACTGTTAACACCTAATATTTATTATATGTATCTCTCTGTTTAATATCCATGTTAAAGCCAAAGTTTCTGTTTTTAGTATCATCTAAATGAATTATCCTGTAAGTAAATCAGCTAAAAAACACAGGTTGAATAACAAAAAATATTTTTCTGTGATTGACAGTTTTTGTTTTTGTTGAATTAAGTTATCCACATGCAACACTACCAAGAACAAACCTCACACAGTCTGTGGGCTTTGTCTTTTTGCTACATCCTGCTGAAAGAACTATTCTACTAAAAGAAGTCCTTTCAGGATCGGGAAGTCCCACGATCAGAGAGTTTTGCTGACTTTGATCAATTCCCTGGGAGAAATGTTCCCTGACTCGGGCTGAGTTGGTGCTGGTAATTCCAGTCTCCAGTGTGGCCTCTGCAGCAGTCTTCCTCATTGAGCTTAATTACAAGCAAGCAGCCACTTTGAGTCTGTTTAGTTTGTATTTGCCTGTTCAGGCACTATAGCTGCAGTGTTTTATTGCCTCGGCTGTCACTATATAAAAAAATCTTTCATGTGTCTGGTGTTGACATGAAAAGTGACCACATGGTGTCTGTGTTCATCTTTTCTATCTATGCCCTCATAAATGCATAATCTATTCTTTAGATTAATTATATGATTGAATTATTACATGTTTTTTAAATACCATTAAAAATTAAAAGGACAAACATCATAATAGATCATGATGGATTTTTTATTTTTTTATTTATTTTTTTTTGGGGGGGGGGGAACAGTGAGAAAGTTCTGGAGCTTGCTGGGCCTGACTTGACATCCATAAAGAAGCTCGCTGTAAGGCTGTAAAAAATCAGGGACAGCCCTTAAAGTCCAGCTAATTAGGTTTCTTTATTTAGCTTTATAAATAACAGGACCCCCCTTTTATTTTTTTGCAGCGTTTTCCCACGTACTTCTGTCTTCTTTTTGTGAAGTATGCATTTTTCTGGAATGGCATCTTTAATGAATTAATAAAACAATAGCAGCGTGTTGACCTAAGACCTCAATGAAATGCCTAAATTCTTTCCCACAATTTGCATATTTCAGTCTTTCCAAAAACTTGCAACAAATGAAGTCAAGATTGTGGGAATGCTATCCTTGAACACATGCTGTGAAGGGTCCACGTTGGTCAGGCTGAAAGCTCAGAGGCCAGGGTTTCATCGTCATAGAAAATATGCATAAAACAAAGCTTCTTGGAAGCAGGTTTGTGTAATATAATCCTGGTGAAGATGCCCTCAGGCGTTTGCTATTTGACTTTAAATCTTTCACCCTCTAACAGGAAGTGAGTGTGATGAAGAGGATGTAGAGTTTGAGGAGTCTGACAGTGATGAGTCATGGACCACAGAAAGCGCCATCAGCTCCGAGTCCATCCTCAGTTCCATGTACATGAACGGAGGAGATGAAAAGCCTTTTGCATGCCCAGTTCCAGGATGTAAAAAGAGATATAAGGTAAGTTTCATTCGTGGTCTCTTAAATCTTATTAGGATGCCTGTTGTAAACATAATAAAACGGTGTGAAATATCTTTATCATGACCAGAGAGACCAAATGAAAACCAGACATATTTGCATTGTATTAAGTGTGAGAGATGTGATTTTATTTACTTTCAAAATAAATCCAGCCGATTCCCTGCTGTTGACAATGGAAAATTGGTTCTTAGTTGAGCATTACAACAACAGAAATGCATACATCTAGTCCACTTCAGAGATGTGGAGTTTTTATAGCATTTTCCATCCACATCTGGTGTATGTGGTTGGAATAAATTATGTGCAGCCTGAGAAAATTGCATTGCTGACGTGAATGACAGGGTTATAGGCGATGACTTAGTCTGAGGTAGCAGGCAGCCTTAGGCATCTGTTTAGCAGTAAAACAAGATAGATTTGAAACAAGAAAACATCTTGTCCTACATTCAGATGTTGACTGGTAAATATCATAGATATACCCAAGTCTGTGAATTCCTTTAATGCTACACTATAGACTACCCTACCCTAACCCTACACTATATATACTATATTTTAGATCAATCATAATATCCCTTGCCTTTTTCATTTTGGTATGACCATGATTTTAAAATACCGGTCTCTAAGAATGAAGATGGGTATATAACTATATCTGTAGGTGCGTATAATTTTCAGAATTTGTGATTTTTGCGGGGCAGGAAGGACTGTGATGGAGGCCACAGTTCTGGGAAACAATCTGTTCCTCAGCCTTCAGACCTTTGGATAAAAGGAAACAAAGGTTTAGAGCCAAGCCAGCTAATTTCTGCAGCGATGTTCTGAAATCTGACCTTCTAACAATTCTGACAATTGGAACCTAATATAACTATACTTTTATGCTCATACTTTTGGACTGGCTAATCAGACGCACATGCGTATAGTTTTATGTGTCAATATTCTTTTCTCCAAGCAGTGCACACCAGAATTTAAAAATCAATAGCTCTCCTCCTCCAGCTCTCCCCTTTCTGTTCTGAGCGTCTCCTATTAAATGATCATAAGCATAATCATCTGCTTTATATGCACCAGAAATGTGTCAGTGAAGAGTTTTGGCTTAACATGTGATTATTTCCAAGTAAAAACACTTTGCATTGCTTTGGTTTTGTAATCTATGCAGGGGAGAACACAACCAGTTTCCTCCATAAGTCACAGACTACTATAAATAAACTAATCACCTTTTGAAAAAAAGGAATATGTATATCTGCACTAAATAACAGTCTTTCCACTAACAAGGACAACTCTATAATATTAATTTTAATATTTTAAAATACATCAACTAACCCAGAGTCCTTGAGAGTCAATGCAGATGTGAACTAACTCTACACATCCTCCATTCGCAGAGAGAGAATCCTGGTCCTCTGACTGGTTAAATTACAATAGCTTCAAGGTTATTTTGTTGTGTCTTTGGTTGGTGCGTGTCTAAAGTGGTGGCTCTTTCATTTCCTTGTTCCATTACAGAATGTAAACGGAATTAAGTATCATGCCAAGAACGGCCACCGAACTCAGATAAGGGTGCGCAAACCCTTTAAGTGTCGTTGTGGGAAGAGCTACAAAACATCTCAGGGTCTCCGCCACCACACAATCAACTTCCACCCACCCATCTCTACTGACATGATCCGCAAGTTGCAGCAGTAGAGCCTGAGTGAGGTACCAGCACTTGCCTTCAGGCTATGTCAGCAACCATCAACAGACCACTATCACCAGCAGCAGCTGTCTCCCCCTTTTCTTCCCCTCTCGTTGTATTTTACTACACTACACACTATTGCATGGTATAAACATATTATTGTTCTTTCATATCTTTTATTCAGAATGTTGAATCTTTATTTTGTTCACATTTTTGCATTTTGCACATTTAAACTATCATTTATTTATTTAGCATTTGACAGATGGTGAAGGCATGTGTTAGCCCAGGTCACAAGTAGCCTTACATGTACTGCTGGGCATTCTGGTTTAAAGGGAAGGAGAGAAAAGATTGGGATAATTGTTGAGAAAGGAAGCAATCATACCATGCATTTGTCACATTGAAGAGTTTCTTTTTTTACGATAAAATGTGACTGAGACAAATTCAGTGTTTTATATAATGTTTTATAGCATGAAATCCAGCATAAAAGCATTATTTGGCAATCTCTAATAGGCTTAATGTTACTGATCATTTGTTGGACTTATTGTAGTTACTGTTCCTTTCATATCACAAGAATTCAAAACATTTTTGATAAGTTTTACTTTAAACATGTGTGTGAGCACCAAAAGAATGTTCTCAGGTGATTTTTTTTTTCTTTGCTAACATTTCAGCATCATAATCCTGCCCAAGTGTTCTGATAGTATTTAAGCTGTCATTGTTCCTCATGTTCCTGACAGCTTCCCTGAAGACGTAAGCAGTTTTCCATGCTTATTTACAGTAAGGGATTGAAGCACTTTTATAAAAGTTGCCAAATAAATTAGCATTTTTACCAACATCTTGTTTCTAGTGTATATACAGTGAGTGTAGAGTTGCACGTTCTACATTGCTCCAAGGAAAGATGTACATCAATCATTTCATCTTTTCAGTATTGTAAGATTTCTGTAATAACAGCAGTTGCCTTGAAATGTAAACCATTCCAAAAAGTCTTTGTATAACTTTATTTTCAAAGCTGCTGAACACAGGCAGTCAGCCCACTCTGTTTACTATTCACTGACTGCCTGAGGCCTGAGTTATGAAGCAGGTTCACCATACCCACAATATCTATGCCATAAGTGAACCCAGATAAGGTAATCAGGCAGAGGTGGCTTTCAGCTTAGTAGCTGTGGGATGGCGTTGGTAGCATCTGACCAATCAGAAACATGGACAGGTCTTGTGGCAACAGATTGATATTAAAAAGGAAGCTTTTTATATTTTTCTAAAATTAAAGACATGATACAAACTGAAAAGCAGCACAGCTGTGAGTATGTGTAGTAACAAAAAGCACTATAGTATATCAGTGCTGTATGGATGTGTTTGAGCTTTAAGTACTTTTTTGAAAATGACTGAAAAAGCACTTTTATTGAAGCTATGAAAGAAAACTAACAAGAATGCTGACCCTGCAAGTTGGAAAACTTATCAGTATCAGCTTTATACTTAACACACAGGACAATCTAATAGTTTACCATAAATAAAAAAAGGCTTAGCCTATATGCAAAGTACAAATGGGTTCCCCTTTTAGGATTATATATTGTTTCTTTAAAAGAATAACCGGAATATAAGAAAAGTGCTTCTATGAATTTGCATTTCTTGACGTGATCAAGAAAAACCTCAAATCTTCCAAGAATGGGAACGCCATTTTCCACAGAACTGATTGGTTAGATTTCGTACCTGTTGGATTATTATCTCAAATACAGGTTAGGTGTATGTGATAAGTCAACATGGCGATGTACGTTGCTAAGAAGTGAACCTCCTTATTGAGTTGATAACCCAGGTTTAGCAGATTTTTCCTGGATAAGCCCAAATCCTGTTTCATAGTACAGGTCTCAGGTCTCACAAAACTAGCTGTCTGTCATGGATAATGGGAAAAGAGGAACTAGTGTCAGTATATTCAGCACATTTGCATTCTCATAGTCCTGCTCTTAGGCTGCGAGGGAACACATGCAGCTCTTAGTTTGTGCCATAAAAATGTGTTAGCCATTTGTAAAGACTTAATAATTAAAGTAATTGAAAACCGAGCGTGAAATTCTCGAATCTGAGCCACTAGGTTATTTTCACAGCTTGGTGTTTGTGTTAAGGAACTAAAGTCCAAATAGGAATCATGGCAAAACTGAACTGCCAGTATGGAGACAACTCTTTGATATAGTGTACAGTGAATGTATTGTCTAGTGTCAAGTGCATTAAATTATATTTTCATATATTTCTGAAGTTTAAAAAAAAAAGTATGGAAGTATATATCTGAAACGGTAAAACCAGAGGTGGTGACGTACTGTATTTCTTCTTGAAGCTGCTTCATGTAAACGTTTGTTACTTTACAATAAAGGTTTCTCTGCTCTTCTGACGTTTGCATTATTAACTCTTTGGACACAATTCAGTTTTAGACAGATTTTATTAATTCATTTTAGATACATGGAACTCACTAAACTAATGAAACATTTCTATGAATGAAATAAGTTATTACTGTAAAAGAAAAGAACAAAAGGAAGGTCAACAGAAGCTCGGCATGCAGCGATTAGCTGATGATATGAAAGTTCTTAAAGATTCAGACACAATTAAATAATTCAAACCCAAAGAAAAGGAAACCTAAAAGTTGTACATAAATTATCAAGGCTGTCACAATATTGTTGGCTTTAATTATTCTAAAATAGATGATCTGAGCATATACTGTATAATCATGTATGGATATAATCACTGAAGAGTTCTCCCTGACTGCATATAGTGCACCAAGGTTGCTGTCTGACTAAATGACGTGTACAGTGTAAGGGGGCAGATTTGGCTGCATGTTTGAAATGTAAGTTTGGTAAACACTTATCTCTTTCCCTGATTCATTACATCGTGTGGACTAAAAGATCTGTCCGTTTAAAGTCCGTATATATGCGTACAACAGTCTTATCCCCCAAAAGTATCCTTAAAATCCAAATTAAATGAAACCTTCCACCTTAAAAGAAAGAAAATGGTGTGAAAACAAATTTGGTAGCCCTGCCATGTCACTGAATCATTTTCATTTTTAAATGTTAAATCAGCTCCAAGTATTTCTCTAAGGTGAAGTAAAAAAAAAAAGAAAAAAAGAAGCAAAATTCAGTATAGTCCTAAAGAGAGGATCTTCACACCATTACATGCAAAAAAAAAAAAAAAAAAAAGAGGAAAAAAAAAGAAAAGTGTTGTGAGTGGTTGACAGGAAGTAAGCAGACTGGATGTGCTGATTTTCTGTTTATCTAGTCGAAGTTTAGCGGGTGGCTGTCGAAGTGAGTAAGCACGTGATTCTCAAACACTTTCTGGTCGCAGTCCAGCGGGAACTGCTCGCTGCACATGGGGCAGATTTTCCAGTGGCTCTCCACGTGCTCCTCAAACTTACTCTGGTCATAGTTGGGTGGGAAGATGACCTCACAGAGGGGACATCGTTTCATGTCCATGCTGCGCGTGGGAAGTGGATGGCAGAAGAGAAAGAGGGGAGAGAAAGCTCACGTTAATAAGCAGTCAAGCAAAGACGTGGGCAAAACAGGAGCACGGCTAATAAAGAGCATCCGTCTGATGCAACGTGGGTGGCCTGCGCTTCATCTAATGGGGTGGGGGGGGTGCTGCAGACGTTTTTACACACGTCAATACACAAGTTTAACACACTTGGAGAGTTTGGTTATTATCAAGGTGTGTTACCTGGGATCAAAGCAGAAGGCATTTTGTCCATCATTCACAAATGTGCTGTGAGTTTCAGTTACCGTGGGCTGTTCGCTGGTATTACCCTGAGAGAGCAGCAGAGACAGGGGGAGACGCAAAATGGCATTAAAATAATCAAACGCACATGATACAAATTAGAAGTACTGCATACTGCACATGGGAGAGAGAATATTACATTATTGTTTTGCTTTTCCTCTGACTCCTCATGGCCTTCTGGCCGGCTGTGGTTGCGGGTAGGCTGGATACACACCACATTGCTGTCCCAGGATGGCGGGCCTACAGGGGGCAGCCTAAGTGGCTGGTCATCTGAGAACTCATCCGCATCATCTGCAGGAGGATTTTCAGAGACACGGCTACTGTAAATAAAAAGTCACTCATCTCTGCAATGTTTAGTGAAGACTTCTGAAAAGAAAACAAACCTTTTGAGTCCGAGATGGAGTAAGGGTTCCCAAAATGCAGCTTGCTGGGGCTCTGAGAAACCAACAGAGGGGTAGGGGTATCCTGTGCATACGGGACAGGGTACTGCAGGAATAAAGGCACACTGGACTGGAGGTTCTCCAGACTGGTTTTCTCACTGGTCCCCTGATCTCCCTTCCTGCTGCTGCCCTTCTGGAGCTCCTGACGCAAAAGGGGAATTGAAACAATTTCTTCACAACAGCAAAAACCACTGACAAAATTCAGTCCCATCATGTGCATATAGTGAGAACACTTTGTTTTAACATGTCTTTAAGATATAATCTTAATTTCCAGAAAAAAAACTGATTGCATTCACAGCCCAGTACAACCACACACTAACCTGCTGCTGACCATGGAGCAGCTCCACTGGAGCCTAACGCACTGCTTTTTCACTTGTTCCACTCAGATTCTATCCTGCTGGTCTCGTCATGAAACCCGCAGCCTTCCAGACAGAGAAGCTGCTTTTCTAACCTTTAGGGCATCGCGGCCACATATCTGATTCTATCTCAGTGTGGCTCTCCAGCTAAAAAGGCAAAGCCACATCATCCCAACACAGAGCTGTGACTTTTTTTGGGGGGAGGGGGCTTTTTGTTGTGCTCACAAAAGCAGTTTAATTAACACCTTCATTAAAAAGAATTTTCTCACTTTCAAAGGGAACAGGATTCTGTGTTTTTATGTCAGTAAGAGACGCCAAGTTAATTTACAGTCTAAACCTCAAATTGGGTCATTCTCCTCCTCTTAACTTTAGCAGCATTACCTCAAAGCAACATTTTAGGTCAGTGAGGACCTTGCTGTGGCCTAAAGTAATGGAATGGAAAATAAGAAGTCATTTACTCTGCATCTACAATTAGAGGCATATTAAACACAGACCAGATTGGGAGAGGGGAAAATGGCAGGGGAATGGCACATTTCAGGCAATTTTTAAAATGGAAGGAGTCTATAAAAGAGAAAATGAAAGCTGTCACTAACCCCCTCCAGTTTTTCCTTCTCCTTCATAACAACCACAAGTGTGTCCTTAAGCTCCTTTAGCTCCCGTCCCTTCTCAGCTACCTGGCTCTGTAGAAAGTAAAGGGCACAAAAGCAGAAGAATGAAGAAACACTTTATATACTTAAACTCTTGATGTGCTGCTGATTAAAAAATGTGTAAGTGAAATACAGTCAGACCATAGTGCGTGACGTTAATTGATCACAGCCATAAAAGGCTTCTCTTTGCTGAGGACTGATTTATGCACAATACTGCTCAGAGCAAAACAACCTGCTTGAATCCCTGTGAGACACTAAGCAAATATCCGCCTGACCTGAGCCAAGCACAGCATTAGCCAAGCAACCAGAGATGAGTCCTGTGAGCCAAGACTTGCTTGTCTCCAGAGCCTGACATAAACAGCAGTAAAATGTCGTCTTACAGATCGTCCCGCTCATAAACAACACTGTCAGAGAAACTGTGTTCAAGGGGAGAGATAGCATCAAAGGCTAGATCCTTGAGCTATACCAGCCATACACAGCGGTAAAAACACAGAAGAGTCCAAATCAGGTCTGCTTTGAAGGAGAGCATCACTGGCAGCTGACAGCTTGGGCTGTGCTAAGTGTCTGCACTCTGCCTACACTAACCTTATAACGATCTTCCTCTGCTGCCAGCTGCAGCTTCAGGTTCTCGTTGGTCTTCAGTTGCTCTTTAAATTTCACTTCCATCTTGGCCAGCTCATCAGCAAACATGCAGCTACGCTCCTTCTCCTCCTAAAGGGCAACACATGATTCAGTTTTCATCACACCACAATATACACAGAGGAGAAAAATAAATGACAAAAACACTGCTCACAAGGTATCAGAGGTGCAGGACCTATAAACAGTCAAAGTAAATAAAAGATTGGTCTGCACCAGCTGAGATTTTTCCACGTACTTCAGCGTGCAATGTTTCTTTTATTCATACCATTGAACTACAAAAGTCTCTCACACGTTTGAACATCTTATTTTGGGACAAAATACAGCAACAAAATAAACAAAAAAAAATGTTTCTTACCATCAGCATCTGCTTGCATTTTCTGTATTTGTCGTTCCTGTCTGACGCCTCTCTGCTGATGCCTTTGAGCTTCTCCTGGATGATGGCTTCCAACATTGGATCAGCAGAACCTGGACTTCCTATAGAGTTATGTTTTTATTAGTTTATTATTCTTCAACAAAAAAAAAAAAAAACCCTCTGCAAAATAAAAAATTTACATACGTATCACCAAACTGCTAAGGAACATAATTTAGAGAAACCAAGAGTTCAAAATAAAGCTAATGAGAAATAGAAGATAACTGTCTAAGGAACTACACAACTCCTGTTTTCTAAAGATAATTTTTCACTTCATAATTTGACTTGGGTACCTGGCACAGAAGTGTCTGGACTCCCCGATGGAAGAACTGCCATCATTTCTTGGGCAGAGCTTCTCTTCAGCTCCTAAAGACGAGAAAAATGTAGTGAAGACATAATAACAACAACAAATGCAGAAAAAAACCCAATTCACAAACATATTTACAATGTATTTTACAATGACATTTATAGATGAAAATACATCTTATCTGTATAAAATATTGTGTTGTGTGTTTATATATATATATATATGAATGAATGAATGACAGGATTAACACAGGCTTGAGCTACTTTTACTTATAAGAATTTGTAAAAATCCAAAATAACAAAAGATAAAAACTGGGAACAATTATACCAAGATTGAATTTTCCAGTTTCCATTTTTGATGTATCTACAGTGAAATTAAAATAAACTTTCTTTTATACAGTCAGACTGAATGATAATGAAAATGAATTTGTCTGATGTGTTAATTTTCATTTTCAGCTTGCACTTCTTTCCAGTCAAGACTGGCAAAATGACTGAAGGCATTAACTAGTACAAGTGAGGCAGGCGTAGTGTTACAAAGATACAAATGGAAATTCTGTTCTTTCACTTGTTGGGACATGAATACAGTATGTTGGCTGGTATCCGTGGGGACCTACCCCTTGCTGTTCAGAGAGTTTCAGCACTTGTTTTTGCAGTCGCTGACATTCCTTATATTTTTCCTTGTAGTGTTCTGCAGCCATGTGCAGCCGCAACTTTAGATCCTCCACCTCTCTCTGCAGCTCTGCTACAACAGCTGGGTCTGCAGCAGCTTCGTCCTCTGCTTTGGCCTGTTGATGTAAAACATTACAGCAGAACAGATCAGAACTCCGGCCAACTGCAAGGTCCACTGTGACAGTGCAGCGATATAACTTCCTGTGAGTCATTAACTATAATCACTATCACTGTTTATATTGAAGTGATTCTTTAGCATGAGACTGGTGGTCAATAAAAACAGCAAGTATGAGAAGAATTACAACATCTTTCAAATGCAGAAGCAGTTTAAAAAAAACCCAAAACAAAACAAACAAAAAAACTGTGTGGGAGAAACGTTTTCTGTTTCCATTATTTTCATATCGTTAACTTTCTCACACAGTGCTCAACCAAACAGCATACCTATACACAACTGGACAATTATATACGATATGATTTATTATCTTTTATTTCTTTATGGTGACAAAATATTAAACGCTATTGTGATCTAAATATATGACACAAAGTCTTCACCCTCTTACATCAACTTTTGATGAAAGTTGATGTATAATTTTGAAAAATGTTGAACTTTTGCATATTTATTATTTAATGTGTTATTTTAGATGTTACCAGACATTAATCCTTGTTCTTGATCTGCCTGTTTACCATGATATTAAATACGCTTAACTTCAAATGAAGCTCTTTTAAACACGAAAGGCTGTCTGGCTATTTGAGTTTCACTCTTACTGCTTCCTGCGTGGCCTCTGCCTTCATCTGCTCCACCAGGCATTCCAGGCGGACGCACTGGGCCTGAGTTTCAGCCTTGGCTTGGCGGAGGTTGTCAGCCTCAAGTTTAATGCGGTACAGTTCAGACATTGTACGATCGCGTGCACTGGAGGCGTCTCTCAGCTCAGCAGCCAGCAAAGAGGACTGCTGCTGGTTAGCCTGGAGCTGTTCTTCCTTCTGCCGCAGCTGCTCCTTCAGGGCTTTCACATCTCCCTGCAAGAAGTAAACACGTTTAAGGCGACTGACTCTCATTTCTCTTTAAAGATCAGTTATTACATCTCAGTTCTCCTCTTCCTATTCTTTCTACTGGAAATCTTTAAATTTCATATGATATAATAATGAATTATATTAAATACGGTTTATTATCTACTTCTGACCTCAAAACAAAAATCTTTTTTTTTTCTTACCAAGGTGGAAACTTTGGCCAGGATCTCTTTGTACTGTTTGTCCTTCTCAGTGAGGCAAGCCTGGAGGCGCCCCACCTCCTCTTTAAACTGGGCAATGGCGTTTTCCTTGTTTACGTCCACAGACTTCAACATCTGCAGCTCCGCACTCAACTTAGTGTTCTCCAGCTCCCGGTTTTTCAGGTGAATCTGGCGCGCGCGCACACACGCACACACACGCACACACACGAGAAGTTATAAAACACAAACAGAGTGGGGTTTTTTACCTCATTTATACAACACCGATCACAATCAAAGACCATATTAAAATAAATGTTGCATGACCTCAATTACAAAACAGAGATTGAGATAGGCCCATAAAGTCGTCCTTTTGAAACAGACGCAGTGTGATGGTGCAAGTTAAATTAGGTAGAGGTTTTCTGTGGGAGCACAACAGTATGTGGCACTCCCAGTTCCTGTGCAGTACATACCACAACAAAGACACAGAAACACCAATTGCGCCAGAAAACGGAACAAGGCATGTACCGTTTACAATAAAATACCGTGCAATCGTGTGCCTAAAAAACAAAACATTGAATCTTTATTTAAAGATTATATTGGTAAGTTTGAGGATTTAGTATTGATATCAACAAAAATAGAGCATTACCTTGTAGAGTTCCTTCTCATCTTTTTCATTCTTAAGATGAGATTCAAGAACCTCCTTCTCTGCTGTAAGTTTCTTAAGTCTGTCCTTAAGACTGGAGAAACAGAAACAAAAACAATATATAACTAAATAGTGCATATGTTCGCATTAATAACTCTCTGTACATCTAAACAAACAAATCTAGAAAATCTAGTGAATCTGCCACAATCCTTTTACTGAGAATTCACCTGTCTAGCTCTGTTTCCTTTTGAATGCTTTTCTGTGTCACTCCAATCAGATCTTCCTCCAACTGTATGATTCTGGCTGTGGCCTCATCCAGTCTCCTCTTTACCTCCTCTTTCTCTTCCAGCAGGGCCTGGGAAGAATGCTGCACTTCCTGTGAGACATAAGACAGAAGTAAAGTTCAGCTGAAATAAAAAGAAAGCCTCATAATTCATAAAAAAAATACAACACTTCTTGCAGTACCTAACTTCCTAACATACAACTTTCCATCTCTGACTCAAAGCTTGAGGAAAAATGTGTGCAAAACATTAAAATTTTATTGTCTTTGAAATACAAGTCTAATTCAAAATGAACGTGATGGCTTGATAGAGAGTTTTAAATGTTCAAGAAAAAATGAAATGAATATTTTACAATTTGTTTATAGGCAGAATTTTGGAATCTTTATATTCACACACCATAAAAAAATCATATAAAAGTCTAGTCATAAAATTAACAGCCACAAAATCTGTAATCATGTTTTCATCTGAAAGCCGTTTTAAAACCAGCAGATTTATGGCAGAAAATGGCAAAGTGAATTATGACTGACAATGCTTTTAAGACCTAATGTTATACTATAAAAAGCAGAATTACAACTTTGATAATACAGACATCCATATCCATCAGTGTGTGATTTATTTTTTCAGTACATCATGTGTTTGGATACATCTGCATGTTAGGACCCCTTCACTAGGGGGTGCTAAGAGACTGCTGGGCCAAATGTAAAAAGGTCCATGCAAGAGCCAGTGCATTAATACTATAAATCACTGATTTCCACATGTGCTGCTTATTTTAATGACTATTAAAATATATAGCATGGCCTGAAAAAGGCATTTTGTGTTATTTACAAGTTTTAAAACTGCTACAAATACTGCATTTCTCAGCTTACTTGGTTCTCTCTTCTCAGCTGAGCACAGTTCTCCTTCTCTTGCTCACACGCCTTCTGCAGGCTCTCTTTCTCAGCCTCCAGTTCCTCCTTTTCCTGCTGCAGGAGGGCCATGTTTTTAAGCAACTCATCTTTCTCCCGTTGCACTTCTTCCACCTTTTGCTGCCAAGAAAAAACAAAAACACTTTTCAGTATTTTTAAAAGCTTAATTTACTGGTAACATACGACTGAAATCATAATTTTCAACTGTGCACGCCAGAAATTGATATTGAAGCAAAATAAAACCCAATGAAAATCGATGCGTACTGAGCGCTGCTGCTCAGGCAAATTGTACCTCGAGAATGCCAGCTTTCGTGGTGACCACCAGGATGTCAGAGTTGCATTCATCTTCCACAGTCAGCAGCTCATCCTCTGTGGGGCTGCTGGCACGGAACTGAAATGGTGTGCTGGCCCCTCGGATCTCCCCTTTGTGGGTCACATAACAAAACTGGTAGAACTCGCCATCATCATTGGGAACATAGTACCCTGGGGGAAGTAAATCACTCAGTCAGTGAGCTCAATGTTAGACAACAGAGCAACACGAATCATATTCCTCCACAAGTCTAAACATATCTCAGTTATTAGCGAATCTTAACCTGAACACTTAACCCAAAGTTACAATAAACTGAGAGAAAAAAAAAGGCACAAAAAGAGCACAAATACTACGTAAGTGTTAAGTCCTGGTCTGGCAAATCACTTTAATTGTGCCGGTTTATGAAGGGTGGTATAAAAGACAAAAACAGAACATTAACTCAAATGTCATTAACACCAGAATGGAGATGTCTGGGAAAAGTTTCTCCTCTATCCATCCTGTCCACAACTGCACACTTAACAATTCACTCACCAACCCACATGATATTCAGTTATTAAAAGGTGTCAAAGTTACTGAAAAGTATGTATGCTCTTACCCTGAAAGACCACTGTTCTGTTCACTGCAGTGCCTTCCACATAGTTCTCAGGGAGAGGCGACCACAAGAATGTGTAATAGTCCCTCGCTGTGCTCCAACCAACCTGTGAGACATTGTGGGGAATTCATTCAACAAGACACCCTCACCACATCAGTGCAGCATAATAGCAATGGATGGATTAACAGGGGAACTTTCCCAAATCCGCACGCTGTCACTTCCAAAATATCTCAAACTAGTTTATTGCAGTAATCACAGGGCTTTAAATCTATCTTCGGATGATAGTGTAAGGACATGCCTACTGTAATATTTTTTCATTTACAAAAGTTATCATCTGGAAACCACTCCTGCTAACCATGTGCATGTGGTCTGGCCCTTATCATGAAAAAGCCTAGCTGTGGAAATGTAGCTACAACTCACTTCAAACAGGAAAGTGGAAATAGGTGAAAATTTTATACATAGGCAACTTGAAAATGAAAACCAAAATTTAATTATACGTATTTTATGTGTTGTTAACTGATGACTGATGAGGGGGAAGTGCAGAAAATACATCCATAACTTCAGACTGGTGCCATAAAACTGTCAAACAAAATCAGTGTCACATTGAGCTTGCTGGTTTTTGGTGTGCACTCCCAGGCGCAAGCATGCATCTACAACAAGCCCAGTTAAACCCCATTACACCATTACACCTAAGTTGGTTAAGTTGTGGTGTGACTTTCAAAACTCTGCTCTTAAAAAAAGGCAACGAAAAGAAAAATCATACAAGCAAATTGCACTGCAGATACACTGTGTTTCTAGAAAGCTGCATGTAGGAAGCCTTTTTGCAACGTCTGGGCAGTTTATTTTCTCACCTGTGTGCAAACAGCCTGCAGCCACAATACTGTGAGTGTTCATCAGAGCCAGAGATAGAAGGCCCTGGTGCTCCAAAACCCCCAGTGCAGTTCCAGCCTCCAGCAGTAAAAAACAGGAAGCAATTAAAACATTCACCTAGTTAGTGAGTGTCATTACTGAAGGCTAGCCCTCACCAGTCCACTCATTAGAGCTGCAGAGGTGGTGGTGGTGGGTGAAACCTCTGTAGGGAAATTACAACAGAGGACTTTGCAATGTTGTAAATTCCTGTTTTTCCTCATAGATATTAGACAAAAGGCAGAGAAAGTGTAAGGCTACCATAACAACACCAAAACACTGGTTTCAGATCAGTGACTAAGACAAAAACACAGATAACACTGTAAGAGTAAACTTTCCAAAACCTAAAAGAAGTCTGAACGTCTACCTATGCAACATGCTCTTCAGCTTTAACACGATTTTTCATCAGCACTTCAGCAAGAATGCTGACAGAAGTGAGTGACAGTATTCCCCCAGGAAGTACTGTAACATCTATCTGCCAATTAGCCTATATAAATTCAAGAGTTATTCATGAATCACACAGACAGGTTGTGGTCAGACAGGTTAATTATAACGTTGGGTTAGCTTTCTCCTGGGCCAATGCTGACAACCTGCCTCAACATTCCTTCATAAAGCCGAAAACAGCTAGCACCAGCTCCATACTTGCAGTTATGGAACAACAACATCAAACCGACAGGGACCCATACTAAAACAAACATTTCCTTAATCCATTTACCATCAAGACCTTAATTACTTTATCTAATTATTAATATGATTAGTATTAATTTGACCAAACTAGTTTGAAGGTTGCTGTGCTTTTCTATTTCCTCTTAATAAATCATAAGCCTTGTATAATATATAAATATAATACTTGTATAACTATGCATGTGACGAATAAAAAAATCTTGAATCCTGAATCTTAAATAAGCCAGGTTACCGAGTTATTTAGTGGGAACATTGAAAGGAAGAACGAGCCTGTGCCAAAAGCAGCTATAACTACTCTTTGGAGCTCACGCGAATGTGTGTAAAGCTCTATCATTTGCCTGGATAGGTAAATGATAGAGCTTTGGCACCAAGCATTACGTCTGTCAACAGTGTCAATGATTTATACAATTTAAAATCCTGCACTCAGCCTTTTCTGCTGACGCTCTATTGTTTGGAAGCTCAAGAAATTTGTAGTTTTAAGATTTATGCTGCCAGTTGGTGCCTACCTTCAGGCTAAACACAATGTGATGAGGTATCACAATGCAGTACCCAATTTGGTATGTAAACAGCCTCCAGATAATACACGATCCAACTTCAATATGAAGGCATGACCTAATTTATCAGTGAGGTTAGGGAAAGTGTCTCTGCATATACCCACAATAATATCACATGTAAAGCAAAGTGCACACATCAATAGTTGACATAACAAGGACAGTAAACTTAGGAGCTTGAATCAATATTGCAAAGAAATTAACAATTGAACCTATTTCTTGGGCTGTATTACTTGAACTATAGCATGACATTAGAATGAGTGCATGCTGCAAATAACATATATATATATATACACATATGTATGTGTATATATATATATATATATATATATATATATATATATATATATATATATATATATATATATATATATATATATAAAAAACTGAAGTTTTCATCTTCAGTCATCTTTTCCTTTCCACTAAAGTAACACACGTTTTGCAGTCTCAATGCGAGTAAACGATCTGTGAGTTTATGAGTCACAGACAGTCTAGTTGAATCCTATATAACAATCCTGCAATTACCTATTAATGAGTGACACTGTAGTCAGCATTACAATATTGTTACATTATAACCTGTCCAAATTGTAAAAGAAAGGTAACATACTTTTTAACTACAAGATAAGCAGTTATATTTGCAAATTATTTCAAGAGAATTTGGGGGTTTTAATACTTCTATTAGGAAAGGAAGCCACTGTTAACACATGTTTTAAAACTTTACATGCAACTGTGTGCACCTGTGGCACTGTTAAAGTATAATTTATCAGTTCTGTCTCTTCGTATATGCTTCAGCTATAACATCTGAGGAAATACACTGTTACAACTAATTTGGCTGTGGATTTAGCTTTAACTCATTATTTAGCCATTGTTTAATTCAGAAGACAACTAACAAAATCAGCACAAGCAGATTGAGAGAGAAAGAGCCATAAGGCTGGGTTCGTTAATGTGATGTATTTAATCTTAGCTTCCATCTCAACTTCAGTAGATAAAAAGCATGCTGGTCTTAATAATAAGCCTAAAGTCACGATTCAATGCAGATGAGGCTAATGTAAAGCTACTGGGTTGGATTTAATGCACTTCTATAACAAGGCCCATATGGGACACCCAAGCACATGGTGGAGGTTAAAATGCTCCACTTCCTCTGTCAAGTTTCAAGTGGATAAACTTGAAATCTCTCTTTTATTCCATAGATAAAATAGTTTATACAACAGACAGTCTAGATGTAAACTGCAGGCTGTTCATAATACAAATTAAATTATCAGACAGTATTTTTACTTTCCATTATATCACACATAAAGTGCTCTAGTGGTCTAGTTATGAAAATACACATTGGACTACTTCTGTTAGTACCATCATGGATTCATAGTCCTCATTGATCATAATTATATATCGTGCTTTATTATTCCGCTCATTCACCTTGAAAATGCCAACCCAGTCCTTTGGATGCGGTTTGATGAACTGTGTCAGGGTATAGTGACACTCCAACGCAGCATGGGGCAGGTAGCTCTTCCCCACATTCTGGAAGATGACGTGGGCAAAATTTGACGTGTCCATGTTGTTGCTTAACAATGTCCTATCCAGGAGCAGTGCCATAAAATCCACTCAGCAGTGGCTACAAAGGAAGACAAAAGCAATCAAATATATATGAAATGCCCACAGAAACAAGTACAACAAATGACTGGAGTAGTGAAAAGACAAACTAGTCAACTTCAATGAAGGTTTAATCATTCGATTCCTAAATTTTGGCCATAGAATGTAATTTATGATAAATAGACTGTTTTTTTTATATAGCGCTTTTCCACTCTACTTGAGCATACTGTCTAATATTCACACACATTCACACTCCATTAAACATATTAGGAATAACCCGGGGTTTTGTCCAAATACTTGCAGACTACAGCAGTCAGACATCGACCAACTAAACCCCTGATTAGTAGATGACCTGTTCTACCTCCTCAGACACTACTACCCCTAAATATTTATTCAATGAACTGTTTAGTTTACATTAATATAAAAAGTATTCCAACGTAAATGGTGGTTTTTAACCAGTTTAGCTTTCAGGCAAGCTAGAGTTAGTTTGACACAGCAAATACAATCCTTATTATCTGCAGACATTTCTCAATGAGCCCTTAAGATATGTTAGCAAGTGGATGGACAAATCTATCTTGAACTTCAAGTCCCATTTCATTTTGGTAAGCGGTATGGATTCCTATTTTCAAACCTCCATGAAATCAAAGCATTGGGAAGTCCTTGTGAAAGTGTTAAGTCAAAAAAAAAGAATAACTTCAACACTGTCATTAAGAATTTGATTTAAATGGCTGGCAAGCTTGTAATTTGCCAGCAGTAAACTCAGCCACGGTTCATGACAACCAAATTTTATTCAAGTCGTGACATTTTAGTTCCAGAACATGTCAGGAAAAAAATTAAAAAGAATTACAACAGGAAACCACTAGGGGTGCAATGATACTCGTATCGATATTGAACCGTTCATACAGTGCTTTTGGTTCGGTACGCATATGTATCAAACAATACAAAATTTTAAATTTATTTTATCAACTTTTCTTCTGACGATGCTGTCTGTGTTGAGCGCTCAGTGGATCTGCGCTCGACAGTGCAGCCTAGGCGGAGTAGTCGAATGCAGATTCACTGAGCGCAGGGCAAGCTAGCGAGACAGAAGTTAAGCTCTCCTTACAACATGGCAAATTGAACCCCCCACTAGAGCTGGGCGATATAAGATTTTTTCATATCACGATATGTTTTTTTCATTTCAGGCGATAACGATATCTATCAGTGTAAAGTAATCAGTGTAAAGTGTAAAGTGTGCGTGTTAGTCCCCATAGGGAAATAGTTCCTCTGCATTTAACCCATTCACCCAGTGAAGCAGTGGGCAGCCACCAGTGCAACGCCCGGGGAGCAGTGTGTAGGGACGGTACCTTGCTCAGGGGTACCTCAGGGTAGCCGTTCAGTGGAGTTGAACCCCCGACCTTCCGATCATGGGGCCACCACTCTACCTACTGAGCTATCCCTGCCCCCAACTATCACGATATAAGCCAAATAACTATATTTGTAAGATTTAAATGTGCCGTTGCTCACAAGTAAAATGTGAAATAATCAGCAGCTTGTTTTCATTTAAATATTTATTTCCCATAATAAGTTCAACAGGGTAGATGTACTTAAGGAACATGAGACTTTTTCAGATAAATAAAGGCAAATATTGCAAACTACACAAAAGGCAGCCGCTAAAGCGTTTAAGTTTCAAAATAGAACAAACAAAACAGACTAAATTGTCAATTCCCCTTAGAAACAAAATATTAATTCTAAAAATAAATCTTAGTTTGTTTTACAGAAGAACAGACAAAACTGACTAACTTTTGTCAATATCAAATAAACTGAGAACTAAAAGGAAATTCTCAATCTCTCCTTGTTGTATAGCTTAGCTTTTCAAACAGTTTTAACAGTTACTTTAGTCTGACAAAAGCCGAATGACGAATTAGCGCTTCCAGTCAGAGACTGAGGCTACGTCCACACGTACACGGGTATTTTTGAAAACGGAGATTTTCCGTTTTCGTTTTAAAAAATAATCCCGTCCACACATAAAGGGAGAAATGAAGGAAAACGCTGCTATGAACATGCCAAAGCAGCAGGTGGCGCTAGATTCCTAACCGTGCAGAAATGTTGGCCAATCAGAAGTCTAGAAGCCTCGGTGGGAAAAAGTAAACAAAGCTGGGGCATAGAAGCAGAACCGAGTCGTATGTGTGGAGGGACAGTAACTGTGTGTATATGTAAGCATTTAAACACTGCAGAGAGTAGAATTGACAGTAACAGTATTGTAGAAATTCATTTCACCGAAACAATAACGTGGCGCACAGTGTGACGTCAAAAAATGCGCACACCTTTGACGCTGCGTTTTCTCCGTTTTTCTAGTCCACACGTAAATGCAAAAACTGAGTTTTTAAAAATCTTCGTTTTCAGTGACCAAAAACGCCGTTTACGTGTGGACAAAAGGTGCAAACGCATAGAAAAATCTGCGTTTTCGAAAATACCCGGGTACGTGTGGACGTAGCGCATGCACCAGTTTATTGTATTTCCAGACTTGCTTTCGGCACAATTTACAGTGCACGCTACTCTGTTTTTTGTCAGACTTGAAATAGCCGAAATACCTTCACACTACGGAACTTCTATGGCTCTTCCGTTCGACAATCTCTCCGGCATTGGAACCATCATCTGTTTTCTCTTCGGTAACCTTCGGTCACGCTCAGTTGATTTCTCTAGTCGGCACACTCATTTCCTCCATTACCCGGGCAGTACGGTGGCTGGCTGCTTTCCAAACAAATACACATGTGCGGCTTGGCACTTGTGCTGTACGTAACAAGTCACGTGACGTGACGCTGCGGCTGTGATTGGTTCGGCTCTGCGCTACTTAATTTGGATTGGCTGTTCTTTTTTTCTTTTTTTTTTTTAAGAGGACAAGAGCGGCGAGGTCTATCGCGATAGTTTAATTTTTCTATCGAGAAAAAGTTATATCGCGATACATATCGTTTTTGTTCTATCGCCCAGCTCTACCCCCCACCCTAATTCAGATCTGGCGTTTGGAACTATTTTGGTTTTCATGTGACGTATGACCCTGAAGGTAAGCGCGTAATGGACTAAAGTAAAACAGTATGTTGGATGTGCCACGCAATGCTCAATTACATTAGTGGGAACTAGTGTGTTACCGCAGTTAGCTCATTAATGTGTTGGCCGTCCAGCCCCACGCACAGGGCGATCCGCGGTAGCTCGTTAACAGAGATTTGCCGTGTTGTGGCTTTAACGTCATTTCAACGAGATTAACGCTGACAGCACTAGTGGGAACACAACGAATATGACTGCACATTTACTCCGACAGCATCCTAGTACAAAGACAAGTGGAAGCAGACAAAAACAACAAGCACGCATGCTACAAACTTTACCAGAGTCATTTAGACAGCCGTTAGCACATGATTCTCCTTATGGGGACCTGATATGTTTAATATGCTGCTGAGAGTATGCCCCAGAAGAAGCGTATAGTATAGCTTTTATTTTGGAAAGAGCCATTTCTCTGTAATAAACTCTCTTTTCCAAAGATGAGTGATTCCTCAATCAGACATATTTATTTATTTTTATTACTTTGTTGTTTCAGCAACATTAAATTTAAAAACTGTACTTTTGAGTTAAAATATATATTTATAATTTTAATAAATGACAAATTAAAAAGGCATGAACATTTTTTTTGTATCGAAAAAATATCGAACCGTGACACCAAAGTATCGAACCGAACCGTGAATTTTGTGTATCGTTGCACCCCTAGAAACCAACCCATAACTATACACACGGTTTAGGGTCAGCTTTAAAGCCCTTGGAGTGTGTCCTGAGCTGATTAACATCCTGAGATCAACTGAAATGTATAATCTCAAGAAAAAGCCCTGACACAGTAGAGTAAATATTGAAAGCTGAAACAAAGTTACTCTGATAACAAAGACAGGCATACAAAAGCCTATTATAATATGATAGTATCCTTGAGATTTAGTTAAACATTTATTTTCTTGAAAGCAAAGCAAAGAAAGCTCTCCAAAGCTAGAAAACACATTACCCAGCAGTCTTTTAATTTGTACTTTGTATATACCTCTGATCACTTTACCTGCACACGAAAGTAATTTTTCAAATTAATACAGTTTGTAATAAACGATCTAATACAAACAAACAAACAAAAACACTTGTTGGTTTTTTTTATTGCAAACAATCCGGGAGATCGGGTATTCTTCTTGTAAGTGTAAAGTAACAGGGAATCTACTTTATAAGCCTGGATGAAGCATGGCTCCGTTGTAATTTATACTTAGCCACATTTTAGATACTGAATACATTCTTTCAATTCATACGCGATCTACTCTTTTAATACGCGAGGGGTTACCACTGAATTTTAAATTGTGCCTCTTAATGACGATATATCCTAGCACGCGAGGTGACACAGTGCCAACTCATAAGAAAAACTAGAGAAAAACAAAGCTTATTGGCCTACTACCACCAAGTTAAACAACATAAAAAACCCGGCCACGTGAGTAAGAAGGGGGAGGGATTTTCCATTTGGGCCTTAGCCAAAATATTTTTCTTCGACGTAATTAGGCCTTTGACTCAAAACATTTCCCCAGTCGATGATCGGAAATTCAGCCAACACAGCCATAATCCACATCAATCGAAAAAGTTATCAACCCTAAGTATAACATCAAATTAAAAAAAAATCGCAAATGGAAATGGCTGAATCCGTGGCGAGGCCTAACTTGAAAACATTGACCACATCTGGCTAAGTTAGCTATACAGCTAACTGGCTAATGCTAGCAACATACTTCTTAGGAGACTAATAACCACAAAACAATGGAACTAAACTAAAAAAACGCTAACCACTCGGTAGAATATCCATTTTAACTCTCTTAATACATGGCGTTAGATTAAACACGACAAAACAGCGGAGAGAGCAGTGCTATTGGGGACAAGGTTAAAGCTAACGTAAACAGCTCGCGACGATGTGTCGCGAGAAAACCTCTAAAAACAAACGCAGATCAGATTGAAATACCAAGAGTCGTATACTTCATCTAAATTATCAAATAAACCATGAACATACCTAGTTGTCATGTTGGGCAGCAGCTGAAATCCCAACGTATCACAGAAACAATTGTTGACGCAGTTCAGTGCTTTCCCCGTGCCCCCTTCCTGGAATAATAACATTACGTCATTTCCGTAAAGGGCCACTAAGAGGAGAAATTGTGACATTATAATTAATAACTTTGTTACAAAGAATACATCGATGATAACGTTGTAGCAATGTGTAGATTCACATGACACACCTTACTTTAGTGGGATTCGTTTATGTTTCTCCCAAGATCAAAACAAAGTATCAAACAAATGATTACTATGTATTTTAAAAACAGCACCAGCAATGTAGTTATATAATAAAATATTTAGGAGTAAAATGGCAATTTTTCTTCAACAAAAAAATACTAATATTAGTTATTTACTGGCATAATTATTTACAGGACCTGAATAATTCTTCCAACACCGTGGAGCTGTGGCTTTGGTCATCTGCAAGAAATCAGAATCAGAATCAGAATCAGAATACTTTATTGATCCCTGGGGGAAATTATTTAAGAAAACACATGTGCGTAATCGGGCACACTTCTAGATATATATTCATAAAGAGAGAGTATATGTGTGTATATAGAATGTTAGTTTCTTTTCAATCAGAATACATAGGTTACTTCCCACAGGCACCGTGAATAGAATTTAATTTATAAGAAATAGAATAAATAAAATACAAGATGTAATATAGTATGTGATGTGAACTGTTGGGCATTCTGTTATTTTTATTTATTATTTATTTATGTTTTAAGCATAAGCGGAAGAGAATGGACGTTTTTTTTTTTTAGTCTTGACCCTCCCCTGTAGCTCAGTGGCAGAAACCGGTAGGCGGTATTGTGCAGATCTCTAAATTGATTGGAGGGCTCAGCCGTCATCATTGCACGTACTATTACGTCACACGTAAGGTCAAGAGGAAAGAAGTATGGCTGCTGTGTTGAGGGGGTCTCGGTATCTAGTAGGAAGGTGTTGCAAGCATGTTGACTTTGTGTTTGGTAAGTACAGTAAACTGAGACCGTGTGCGCACTGCGTAGGGCGCCTCGCGTACTTTGCAACCCAAAGTTATTCTTTGAAAGATCTTCGTGGTGTGAAAACGGCATTTTTTCTTGAAATGTAGAGAGAGAAGTTTGAGTAGAAATTTCGCTGGACTGAGTTTAGCTGCTGCAGGGCATTCTGTTGACGATTAACTGCTTAAGGATATTTTTTTGTTAAAGATTACACCCTCCTTGACGGCGAGTTGTCTACCAGAGCTACACACTACTCATTATTTCAAAACGGTCCAGGACAAAAATTGTCATCGTTTGGTCTCACGTCTTACCGTGTCTTGCCTTTTTATCCAAGGCACATTATGCAATATTACCACTACACACTGTAGACATAGACATGGTCTGCATCTTTATAACATCTTACAGTTGTTTAGAGAAACTGATGAGGGGGGAGAAATGTAAATATTTGAAAAAAAAATGCTGTCTTTTGGATAGCATAGATATTATTCAGAATATGAATAAACAAAACGCAGTGATTAAAATTCCCCCAGACAGGCATGTGTTGTATCTGTTTTTAATGTTAATACCAAGGCACAACAATGGTATTTATTCAACACGTAACTTTTAACATTGAAATAAGTTTGTGTTACGAATGATGCCCTTTAATTAAGTAAACATTAAAAATGGTGGTACTTTGATACTGCAGGACAAATGCACTATGGACTGAATATATTTTGTGTTTTAGGGAAGATTTCAATCTAAATATATATTTAAATAAAATTAATTAATTCTGTAATTTGAAATTCAGGTAATTATTAAAATTAAATTACTTCTCCGCATAAATAACGGGGACAATGTGTCTTATAATCTTCAATTTGGTGGTTGTTTTCCAGTATCCACAAGGTCTATGGCCTCAAAGACACAGGTGGGGTTTGTTGGTCTGGGAAATATGGGAAACCCAATGGCGAAGAACTTGCTGAAGCATGGATACCCAGTCATTGCTACCGATGTGTTCCCAGAGTCCTGCAAGGAAGTGCAAGAGCTGGGTGCTCAGGTAGTCTAAGCTGAATGTTCGCGCATCTTTGTGTTAAAAAAATAAAATGATTGTACATCTTGTAACACTTTTTTTTTGTTTTGTGTATGTGCCTGTTTGTTTTTGGGGTCTTTATTCCTCAGATTGTGGATAATCCGGCTGAGGTAGCAGAGAAGGCTGATCGTATTATAACAATGCTCCCCTCTAGTCCCAATGTCATCGACGTTTACACCGGACCCAATGGCATTCTTAAGTACTATTTTTGCTTCTCTTTGAATATGTGCTGCATGTCATGCTCCCTTATCTCTTATCTCAGATTTATCTAAACTTATTGAACCTTTATCAACAGAAAGGTAAAGAAAGGCTCCCTACTCATTGACTCCAGCACTATTGACCCAGCTGTGTCAAAAGAAATGGCTGCTGATGCTGAGAAGATGGGGGCCGTTTTTATGGACGCACCTGTATCAGGAGGTAAGTTTAATATTTTATTTATTAGTTTTATTATTTTCACCTGTGTTTTTCAAACATATTACAGTTAAGGAGTTTGATTATTTGATAAACAATTTTTATTTGATTTGAATAGATTTTTGTTTCCCTGGATAGATGTACCGTATTTTGGTTCAGCTTTATAGTATTTGTGAAATTGCTGGCTTCCCATTAAATTACTGTGTAGGACAAAGTAATTTAAGGGTATTAATAACCTGTCCTTATATCTTAATACTCCTGAGGACATTCTTCTGATAGCAATGAGAGACTGATGCATTGCAGCTTTTCTTTCATGTAGGCTAACAATGGTAGATGGTTAACAACCATGGACAAGGTCAAATGCTATGAAAAGGTATTTGCCCTTCCTGGTTGTTCTTTTTTTTTTTTTCCATAGTGGTTTCATGCTGCAGATCATCAAACAAACTTAAATATTAGATAAAGATAACTGGATTAAAATAATTAAATACAAAATGCAGTTATTTGTATTTTTTAAATAATGATTTCTTTATTAAGGGGGAACAAAGCTATTTAAACTTACCAGTGGTATGATCTAAAAAAAACTCAAGGACAGCTGAGAAACAGAGTTAATGACATCAATAAGTCTGCAAAGGGTTACAAAGCCAATTGTAATGCTTTGGGACTCCAGTGAAACATGGTGTGAGCCGTTATCCACAAATGGAAACATCGTGGAACAGTAGGGAACCTTGCCAGGAGTGGCCGGCCTACCAAAATGACTCCAGGAGGTCATCCAGGAGGTCACTAAAAGAACCCAGAACATTATCTAAAGAACTGGAGAAGTCAGAGTTCATGATTCAACGATAAGAAAGAGACTGAACAAAAATATCATTCATCGGCGAGTACCAAGGGGAAAACACTGCTGACCAAGAAGAACACAAAGGCTCATCTCACATTTGCCAAAAAATATCTTGATGATCATCAAGACTTTTGGGGAAATTATTCTGTGGATTGATAAAACAAAAACTAACCTTTCTGGAGGGTTTGTGTCCCATTACATCTGGAGTAAAACTAACACATTTTATAAAAATAACATCATGCCAGTCAAACATGGTGGTGGTAGTATGATGGTGTGGAGCTCCTTTGCTGCTTCAGGACCTGAACGGTTTGCCATAATTGATGGAATGTTAAAGTCTGCTCTCTACCAGAAAATCCCGAAGAAGAATGGTTGGCCTTTAGTTTGTGGCCTTAAGCTCAAATGTACTTGGATTGTGCTGCAGGACGTTGATCCAAAACACAACAGTCCACCAAGTCCACCTCTTAATGGCTCAAAAAAATAAAGAGGAAGGTTGTGATGTGACCTAACAAAGTCTGGACTTAAAACCATTCTTTCCCCTTAATAAATGAATAATTTTAAAAACTGCATCTTGTAGTTACTAAGCTTATCTTTGTCTAATATTAAATTTTGTTTGCCACACTGACATGTTTCAGATCAATGTAAAAAAACAAAAACAAAAAAGTCAGGAAGTTGTCGAGCACAGCACTGGATATGCAAGTAACTCCTCCAAGCCAAAAGCTGAGACTTCTGACTACTCCAGTATTCAGTTTCTATGTCAGTGACAGGGGATTCATTCCCCCACCCCTTCTGTTCAAACCTTCTGTTTGCAAGGGGCAGTTAATCAGTACAAAGCTGGTTTAAAAGTTGGGTGGTCCTAAAGAGACAATATAAATAGCTTTTTTCATAAACTGAGAATCTACACCAAGATGAATAAAAAAAATTTTTATGTGATTTGAATAGATTTTTGTTTCCCTGGATAGAAGCATTTTGGTTCAGCTTTATGGTATTTGTGGAATTGCTGGCTTCTTGCTAAGTAACTTTAGCATAGCACAAGAATCTAAACATGGAAATGGATCCACGTTAACTCTGTGAGATTTATGTATGTCAAACCTGTAGCACCACAAAATGTGATTAGCTTTTGACAATTTGAATTTTAGATGATTAAAATGGCAACTCTAATGAACACTGTCTTTACCAATACATCCAGATTAACTTTGAATAGATAAAGACATCCAAATACGTCTTTCTATCACAGCAAGTTCAGTGTCACTCGTGCTGATTTGTTTTAGTGTTTGTTAATAAGAAATACCACCATCGTGCTAAAGGAGGAGAAATGGCTTTGCCTTCAAAGATGCTTTATAGCTGTGTGTGTGTGTGTGTGTGTGTGTGTGTGTGTGCGCGTGTGTGCGCGCGTGTGCGCGCGCGCGCTCATCCTCTGGCTTTCTTGAGATCCACAAAGAAGCACAGCTTCTTTGAACTTGACCTAATCGCTGTCAAGACAGCCACTTTCTTTGAGTTGAAGTTGGTCCTTTTTTTTTTTTTTTTTTTTTTATGGACTGGCTCTAAAGATTACTAATGATTTATATGCGTCCACCCCATTGTAGTGCACATGGATTAAAGTTGTCCTGCTTTCTGGCTCAAACTTCTTTGTGTGGTGGCGGCAGTTTAAGTAATGCAATCTGAACCGTATGTCATGCTCTGACAGCACGTCAGTCACCAGGCTTTAGCCCCGAAATGAAGTGAACATCTCTCTTTCTGTCAGGCAGAAATCAAAAGGAGTACAGTGGCAGTGTGGTGTAAGCTTAAACTTAAAAGCACACACGGAGAGAACATAATTGAGTCAACATGTGTTTTAAAAGTTGTTTCTTTGGGTGAATAAATGTTAGGACCAATTGAGAAACCAGACTGAAATCTTTACTGTACCAAAGGCCACAGTCAGAAATAAGAGAGGGATGCTGAAAAGGAAAATCAATGTCCAAAACTGTTCATATCACAAGGAAGGCTTCATTTTGAATGTCTATGACATGGAATTGGATGGCAGAATTCCTCTAGACAAGTCTGAATTACATTTGGCAAAAAACATTAGCTTTGGAATTGATCATCATCCCAGCCTTGCAAACTGTTGGCTAGTTAGTTAGTGTACAACACACAGGGTGTAAGAAATGGATTACACACACATTCCGAATGCAACACACACACGCTCCCAAAACCTAAATGATGTCAACAAATCCCACATCTTATTCGAAAGAAGCAGTTTTAACCTAAATCTAGACTCTCTGAATGTTCTTATAAAATAAATACATTTGTGTCTAGTTTCAATTTATAAGATAGATTTGCTCAGATTTTCATCTTTTTAGATGTGCCTTTGAGTACATTTTGGTAATATTTAAATGATAAATTATATCCAATATTACCAGCAGTTTAAAAAAAAATTAAAAAAAATAAAATCCATATACTTGTCCCCGTTACGTCACTACTCTTCAATATCAAATAAATTTTCCGTCTATACTTTACTGTAATCCAGGCAGTTTTCAGTGTTGTGCAGATGACACAGCTGTGAATGTTGTTAACTGCTTCCTGCGTGTCTATGAAGTTAATCAGAAGTCGTGGTTATCTCTTTCATCACAGCTACTTGTTATATTGTTAAATGCCTCGGCCAAGTGTCCATGCTGTTCCTTTGAACAACACAGAGGCACTACATTGATATGCCAGCGTAGTTGTTAAAGCTTTTGGTTTACAACATAACACACAGGTTGTTTTTTTTTTTTTTGTTTGTTTGTTTTTTTTAAATGTACCTTGTTTCAGGATGAGTTTCAAAGGCATTACCCATGCTTTTCGTGCTTCTCAGCTTGCCTGTTGTAACTCCCAGCACAGTGTCTTTCTAGATTCCCATTAATACAAAAGGCTTCAGGCAGACTGCGCAGAAGGATTACGGAGTCACATATTCCGCCCATCCTGGCCCTTCTCCTCTGCTGGGTTCCTGTAAACTTTAAGATTAATTATAAGACACTGTTGGTTAATTTCTTGGCACCCAGTGGCTTGCACCTGGTTATTATATTTGCCAAGGTTTTAACCCCATATGAACCTGAATGCATGCTTAATGCACAAAAGAATCCAGCAACAGCTGGTTTTATATTAGGGCAAATCCTGACCAACAGTGGGAGAAAATACATTTATCTACAACTTATTTGCTTTCAGCTCTTCCATTTGTTGTCGATCATCTTAATTTTTCATTCAAGTCTTTTTTGGAGGGATTTTAATTATATTTTATATCTATATTTTTATACGTTTATTTTATTTTTTGTGTGTTTAACCTCGCATACAGTCTCATTTTTGTCATTTCCATGACCTACAAGATTTGAGTTGACAGAATATCACCTTTTATTTACTTTTTTCTTCGTAGTGGGTCTCTTTTGTTTGCATTTGAATCACAGCACCTTTATTTTAAAGAAGGCAGGAAACTGGGAGTGCAGAACACTAATAAAAAAAAAATGCAACAAGATCTTTTCTCTTTTTTTGTTTTTTATAAATGTCATATTAAACTAAAAATATTCCACTAGCCCTGGATGTACTAATGAAATCTGTTCTTCTACACTATGCTGAATGTGTAAAGCATAGAACGGTAGCTGCTAATAAGGCTGCGTGGTTATGGATAGTATATTTTTAAAATTAGTTACTACTTAGATAATTTGCCTTCTTTTTAAATTTTTATCAAACAAATGACACTTTTAAAAAATGTAGCACTGTATACCAGATGTTGTATGTAACCATGGTTTCCCTTTCCCAGGTGTGGGTGCCGCCAGCTCGGGTAAACTGACTTTCATGGTTGGAGGAGCAGAGGAGGAATTTACTGCTGCTAAAGAACTCCTGAGCTGCATGGGAGCTAATGTGATCTATTGCGGTCAAGTTGGAACTGGACAGGTGTGAGCCGTTGTCTGGCCTTTGTGATTCTGAGAAACACTGATCATGTGTCCACAGGTTCATTCGTAACCATTTCACAAAATGAGAAATGTAGATGTCACCTAACGAATTACCATTTTGTTGTAGGCTGCTAAAATTTGCAACAACATGCTTTTAGCTATTGGAATGATCGGGACTTCTGAGACAATGAACTTGGGAATCAGGTGAAAACGCTTACTTAGCATTACAGAAAATGGATGACAAATAACATCATGTGGTTAAATTCTAACATTGGTTTCAAATCCCAGACTTGGTCTTGATCCCAAACTTTTGGCCCAAATCCTGAACATGAGTTCAGGCCGGTGTTGGTCTAGTGACACCTACAACCCTGTACCAGGAGTCATGGAAGGAGTCCCCTCTGGGAATAACTATCAGGGAGGCTTTGGCACTCAGCTAATGGCTAAGGTTAGTTTGTAAACCTCACGGTCACACATATGAGGGAGGAATTTTATTTTATAGTCATAACATTTCCTCTCAGTGATGTCGACGGCTTATTGCCAGCAGCACCATTATTTTTAAATAAGTGTTTTGTCATTCATAAAGTATTTGTTTATGGTGTATTTATTTCTGTGCCTTACTTTAATGACAGCAACTCATTAATACAACACTGTGGTCTTCTAACTTGTGGTTTCAGAATGACATTTTCCGCTTTGATTGTGTTTCTAATGTATGTGGGGCTTTTTTTTTTCTTTCAGGACTTGGGCCTCGCTCAGAACACAGCAACCAACACAAAGACGCCTGTCCCTCTCGGCTCCTTAGCCCATCAGGTGTATCGTATGATGTGCGCACGTGGTTACGGCAATAAAGATTTCTCCTCAGTGTTCCAATTTTTGCGTGAGGAGGAGGGCCAGTAATGTCAGCCTCCACGCCGTCCACAGCCTTTCCATGCCCAGCTCTGCACAGGACTAACATAGCGTAGTTAGGGTGCATTTCACCACAAGGGCTTTTTTTTTCTTTCTTGAAGGTCTCAGAGCTCCAAAGTGTGACAAATCAAATGAAAACTTCATTCCTGTCAGGAAATCATGTATCCTGTGTGATCTATCCTTTTTATAGTAAAAACACTCATTTCATTTTTTATTTACAAGATGTTGAATTATCATCTATGTATCTAAACTTTTAGCAGAAATTCTTCTTAGGGTTGAACAACTACAAATGCAGTTTGTTCTCTGCGTATTTATCTATTGTTTGCAATGGTTTCTTTATGTTGCTGTTTTGTTTTTTGTTCATAGGGGAGTTGATGCTTGGGTGTCATGTGGTATCCTGTTTAAAAAAACAAAATAAAGAACAATGTTGGCGTCTTTAACGGATTTATTTATTTGGATTTTAGCTTCAAATTGACTTCAGTTTTAATACTTTTTTTTTTTACTCTTGCGCTTTCATTGTGACCTTGTACAATGGCAATACGTTGTGCCCAGGAAGCACCTCAAATAACCCAATGTGCGCAGTCCGCAAACTCGCAATTAAATGCAGTCAAAATTCACACACTCGGAAAGAAGGATGCTAATTCTCGCGAAAGAGATGGCAATTTAAGATTTAAATACATTGTGCAGCTCCTATTTGGTCTCGCACTGCGTAATTTTCACCCCATGCTTCAGAGCACTAGTAAGTTAAATAGCTCCCAAATGTTACTTCGTATCGTGTGTCTTCTGAATTAGAAGTCACGGTAAAATGCTGAACAAACAGCTGCCACGGGAAACTTTGCTGCAGAGGGGATGCAGTGATGGGATGCGGCGTGATAGAGAAACACATGCAGGGGCAAAACTTGTAGAACAACTTATTCTTCCCCGCTCTCTAAGATTTTCATATTTTTTGCGCTTTGACTCGTCAGGCTAAGAAACAAAGCCGTGGTAAACTGCTGCACCAGGTTGTCCGCCTCATTAGTTTGGGAATCTACCCCTCTCTTATATCCCCACTTACGCCAGACAGGAGGACGGCATGTTTCTGATCTAGTTTGCCAAGAACCACTGAGAGGCCAAGGTGCCATAGGTCATGCGATCACAAGACAAACCCATAAAAAGTCCATTAAGCACTGTAGGCTAAGAGCTGTGTTGTCATCTACTTGATAGGTACTGCAAACAGAGCAGCACTTTGGTCTCCGCAGACAGTAACACACAAACATCAGCGCGCATGACACGCCGAAGCTCAAGTTATGGCATCTTTATTTTTTAAAATAAATTATACATCCAGCCGTGGGTTTGGTTTCTTCTCTCTCTCTCTCTCTCTCTCTCTCTCTCTCTCTCTCAAAATAAATAAATAATATGTGTATTTGATCATGGATCGTGTCAGCCAAACGAGGTTCTTTCAGGCTCTGCCTAAAACTTCTTTCATTGTTTGCAAAAAGTTGATATATTCTAATGTTGATCGTGTTAAAAAAAAAACACATCCTCGGTGTTTTTTAAGTTCCAAATGTAATAAATGGTGGCTTATCTTTTCTGTTTTTAATTTAAAAATGTAATAAAATTAACAATTAATATGTTTATCTATCTATATTGTTTTTTATGTTTATATTTATATATATATATATAGCTATATTAGGAGGTGAAAAACAAGCCCTATACAAACAGAATTATAAGCATCAGTAAATCTGTCTGTGTTATCCGCCTAACTTCAGAGTCTTCTTCTATATTTAATTTATACATTTCTAGGTTCTTTGTCTTCTTTCTGTTGTGTTTGTGATAATTAGTCCAGTATTTAGAATCTGCAATCACAGTTTCCTGTTAATCACTGAATTTTCAGACAAAATTACGCAAAGTAGTTTAATGCTGAATCTTGCGTGTGTGTCTGTGTGTATGAACACACTGAAATCATCTTTACTGATTTTCCCTAATTTTCAGTCCGTGATCGACTTTCAGTTGAGTAAACTGCTCAAAAACTGATTTCTACTAGCTGTTATATTCATTTTAGAAAGGCATCCGCTTTTTAATGTGTGAACAACTTGGCTCAGATTCCTTTCGAGCCAGCTCTCATTTATTGTAGCTCAGCCGCTTTTGAAATGCGGAGATTTTTTTAGATGGGAAAAAAAATGCGAAGTAGCATAATGTTTAACAAAAAGCAGATTCAGGGTAGTTTATCGTGACAATGCAATAAAAAAAACAAAAAGCGATAAAAACAATAAGTATTATGAGTTTTTTTCCCCTGAAATCCAGCCTAGACTACTACTCACTCTTGCCTATTAGCTATGAACTTGGGCCATAAAGATTTACGGCCTCAAAAGGTGGGAAAACGCTATTAAAAACACACACACATATATATAAACATATATTTTTTTAAAAGGTGCTCAAATTTAGTTGGGTATACATTCCTCTGCGTTTGTGGTTTCAAACTTAAAATAACCACATAAATTTTAAATGAAAATAGTATGTAAATTCCCTCCCGTCCGTATTCACCTTTTCAGTGGCAGACTCACTTGCACAGACTTCCACACGGGCTAAAATGTAAACATTGGATTTGTTGCTGGTTGCACTGCAGACCGATGAGAATATAGCATCTGTTTATGGTAATATCTGCCCTACTTCTCCGAGTTTTTTAAAAGCTCTGACTCAGGAAAATAGTAACCCACGTGACCCTACAAAGATATAGGTTTAGCATATTTCCCAGAAAGTCCTTCATTATTCTTCTTATTATTAGAGATTTTATTCTTACTTAATTGCAAAGTCTTATCATAGGAAGGGAATGGTGCAAATTCAAGTTACTCCTCGTGGAAACCGGTGCCGCCCAAGCAGTCCGCGGAATTTAGCGCTTCTTTGTCTTTGTGCTTTAAGTGTCATTTTGGCAACACTGCAACTTCAACTTGACCTTGGCCCTCCGGCTGCGTCTCACTCGCATGAGGTAGAGTGCAACCAAATGCGCAATGTTTGTTGTATTTTGTGGACCCCAAATTTGTGTTTGCTAAACGTGAGAACGGTTTCATTTTTGATTTATTTCATAAAATGCATTAAAATATATCCTTAAGAGATGTGCTTACAGCTTTGTTGTTTGTGTGTGTGTGTGTGTGTGTGTGGGGGGGGGGGGGGGGGGGGGTGTCTGTCATCCTAGATTTAGTAAAAATCTGCACGTTTTACTTAAAGCGCATTCAAAACATGTAATGTTTGCAAAACTGGTTTAAACCCCACCAAACACTGGGAGTGTGGAAGTATTATTTTCTTTATCAGTCAAGTTAAAACATGTTTCATTGTACGGGCGCGTGTGCATACAACTTCGCAGGGGAGAGAAAAAAAATCAATAATCACTTACTGCTTATTTCAAACAGTGCGTTACACAGTAATAAAATATGACTGCCTCCACACGAGGTTCATTCGGTGTGAGACTCCAAAAATCGTTTCCGATAGAAAATAAATGCCTGCGGGTCTTGTTGGCAAATACTGGATGCACTGACGTGCGGTGTCTTCTCAAACTCAGAGCCTGATCTGCATTATCTCGTGTCAAGACGTTTATCGTCTCCTTTGCATATCACGTGCTTGGCCCTGGCCAATAACCTTACGATCTTTACGTACTCAGGCGTGTTGGTATCGTTACTCTGCCCGAGTCCCTGTTTGGGCTCAGTCGAGGGGATTTTGAAAAAGAGTTGGTCGTCTCAATGTAGGGAATGCTATGACCGCCTCATTACTCCTCCACTCGCACTGGATTGACCCGGTGATGTTTCTGTACGAGAACGGTTTGGATGAAAGAAGCAAGAACATGGAAGGATTTACCGGAGGCAATTTTGCTGCAAATCAGTGCAGGAATCTGTTAGCGCATCCAACCTCACTGGCGCCCAGCACCACCTACACTGCGAGTGAGGTGCCAGTGTCTGGCATGGGGGAACCTGGCAAACAGTGCAGCCCCTGTTCTGCGACTCAGAGCTCGCCCAATGCATCTTTGCCCTATGGATATTTTGGCAGCAGTTATTACCCTTGTAGGATGTCACACGGCAGTGTTAAAGCGTGCGCACAGCCTTCTGGTTATGGCGATAAGTACATAGACTCATCGGTCTCTGGTGAGGAGTTCTCTTCTAGAGCGAAAGAATTTGCTTTTTATCAGGGGTATTCCTCTGGCCCTTACCAACCCAGCTACTTGGACGTCCCTGTCGTACCTGCGCTGAGCGCCCCATCTGAGCCAAGACACGAGTCTCTGTTGCCCATGGAGCCTTACCAGCCATGGGCCATCACCAACGGTTGGAGTGGTCAAGTTTACTGCACCAAGGAGCAACCACAGTCAAATCCTCTGTGGAAATCCACTTTACAAGGTATTTAAGTTTTTTTTCTTCTTTTTTTTTATTTATTCATACAGAAATATGCAGTCTTTGCCGGCGTGTGTAATTAAACTTGCAAAAACACGTGCTTGCAGGGCTTATATATATCAGGTTGTTTTTTTCCCCACTTCATTTTGCGTTTGGACTTTTTAAAAATATATTTGTTGATGCATTTTTTTTTCATCAATCCAGCAAATTAACGAACTGATGTGCTTTATTTCCCAGAAACTATCTCTGGTGGAGACAACTCTGTGCGTCGTGGGAGAAAGAAGCGTGTGCCATACACCAAGGTGCAGCTCAAGGAACTGGAAAGAGAATATGCCACCAATAAATTCATCACCAAAGACAAAAGGAGAAGGATATCTGCGCAGACAAACCTGACAGAGAGACAAGTGACAATCTGGTTTCAAAACAGGCGCGTAAAGGAGAAAAAAATCGTCAATAAATTCAAGAGCTCCAGTTAGCTCCGAGGATGGTGAAAGGTGGACATAGATGCCCTTTAATCCGAAAAAAAGAAAGCAAAACAAAAAGAAAGAAAAGAAAAAAGAAAAAAATACCTGTGCTATAATTTATTACTTTATGAACGCTTTTGTTGTCGCCATAGGCTCTGTTTTGTCCTGCACATTTCCTTCTCCTGTTTTAATTGGAACCAGCCTATACGGCCTGTTGACAGAAGATCGGAAATGATTTTGGAACACGTTGACCAAGGCAATTGTGCGTGGGATGCTTTAATATTATTAACCAAAGACATTCTGCTTTGAAAAAAAAAACTAAAAGAAGAGAAGAAGAAGATACACGCTGTCCGCTCACGGGCCTT
Source organism: Maylandia zebra (assembly GCF_041146795.1). NCBI lineage: Eukaryota > Metazoa > Chordata > Actinopteri > Cichliformes > Cichlidae > Maylandia > Maylandia zebra. The sequence continues at coordinate 19,629,439 of NC_135177.1, forward strand.
TCTTCTACTTAATACAACACTGAAATCAAAGCTGAATCACTAACAGTGAAAACATTTATAGACAGTGTAATGCTAAATAAAAATGTCACTGCATATAAACAGGCCAGGCTCAGGTAATCACGGTCAAATTCACATATTAATTACAGGATTCAATTCTTCACACACGTTCTTGGCGGCTCGAAAAAAAACAAGGTTAAAAAACCATCTACTTACTGAACTTATTGAAATAAACTTTATCCTTTAGTATCAACCAGTAGTTAGGTAAATGTCAAACTCGAGACTGGCTTGTGTACTTCAGTACTGGCCTCCAGTTTATCCGCAATTCTCTCTTTTTTTCAAAGTTTTTCTTCTTTTGTTCAAAGGAATTCTCCTGCCAACGAGCTGATAACCTACATTAATTTCCTGGCTTTCAAGAAAATATAGGCATATTTAAACATGTAAATACTATGACTGTGACATCTATCCTCCCATTTTGACAGCAATAGACAACTTTTTTTATTTTAATAATAAATGTTTGAGAGTGTAATTGTGTCTTTCATTGCTCGTTTTTATTTCTGTCCGGTTGGAATAAAAAAAGAAGAAGAAGATGGCTTTCCAAAATCCTTCTCCTGGTAGAATATCATTTTCAACAATCAGTGCAGTATATTTCCTGTATGTAGGCCAACAGGCCTTTATGGAGAGTCTTGTCGTTGGACTGGAGCCTTTACCATTAAAAGATTTTATGTCGCCATCTAGTGGCGATGTTCCGTCAGCACAGCGCAGCGCGTCTGCTCATCGACTGCAGACATTTGTCTTCATGTCTGTCTTCACACAAGTAATGAGTAAGTGTGTGTGTGTGTGTGTGTGTGTGTGTGTGTGTGTGTGTGTGAGAGAGAGAGAGAGAGAGAGAGAGAGAGAGAGAGAGTAAGAATGAGAAAAAGGGAAAATCCTCGTTGTTTTAAACCTGACAAACAAGTCTATTATTAAAGTGTGTCGTGTGCCTGATTGATCAGCTAAGGTAAGAGTTCAACACAATTGTTTATCTCATTAGCAATAGCATTTAATCAATAGCTTTAGCATATCGTTCAAATATCGTAGTATTATGTAAGTACATTTTTAAAGACACATCTGACAAATATGAAGTCGTGGCAAAGTGAAATAGGGATGTTAATAATTATAATCACGCGCACACACACACACACACACACACACACACACACACACACACACACACACACACACACACACACACACACACACACACACACACACACACACACTTCGTATTCCCATTGTTATTAAAACATCCAACGAAAGAGCTTGGTATGAATACATACATACATACATATATATATATATAATGTATTTAAACTTTGAGTTTAAATACATTTTAAATAAATTTTTCATTCAATTCTTCATATCGCCAAATAATATTCCTGGGCATATTTTCTATATTATTTTAAAAAAAATTCTTTTTATCTATGTTATAAAAGAAACAATCCAATCAACCCTTTTTACTTCAAATTATATTTTAATAAGATTTTTTTTGTTTGTTTTTTGAAGTAAAAAATACATTTGTTGAGTCGTCATTAAACAATAATGAGAAATCCCGTCTTTGAAAAAAAAAAGTGGCCTGAAACTGTTTTAATAGGCTGCTTATTTATTAATCATCATCAGATTTAATAATCGGCAGCATTACACACACGCTGACTGCAACCCAGAAATGTTTCTATGTCGAATTCATAAAGTAAGAGCGCGTAACCAATCAGTTCGTTAACCTCTCTTCACCTCTCGCTCAAAGTATTGGGCCTCAGTAATCCAATATCACAATTACCTCAAAATATCTCATTTCCAAACGAGATCAATTAAAATTCTGCAGCAGCAAATTGCAGGTTAAAAAACTCATCTAATAACTGGAGGAATAAAAAAAAAAGTGTTGTGTAAAATAAGACTGCGTGACTGAAGTAATATAAGTCATGCTATTAACTTAACCGTGCTGAAGGCCTGTGAGGCCGGTTGCTCTTTTTTTCTGTCCGGTTATATTTGAAGGATGGACCTGTGCCATAAAAAGGAGCATTTTTAACGCTAACCAGGCAGCACCCTCTGGTGAGTGTCACCCTCTCTTCTCAGTCACATTGTGCCGTCCAGGGTAACAAACAACACTGACTTTATTGTCTATTTCAGAGTTTCGTCAGGATACTTTCTAACACCGCTCATTATTTCGAAATCTAGAAATTGCATTTTACGCATTTTGCTGGCTGGCTTCTTTGCAATAAATGAGGTTGTTTTAAATATTCTCCCACCATGAGATGGATTCAAAATCTTCCCCATGTGTGAATTGTCTACAAGTGCGAGGCTTCTTCTTGTTGGGTTGTGCCATTGCTCCCCCTAACAGCCACACAGGTAAATGCACCTCACTCCAAAACGTCCTGTATTGTGCAGACCTGAAGGTTGCTGCTGGATTAATCAGTAAAAGAGTGAAAACAGGCCTGCTGTTTAGTTTGATTTGAATCTTTAAACTTTATCTTTAAATGTAAATTATAGCGCTTGACAAGGAGGAAACTGGAGCCAAGAACATTTACAAGATAGCCTAACGAATGTGTGGCCTACAGCCTAACTGGCTAAAAATAAGAAGACGGGGGAAAAGACGAAAAGTGAAGCTTAACTCATCATGCTGCACAAAATGACTCTGGGTTTAATGCTGGACGTTAGCACTCTTCTATGTTCTTGTGTATTTGCATAGCTGGATGTTGGCGTTGAAGGTTGTGCAATGAACTTCAGACAAGAGCAAAGATCTTTATTTGTTGCAGCTGAAGGCAGACTCCTGGCACCCACGAGCAAACATGAATGTTCGAAAGGAGCTGCCTTTTTCCAGCTTTGGATATTTTTGCTTTTCTTGATCAGAGATACGGAGTCATGCCTAAACACACTCAACACTGGATCAAATCCACTGCTCGCATGCATTTGTCTGTCAGGATAATAGGGGCTGAAATCCACACTTATCTAATCATCCACGTGGGATTGATTTTAGCCCAACTGCTGTCTTCATTTGCTAAACTAAAAGATGAACACGAGGCTGAATTTTCGAATCCAGAAAGTTTTATTAAGGCATTTAATTAGACTTTTTTTAAAAACCAAAAAACAAACAACCTATATTCTATTTTATTTGCTCCGACAGATGCACCCAGAGTCCAGTTTTCTGTCCATTTTTAAATTTCATTACAGCAAACATTCAGATTTTCATTAAACTGAAATAAATATCGTACGATCTCTTTGCTGGTCAAAGCCACATTATGAATTAGCCTACTTTAAAACGAGCGCATGACAACTCCTTAGGGGTTACCGATATAGTTTTAACTACTTAAAGAAGACAGAGATACACGTTTCTAGTAATATTTGGCTATCTTGAAAATCTTTCTGTCCTCCAAATCATTCCCATTTTTTCCTCCCGAGTCATCGTGCATGGTCCAGGCTCATAGACGCAGAGCTGTTGCAAAGTGAGCAGTCTGTATGCTGTATTCATTTAATCCTCGTACATATTAAGAAGTGCTGGAAAATAAAACTATTTCGTTGTTTGTTTCCACTTGAACATTTGTCTTTGAAGGTGAGTGCTGCGTTTCACGTGTAAACAAAAGAGACCCACTCCGAAAAAAAATAAATCGAAACACTTTTTTGGATTTGTTTTTAAACTTGCAATGCTCGGTACATAATATTTTAATTTCTGACATGTTGCTTGAGATACACACAAAATGTCATTATCCATCTACTGTTAAAATACCTGTAATATAATCACAAATGCGTCATGAATCAACCATAATATGCAGGTAAAATGTTACTTTACTTACACTTTAGATAATTCCCTCTTTTGAAATCTAATTAGGGAGCAGGAAAAGTCCAGGAGTTAAACAAAACCGACCGAAAGTTCTCGGCAATCGAGGAAACGTTTTCTTTTTAAAAGCACCCATCATCGTCCTAGCTGCCAGTCTAAATGTGTGTTTTTAATACATTTTCGGTTTTTGTTACATTGAATATCTGCATTCCTTAAAAAAAATCCTTTTACGCTTTGCATCTGAGCCAACTTTCGCTTTCTTATGATTATCTGAGCAACGTAAAATCAATCAATCATTAAATATTTTAATTAAAATTTACAACCCACTCGTTATGCTGACATAATACATCATTTTAGTTGTCTAAATGAACATTTTCTGTCATTTCTGTAATGAAATTGTCATTATAGAAAAAATAAAGTGTCCATCTTCCTATATGTATTTTCTTTATATGGGAAACACCTAGAAATCTACTCTCGCAGACAAGCATGCATGTAAATGATTACAGCCTACAGTGAAGCCTTCTCATATCAATTAGTGTGTCAATTTATATTTTAATGTACGGCTTTAACATTGCATGTCCTTTTTTTTTTTATTTTTTTTTTTTACCTGCATTGAATATCTATTTAAATATAACATGATTTAAGGATGTGACAGACCGATTCACACCTGCAGGCTCGGTTTAATACAGATGCTGCTATAAATACGACGGGACGAATAATTAGCAAAAGAATTTAAACTGGGTGAAAATGTTCGAGACGATTTTAACAATGAAATTAATATTAGTGCCATAGCAATAAGCACACGCAGTCCGTTCAAATCAGCGAGACAGCCACGTGGGTGAAATATTAGAGTCTCTTAATGCTTCCGTGCAGATGACAAATTCACAGGCTTTGATATATTTGGACGAAATTCTAAAATTGGCTGCACAACGGGTTTAGTGATATGTGACACATGTGCCCACTTAGTCAGCAGTGATGACAAATGAAAATGGGTTGGAGTGTGGGAAATCGCCCGTGTCCAAAGGTTTATATTGGGCGTTGCAATGAGAGAACAAGCGATCCAAAGACTGGAACCCCTTCGACAAATACCTCTATTATCCATAGTACATGAACACGTAAATGTCTACATTAAACATCAAACACACACACACACACACACACACACACACACACACACACACACACACACATATATATATATATATATATATATATATATATATATATATATATATATATATATATATATATATAATTTTTTTCAACTTTTACGCAAAAACAAAATCAAAAACAAAAAAACAAACTGCGGTTCAATGTATTTTTGGGGGAAATGTGGTATTAAATAGAAAAGTATGTTTTAACGATCATGGAAATGCTGGTCTGAACATAAAACTTTACAAATATAGAAATATAATGGAAAAAAAAGCCTCACAGTCTGTTATCTTTTTGCTCCTGGGTGTGAATCTGTGCGGATGCCTGAAAAACAAAAGTACACAATGTCTCGTATCGCCCCACACTTGGGGACTTGATTGGTCGCCATATAACCAGAGGAGCTATATTAAATCCACAGACAAGAAATAATCCCATTTTACAGGCTTCTAATTTCTTAATAAATTTACGCATGTGTGACTGAGCACCATTTTTTTTTCAAAACTGGAATCTGTCAAGCTATCAAACTCAACAGATCATCTGTTCTATCTAAATGCTGTCATCTGTGTCTCAAAGTTTAACCCTTACGTGCGTAACCGGGTGTGTATCTTTGCTGCTGACGCGGCCGAAAACCTGATCTTCATCTTCAAAAGCGCTCAGGCGTCTGTGCTGAGGTCGGGGTTAAGGCGAATGTTAGGTTTAAAAACAATAAAAAGAAAGAAAGAAAGAAAGAAAGAAAGAAAGAAAGAAAGAAAGAAAGAAAGAAAGAAAGAAAGAAAGAAAGAAAGAAAGAAAGAAAGAAACCAAAAATAAATAAATAAAAAATAAAATAATATAATTGCAGGTATGCTTGGCCTGCGTAAAAATTGATATAATTGAGGGGTTTTCCACCCTGTAGCATGGCACTAATAGGCCTTCAGCCAGATAACCCCACTGGAACAATGAAAATCAGTGTATAAGAGGCTCAGCTCTTCCAGCATATCCAAAATAGTTCTGAGCAAAATTCCGTTTCAGTATTTTTCCTTTTCCACACGGCCAAAGATCGACTTCATAAACTCTTTCACTCATATAACCTACACGTTGAGACGTAGGCTATCTGTCATTTTGTGCCAGTGGTCACATGGCTTTGGCCCTCAGGAATGGATAGAGATGGATCCCCACGTCAGCTTGTACGTCTAAGGATTTCTGCTCCACCAGTCTGCCTCAAAGTGACTGGAGCGCAGCGTCGCGGAGGAACTATGCAAGGATTATTATAGGACGTTTTCAGCCACAGAATATGGATTTTGATGAACGGATCTCTGGCTCCAATATGTATTTACCGAGCTGCACTTACTACGTCTCCGGAGCAGAGTTCTCGGGTCTCCCTCATTATTTAACCCAGAGCCAGTCCTCTTGCCCCATGACATACTCCTACCAGTCCTCAGCTCTTCCACAGGTCCCATCCGTGAGAGATGTGGCTTTCAGAGACTATGGCATTGATACTTCAAGTAAATGGCACCACAGCAGGGGGAGCCTATCGCACTGCTTCGCTGAGGACATCGTGCACAGGGAAAGCTGGACGAGCCCGACCTCTCGGGGGGGAGAGATCCTGGTGAAAGGCAGCCCCAGCGCCAGCCACTGCAGCTCCTCCAACCCGACGCCCAGCTTCTATGGCAGCGTTGGCAGGAACGGGGTCCTGCCACAGGCGTTCGATCAGTTTTTCGACACTGCTTACGGGAGCGCAGAGAACGGCGCAACGCCGACGGCACACGCGACAGACACGGAGAGACACGCCAAAGCAAGCCCAGCTCCTGCGCACCCGGGCTCCGACACGGCGGAGAGCTGCAGCCCCAAGTCGTCTTCCGGCCACAGCGAGGAGAAGCAGAGCAAAAGCAGCAGTGAGTGAACCTGCTTAATGCACAGAGAAAAATCTTACGCCTTGCTCTTAAAGCTTTTTATATGCAGTTTTATAAGCACGTAAGGTTTATGGAGGGCCTGCAGATTTACCCTACAACAAAACTATGTTATAAACGACAAGATCACGTGCTTGGGATTGAAATTGGCCGTGAAGACTTTGGCGTTAAGCTGGTCTTCAAGATTTCCAACATGGCCTCTGTTTTTCCCCTTCATTTGTGCACTTGTATGGACTTTTATAATTACCTTGTAAAACATTTATATGCCAAATGTTAATTTTTATTTTCTTTTTTTTAAATACTACTGACATAACAGCCTAACAGCGACCTAGATATTTTAAACACACCACAGAGCCTCTGCATTGATTATAAGCCATTTTTGGATCATTTTAAGATTTAGCATTCTTGTTTATTCCGCGCAGTGCAAAGTGGAGTGCGTTGGGCGTTTAAATCTGACTCTGGACAAGAGTTTAGGCTTAACCCTGCTTCTTTGGATAAATATTTACAAATTCACTGGATTTGCAAGGCTTTAATGCACCAGCTGCTTTCCATGACAGCATTTACAGTGCTAAAGCTAAAATAACTGCTCTCTACCCACAGCGAGATCAATAGGGAACAGTAAAAGAATACCAGATACATGATACTCCCATGTGTCGTTTAGGCCTACGCCTTCAATCCCCAAAACAGCCAAGATGATCCCCCCCCCCCCTCACTTCACAGATTTCACTATCAATCCCAGCCTTTGTTTACAAGTCTTGATCCTGTAGGCCTGAGTGTAGGGGGAAGATACTTGAACTCCAAAGCTGGGGCTGCTTATCAGCGAGAAATACACTGGCGATCTCACGCGGGTGCAAAGGGGTCCATGTTAATCTTAAGTGACGATCTTTTGCCTTTTGTTGTCTTCCAGGTGGCCAGAGGACGCGCAAGAAGAGATGTCCATACTCCAAATATCAGATCAGGGAACTGGAAAGAGAGTTCTTCTTCAGTGTTTACATCAACAAAGAGAAGCGTCTGCAGCTTTCGCGGATGCTCAACCTGACAGATCGCCAGGTCAAGATTTGGTTCCAAAACAGAAGGATGAAGGAGAAGAAACTGAACAGAGACCGTTTACAGTACTACACCACGAACCCCCTGCTATAAAAAAAAACTGAACAAAGACAGCGGACACGCACCTCTCTCTTTTACACACACATCTATATCATTACCTGGACAGGAGGACGAGATTTTAAAGTGCCACTCTCCATCAATAATTATTTATACACCTTTAACACAATTTGCTCTATTATTATTATTATTATTATTATTATTATTATTATTAAGCTCGACAGATGTTAAAGTCTAATGGTTGCATGGGGGTGCTTGCGCAGAAAACCACGTCTGATTTCCCTTCATTTTATTTAATAATATACATCAAGATGCATTAAAAAAAATCCTATTTTGTTCCACTATATGATTAAAGTTTACTTGCGCACGCACGTGTATCTTTCTGTCCCCTTTAATGGATCTTGATTTGGCCCAATTTTAGCGCGAACACAGATCTTTTGCGGGCCGAAACTTTTGACTCCCCCCCCCCCCCCCCCCCCCCCCCCCCCGCCATCTTTTCAGTGTTCCAGTGCAAATACAAGAAGTCTGGGGATTTAAAAACGTTTTTTTTCTAGGTTTTGGAGTTACTAACAGACCCCCCTCCTGATTTTTGACACCACTGATAGTGATCAGCTGGTCGAAAAACGCTTGCCACGGCATTGCATACTTGTGGAATGAGTAAAGTCATAATCTGATACAAATTTGTTCCTCTCATGCACTTAAGTCTGAGATTCACTGATATTTAACATCTGCGCTTGACCCTACTACATGCGCTTTGTCGAGCCCTTGCTCGTAAAAGTTGGATTACTTTCCAAATTCGTCCAAAGGGCAAACCTCTGATAAAAGAGCCTCCAAAAGAAACATAATCCAATATTTTGTTTTAAATGCCAGCACGTGGGTCGTATCAGATGCATGATATGTAGGTCTGACGCTTTTTATTCCCTCGTGGCTGGAAATCAGATCCTCTGCAGTTATTATTTGATATCCGTTACAAGGCTTTCATTCATTTCTGGGAGGGGGATGTGGAAAAGCTTTTTTTTGACCTTACATTCCTATTAGGTCAATCTGAAACGATCTTGACACTTTAAAAAATCGCGTAGATCTAATTAAAAAACAAATGTATTTGTTTTCTCATGTGGCTCCACGAAGTGTTGTAGCTGTTACTGGACGCTCAAGTCAGCCTGTGTCAGCCTGAACCAGCAGTAGCACATGGGGTAAATAAAGACACGGAGAAACCCCAGACTGTGAGTACAGTCACCACCAACAGTATCATCATTTATTTATTATGTGGAGTGATTTAATCCAAAGACCTTACATAAGTATGTTAGTACATAAACAAGCTGGGAATCTTACAGGCAAATGGAGGTAACTGCACATGAAAAGATGGTAAAAAAGAAAAAGTGTTCAATGTGATTTTATAATCAGCACTAGGGCCCTGAAAACAACTTGAATAGCCTGTCATAAGCTAATAAGGGCCCTGTAGCCTTCCTTATACCGTGCATCCTGTGAGGCTCCCAGGAATGCCGCTTTGATTGCTGCACATCCTCCCAGTTGCTCCAGTAACTTGGCCATAAAACGCGGATTCGTCTGGAGCGTTTGGAGTGCAGTGCAATAAAGCGTCTGAGACCAAGGTTATTAACTGTGACTAAGGGCCTGAAAAACAACGGCTGGGAGCACTGAAACTTGTGTTCACGGACCTTTCCGGCCTCATTTGTATCAGCATCTTGCCGTGGTAGGAATATTCCGTTGGTGTTGCGTTCCAGTGTGGGCCTGTTGTGTTTGCCCACTGGGTGGCGCTCCTCAGATCAATGTCATTGCCGTGAATTGAGATATGAAGGAAGTTTGACTCGACGTTCAGCCGCTTTAAATATGTAACCACCTCAGGATTTTATTGTTAAGGTAGGCACAGACATACTGTCATATTCATTTCACAGTGACAGGGATGTATTTTTCTTTTTCCCCTTCTCTTCTTGTGATTTAAGAAAGTCTATTTCCCACAACATCCAGAATCATTTCTGTCTGCATATAACTGACCTGAAGATGTTTTATTGTATGTTATCATATAATAATAAGATTTCTGGAAAAGTTCCGCAAGAAAACTGCAGAAAATTTATTTCTGTGTATATTCAATTCAGCAGTTCTCAGGTTGAAATTGTGCAAAGTAATGGGCATATCTAATGCGCATGAAGAAATAAAATCTCAAAGGTTTATATTCCAAACAGTTTGTGGGTCACTAATTTTTACAACACCATACAGTTTTGTTTTATTTTTAAATGTAGATCATACTTCATTTAGTGGAAGAGGATTTGATCATCCTTGGATACACGCTATGGGATCAATACAAATCTTTTAAAAAGTGGAAGCCATGGTTCGTTTGGTTACTTTTGTTGTCCCTTTGTGCGTGCTTTTCATTCGATTTCTAACATTTATTTAATAAAGTCAGATAAATAAAAAGCCCCCTTTTTACACCTAAGTTTTATGTGAATAATAATATGAGGGAATGATAATAATCAGCTGACGCGCAGCACACACTTAGATCTGACGGGAAATAATCCAGAGGGGTTAATGGATATTCTCATTCATTCCAGCAAGACTGCTGCACGTTTGCCGCCATATAAAATGGCTGTATATAAACTGCAGCTCTGATTTCTAGACTTTATGGCTCCAGGCTTAAAGGGAGATAGACGTAACCGGTGTTGTATTTTAGGATAAACCCCACGATAAGCGACATTTTAGGCTGACCTAAATCTGTCGGCCACAAACCCAGCTTCTATTTTTATTTAAAGGCGTGCTTTAATGTATTATTTTTATTTGTATCTTTTATTTATTTATTTGCTTTTAACTCAACGCTTTTTGTTAACTAGTTTTAACTGACTTTGTCATGATATAAAAATGGAAAATAAAAATTAACTAAGATCCTCGATTTGCTTGCTTGGCCGGCCGACTGGGATATGATCCGTGTGTGGTTACCGGAGCACTTTTTTTTTAGAAGTAGTACTTGTTGTTTCCTGAGAAGTGAAATATCTTTATACATTTTGTTTATTTATTCTTTTATTTTAAATACTTAATACTTAACAGCATCTCTCTCTCCATATATATATATATATATATATATATATATATATATATATGAATATATGGAGAGAGAGATGCTGTTAAGTATTAAGTAAAAGTGGAGTATGTGCATATGGACCTTGGTGTTTCTGAAGAAGCAAGGAATAAATACGTGAGAAAATACGGCATCCCAGCGGTGGCGAACATAACAGTAGAATTAACAAGTTCCAATCTGTTAAATAAGAAACTACCTTCCTTGCAGTATTGCCACTATTAGGGGACGATTACGCAAATGCAGCTCCAGGGCATTGTTCAACTGTGGCGCCTTTACTTCAGTGTTCCTGCTCGCTGCCCTTATAAATGCTCAGCAGAGCATCTGCAATAAAAGTTGCCTTGTCGTGATATTTTAATCCATAATATTCACACCAAAACGTGACCTGAAGTTTTGGCATGAATGCGACAAAGTTGAGCAGCTGTCCACTCTGCTATTGGACAGTCCATGAGAAATTTTTAAAAGGTTCTGGCCAATAATATTAACAATCAGATGAGCACACGAAAGCTTAAGAGTCCCTGGACCAAAGAGTCACACACATTTTGGATCCTCGACGCATCCTGAGGCACCCCTAGAACCCCTCATTTTACAGTGCTGTAAAACTGGCCATAAAGCTATGCATTGTACATAATGGTTAGGGACAGCTTTCAACAACTGAGTTTTCAAATAGCAGTTGTTGTGCTGAACTTAAGGCAGGCACCTCGAGGCTTATAGGTGCAAGAGTTTAAGGAGATTTAAAGATTTTACTTAAACCCATCTGATACACCACTTTTCCCCCTCAAAGTTTCTCTTTACTTAGCCTAAAACAAAATATATGACACAGTGGAGATGCCTGATCGGGACTGGGAGGAGTCTGTAGTCGCCTGGTGTTTTAATTGGCTGCAGGCTACAGTGAGAAGCGTGAGTATCAGTAATTATTCAGCAATGTTTTGCACAAGAAATGTCAGCCAGAAAGGGCTATCTTCATCCACCGTCAAATTATACCACAGCGATGTCATGCCCCAACAACCAAGCTGGAAATTCCTTTTTTGTGGACTCCTTAATCAACGTGAGAACCGACAGCGGTTCGTATTACCAAAGTAACAGCGTGTACTTGCCACAGGCGTCGGAATATTCATATGGACTCTCCGGTGGCTCTTGTTTCACGGGGATCGGTAAGCGCAACGAGCCAACGACCCAAAGCGTGATCCCCTCTGCTGCTTCGTATGTTCAAGGAATGGAAACGTGGCTGGAAACGTCGAGATCCTGTCGGGTGGATCAGCCCAGCGCCCAGCATATGGCTCAGTGTTCATTCTCGCCGAGTATAAAAGAGGAGAGCGCTTACTGCCTTTATGAGTCTGATAAATGTCCTAAAGGAGCGACAGTAGATGACATATCCTACTCGAGCGCATCCTGCCCGGGTAGCGGCAACACGGTGCCAGTCCCCGGCTACTTCCGCCTGTCTCAGACATACACGTCCTCCAGGCTCTATCACGATGTCCAGCCAAACATGAATCACTTCACTCTGCAACGACCTGCCCGTTTGGACAGCCAAGCCTCCCAGCCGCCGGCCGCCTCGGCGGAGTCGGAGCATGGAGAGGGCCACGAGGAGGCGCCTGTCCCTGCGCCCTGCGCCCCGGCCAGAGGAGAGGACAGCCGCCTCTCCTCGGAAGGCTCGTCCTCTCCCGAACCAACTGAGACTTGCAGTACGGAGTGTCCAGAAAAGCTCGTAAAAGGTGAAGAGCTGGCATTAGCTGCAGAAATATGGCTAAAAAAAAAAGGAGATGCGATCATTGCTTTAAAACGTAAGATTTCTGACCGCACAAATACGCGAGGAAGATTGGTGCTTTTGGGGAACTGTCAGGCACTTAGAAGTTTATCAGAGAGGAAGAAAAATTAAACTTGGCTTATTTAAAGCAGAGATGCAGAGCTATTGTCTCTCTCAAAGGAAAAAAAACTAAACAAAAATCCCCCAAACCCCCAAAAAACAAAAACAAAAAAACAGTGATACGATGTTTTGGCTGTCAATATTAAAACAGACCTCGTGTATTTATTTTAACTGTTAATAATATAATTAACTGTTATTTAGGACACACCTTAGTTA